>NC_088342.1:5607500-6207500 GCF_036884655.1 Musa acuminata AAA Group | reverse complement strand
TTTCTTATTGGCATAACTGCTGACATACATTTGGTAAGTGCATTTATGACATGACAGCACCTTTAATTTCCAATGTGATATCTCTGAAGTAACACTTGTTGCTACATAAATTTTTTGGTGGACATTCCCAGTTACAATAGTAATGTATTCAATTTCCGAAAAGCTACAACATTGTTTTTCTTTTTCCATTGTTCATTGACGGATGTCCTTTAAGGTAAGTTTAATTACTCTTAATGACTTGTGATAAGTTGATTTGCTCAAAGTGAGGTACATTTGTGTAGGTATAGGTAACTTTGGTTTTTGAAGAGTTTCAAGGTTTTGAAGCTTCATTAGCAAAGTTCTGAATAACAGTATGGGTAATTTTGAATTTTATAGACCTAGTAACTGTTTTTTGAGTTGTTTTAGTGGGGGCAAGAAACGAGAATTCAAAAGTTGTGATGAATGTTTGGTGAGTTTTGGACTAGAATGCTGTCTTGTGTTGCAATCCTACATATTTGTATCTTGTCTTTTCTTCCTCTTACTCTGTTATGTTAACTGCTTTCTTCTAGTCTAATAAATTAATGACTACTGGACTATGCTGATCAGCTAAGTGTGTTGTTTACTGAAGAAGCATTTTTTACATTAAACTAATTTCAAGGTGGTATGTGATTTTGGCTTCAGTTGGTTGTATCTTTCTTTCTCGGCAAGAATTCATCATCGGTTGATTGCAATCACTTGGGTAATCTTCTTCAACCCCACAATTTTGCTTATTCTCTCTCATTTTACGAGTGGTTCAGGGGATGTTGGAAAGGTCAGAGTTGTGCCGGATATATACAATTGAGAGAACTAATAAAAGATGAACGTGAGCGAGCGTTTTATATCCCATTTCACTATATTCTTGAAAGTAATGAAGTATGGAGGAGGAGGATTCGAATTTCAAAAACTCGAAAGTAATGAAGTAATGAAATATGGAGGAGGAGGATTCGAACTCGCTAAGAAAACTCGTCACATCCATACAAGGAACCAGAAAGAAAACCGTCAAGAACTCACCGAACGAAGATGGGAAATCCTCGGGGAAGAAGAGCACTCTCAAGAACACTCAAGAACCCAAGAATGAAAGTGGGCGGACCGAAGAATCCTCACCTCGAGGAACAGATTAGAGCTCACCGAGACCTCGTAGAGAAACCGATTCGTGCCCGTCGAAGAGCCAAGAGGAACATTAAAGATAATGCTCAAGAACTCATCAAGAACCCTTGCCACATCCAAAAAAGCGACGAGAGTAACTTCCTCGACGAACAAAACCCGTTCGAGAGCCGATCGAGAACCAATCCGTCTCCAGCAAAGAACCAAGAAGGAAAACTCGATAACTCATCGGACCGAGAGGGGGGAATCGTCAGAGAAGAAAAGCACGCTCAAGAACTCATCAAGCGTGGGAAGGGATCGAAGAGAACAAGAGAAAGAGGGCAGAAAGGAAGAAACCGATCCTCGAACGAGAGATTCTTGGCAGAAGAAGCCCGAAACATTCACCGATCCAGCAAAGAACCCATCGAGAAACTCGGATCGCCGACGGTCGACGAAGATACGCCTAAATGAGGGGAAGAGAGGCTGAGCGACGTGAGCGGAGTCGTTGGGCGGGTTATAGGAACAGTTGTAGTCTTAACGCTATTGGGCCGGGTTTGATTTGCTTGAACCCAGTCGCGGCTCATAACGAATCAAAGGCTTAACTGGTTCAGTCAACTCAAATTGGACCGGGCAAGTTCTGAGCCAGGCCAGGATCGACCGGACGAATTAGATACAATCAACAATGTTAATGTGTACATTCCAATTCCAATTGGCTGATACGTAATGTGGCTTATATATCTTTGATTGACATCAGACGATTAAGATGTGTGCACAGTTAGTAGATCAGGATTGTCCCGTAGTAATTTTCGTGACATATGACGGTACACATACGAGAGCTGAAACGAAAAATAGGTCCCCCTTCTTTTGGATGCCGGTGTCAGCCTTACAGTAGAATACCTCGAGAAGTAGGCGACGAGGGAGAAAGCCAAGAATAGCTGTCGCTACAATCTTCTTCCACGCACTGTGACTCCCCTGACTTCCGACCTTCTTTTTGACTTCCAAACATGGAAGACTGACGGACAACTCAAAGATCCAAGGACAACCACAATAGACAGCGACACACATTCCCATTTCTTGGCATCGGTAGCCTCCTCCTGCCTGAAACCGAGGCGAGATGAAGACATGGTTTGAACTTGATGCCGTTGTTGTCGAACAGCCACTGAGATGCGGTGTGGAATCACTGACCACCGTGGCGACCACGGCATTGCCGTCTTTCGCGCCACCGCACGAAGCACACCGACCTCGTCCTTCGGAAGCCCTCCGAGGCACGCCGTTTTGGCACACAGCCAACACTACCCGGCATTCTTGCGGTCTGAATGAGTCATGCAAGTGCATGGGAAACCGATTTTTATTCTTGATATCATAGAGTTGCTTATTTTGATCCGGTTTAGGAGTGTTAATGCCGGTGTTGCGAGCTGGGAACGGGAAAAGATTGGATCTTGTTGCGCCTTTTGTTGGGTTGATCGTGGAGGGAGACGATGGAGACGAGGCCGCCGTGGGGCGGCCGCATCTTGGCACGGTACGCTGTCTCGTCGTACGGCCGCCGGTAGAACCTCAGGAACGGCAGGAACGACTCCCTCTCCCTCTCCACTCGGCTGAGCTGCCTCTCCTTCTTGAACGAGAAGAGCGTCGCAGGGGACTGCAGGAAGGACGGCATCGGCGTCCTCGGATGCTGCTGCTGCGGCGGTGGTCTGGTTGGCGCGGCCGACGATGGAGTGGATGGTATGCTCCGGGTGATGGCCGCACCGGCGCTGATGCCGACGCGGGGCGTGGACCGCGCGGCTGGGGAGGCAAAGGAGAAAGACCGGGCGCTGAGCGGGGAGGCGCCGATGAGGGAGGGACTGGCGGTGGGCACCACGACGCTGCTGGTGGTGGTCGTGCTCAGGTACCACGGCTTGAGCGAGTTGAGGTGGGAGACGGTGACGGAGAACCGTGACGACGTGGAGCCGCCGACTTTGGCGGCTGCGGCGGCGGCGGACGGGTGGAAGCGGAGGGAGGTCGTCCTCGGGTGCGACGCCAAGGCGGCGTCCTCGAGCGAGTCCTCGAAGTCCAGCGACGACACCACCGCCGTCACCGCCGACAGGTCGATGAACGGCCGGACGCCCTGCACGGCCCACCGCCATCACAATGCACCCAAAACAACATCAATCGACTCGTAATCATCCAACAACACCACACACACCTTCCAAAGACACGAAAAGAGGGAGGGGGGATCGATCACGAAAGCCTTGTGGAGCCGCCCCGGGTAGTAGTCCGAGATAATCTTCAGCGTACCCGCGAACAAGTTGAGGAAAGCCTTCGGGGACCTAAAAAAGCCTGCAACAAACAAGAACACACTGTAGCTGAGCAACCAGCAGTTCTCAGAACAGAACAAATCGATCTCTCAGTTCCTTCTTCTTCCATGTCTCCGACAAAGTCCTTTTACTCAATTTGAAACATCGAAGCGGGAAACAGGGGATTCAAACGACGCAAGCATACTGCAACTCTGAGTTTGAGACTGGGTGAGAGAGGAGGAAGAAAGGTGGGGGACCTCAGAGACGTAGGGAATCTCTGCTGCAATGGACATGCGACTACGGTGAGGCTTGGGAGACCGGGCTCTGTTGTGGTCTGCAACAGTGGACAGTAGCCACTGACTAAAAACACTGAGACCACACTCACCCAATGCTTTGTTTGCACTTGCATAAACAAAGATTTAGTTTGAATCTTGTCATCGTCCTCTGGCTTAGACATGTTTTGTTTGTACCTTTATTAGAACAGACGAGAGATTCAAAAAGGCTATGAATCATGTTTGCTGCAAAAAGCTTTTAGAATTACGTGCAGCGAAGGAGCGCAGTGTTGACTAACTTATCACGGAGAAGGGAGCAGTCAAAGTTGCACTGTTTATTAGCTTACTGGCATCGAAGAGAAGCACCAACTGATCTACGAATCTGGCCATGGTTGAGATGGCCACTTCCAGAGTGAACACCAACAAGCGGACAAATCTGCAAGCACAAGATGTAAGAAAACGACGACGACGACAAAATTGTGCAACAAGGAAGGGGAGCCGATCATTACGACTTGTGAGAACGAAGTTTGAGGTCGTCCTGCTTGATGCGGAAGACCTGCAGCGATGGTACGTTGGTCAGCAGAAGAAGAGTAGGTAGATGGTGGTGGTGGGGGGGGAGACTGTACCAAGACTGGTCTGGCCTCGTCGTCGTGACCTGCCACATACGCCATACCGTCGCCCAGCTCCGCAGAGAACTCGTCCGCTAGCAAAAGCTCTGTGGGGTTTTGGGGTTTCAGAGAGGACAACAGTAGCTAGTTAGGCAGATGAACAACATTGCGGCATCGAGAGATCAACGAGATCCTACCTGTTCCGATGCTCTCCCTCCACGAGAGGACGGTCCTAAGATGCTTGGCCGCCTTCTTCACGCTATCTCCCTTACCTCGCAGGAACCGATCCACGCACGCGTCGCTACAGAACCTCTCCTGTCATCGACCCACACCGAACAAGCTTCACACTGTTCATGATTCATGAAACCAAACAAAGCAACACTCCCACACAGCATCTCACACCATCCTTATCTCTACTTGGACGAAGAATAGATAGATAGATAGATAGAGAGAGAGAGAGACAGAGAGCAAAATGTGTCCAAACCCCGCACCTGTTCCGCTGTGAGAGGAGCTTGTTTCTTGAGGGCCCTGAGAACCTCCTCCACTCGCGCTCTAGCCTTAGGCTCTTTCCTCTCTGTGGATCCCATCATCACAGTAGCTCAACTCGAAGCCGCGACAAGAAGGAGATCAAGCTACGACTATTGCACCGAGGAGAGAAGCTGAGGAGACGAGAGAGAGAGATAAGGAAAGCCAACAAAGCAGAGAATAGTTGCTTAGCGTGTGAGGCGAAGCGTAAGCGGTATTTATAATGGATGACCACCGTTACGTTACGAGTTATAAACCGGTCCCGCTTAATATATCGGAAAGACGATACCTTCGATTTCGTAGATGACGGTATTGTCCGATGTCATATCGTAGACTTTACGTGTGTCAATGTTACATTCGTATGATTATTAGGTGTATTTAGACATTATCGAAGAAGAGATATTAGAAATCTCTGTAAGATTCTTTTGGCACAGTGGAGTCACGAGTTGTTCACTGTGTTACGTTTAGACTACTACTGCTTACGCTTAGCGGCGCAGGCGAATCCCATCATCGCATTCCATCGAACACCTCGTGGAGGGACGCGGGTGCGGAGGCGGGAATCTCTCGCCACGCCGATGGCTACAAACGCATCAAACGCCCGGTAAAAGCCAACCGTGTGGAGTTAATGGTGTGGGAGTTTGGACTCTGCGGGGTGACTCTTCCTGGTGTCGTTTTCGAAAGGGGAGAGAAGAGGCTTCTTGGCGTCCTCCCCGGCGAGTGCGGAAGCGAGGGGTTGCTGGGGAGAGGACGAGCGCCAACTTTTCCCCATGGCCATTATTCTGCTGCAGCTCGCCCTGGCTTCATCTCGGTGGTGGCTTGTGCCCCCGCTTGGGAGTCTGTAAACGAGGCGAGTCGATGTTTTTGGAAGGCGCCGAGCGTTTCTGCGCCGAACACCTGGCTGCAAATCCGGTCGAACGTCGCGTCTGCTTCGACGCGACGGAGGAGATGCTTCCACTAGTGTTTCGGAGCATGTGCCTCGTGTGCTCCGCTCGCAAGGAACAATGTCGAATGGGGAGGTCGGTGGCGAAGGAGACGGAAGTGGAAAGAAGCAAGTCGCCTCGGCCGCCGCCGTGAACCGTCGCCGTCCGCAGCATCCCGCCGTCGTTAGCGAGCAATGGATGGATGGAAAAAACAACGTAATTCGAAAATATAGCCTAATGATACGTCAAATATGTGACTAATAATGAATGCATTTAGCTTTTCTAGGAACGAGAACAATATGGTGTTTACTTAAAGACGAAGCGAGACTTTGAGGGGAACAGTAAGCATAAGTCAACGATAGCAAAGAATATAAATGGGCCAAAGCGGACCTCCAATTAGAGATTGATGTTGGCGTAATGGGCTGGGCCGGATCAAACTCTAAACACATTTTAGTCCTGTTGCTTGACGTCAGAACCAATTCAAGAATCATTGAGGCTTGAGTTCCTGAAAGATACCCCATAGAAAGAAAGAGAAGCTCAAGATTAACTGAGAGTATGTTCATTTACATGTTTTATAAGAACTCGAACACATCACTATGAGAATTTGCAGAAATTATGATCAGAAGCAGCTGATAAACACATAAATATATATACACTCTTTCAGCAAGAGAAAGAAAGTAGGAAGTTGAAATGACTGCCAGGAGAAGATTGCAACATCATTCCATCCTTCACACTCCCCAGACTGCTTAACTGCAAACGATTACGGAAAGGAGCAGCAGTGAACTGGAGAGATCACATCTGTCATACTACCTCTTCCATTGGCCTTCTTCTTTCCTAAGGCAGTGTGGAGAACTGTGGCGTCTCATTCCATGCTGAGGTTCCACCCCAATAGCTCATGTTATTGACGTTGGTGACACTCTTGGCGCTCTCGTTGATGTTGTTGCTGATGGTGTTGCAAGGCATACTGCTGTTTGAAGTCGGCATGGTGTAAGAACTGTCCGGGAACCATGCTGGTGAACTATCAGCCCCAGCGCCAACACAAAGATTTCTGGATCCATTAACCTCACAAGCTTCGGCTCCGGCTCTGCCTGCAATATCAGAAGATTTGAGCGTCTGTTGGTTCTCCAGTGGACGAGGTGAGAGTCCGGTGAACATGGAGAGTCCCTGCTGCTGAAGCTTCCAATGGAGGTCCTGGCTGATGGAGCTCAGGGGCTCGATGGAGGATACGCTGATGCCGTTCACAGCAGAGGATATAGAAGTACCACCGACCTCACCATACACACCTGCAGCAGCAGGGACTGGGTAATCGAAGCCCACTGGAGGAGGAAGAGCAGCAGTAGTACAAGAAGAAGAGAACGTTGTACTGCGTGAGATGTCGACAAAGTTGATGCACTGGTTGCTGCAGCTGAAAGCCCCAGATGCAGGTGGAGCATGCAGACGTATGTGGAAGTCCATGGCCACAGAAGACGGTACTCCATCGAGAAACCTGAGGCCGCTGCCTGTTTCGGCGAGTCCACGGACGGGATCCACCGGAAGGCGGGACGCCGACGAGGACTTGGACTTCTTGCTCTTGCGGGAGCCGCCACCCATGGGCACGTTCCGGAGCGCGCCACCTATGGTCCAATACCGGCGGCAGGTCTTGCAGAAGTGTCTCGGCTGGGACAAGCTATAGTTGTTGTAGTAGCAGAACTTGGTGTTGGGGGAGTGGCATCGCGGGCACTTGAGGCCTTCCTCTCGCGGACGCAATGCTATGGTGGTGGCAGTCCTCTTCCGGCCTCCGCAGCTTTGCAGCTCATCATCCATGATCGTCTTCGAGGAAAGAAGCAGCCCTCGGAGATATATAAGGAAGAGGAGGTTGGATGGTTTCGTTAGAAAGCCCTGTTCAGTAGCTTCGTGCATGCATGGAGGTCATCTGCTCGATGCTTGCGACTGTCATCAAGTGCGGGAAAGGAGAACTGGTCATGCAAGTAGATCTGCAGATGATGAACGGGAGTTGGTGAGATGAATACACACTCTTTATTGAGATCCAAAGGCAGGAGAAGTAGGAGAAGAGACAAGATCTGAGCTGAAAAAAGTGCAAGCACATACTAGGAAGAGAAGCTAAGGTGAGGGACTAAGGAGAGAAAGATTGGAGACACACCTGACACCCAATAAGTGTGGATAGGCCTGTTTGTGATGGTCTGCAGTCGATGTGTATGGATCCATGAATGCATCGAGACACATCTTTCACCCAGTAAAATGACATACCTAATCTACAACTTTACCGCTTGCCCTCCAACAAAAGTTAAGCCTAACCTATCTTTCCTCTTCATGCACTCGCAATGGAGGAGCCAAAAAGGAGGAGCAGACTGATGCACGAAGAGGCGAGCAACGTCAGTCGAACACCATGCCTGCATGGGCGAATGCCAATAAATAAAGCGCTTGTCAGGCTTGATAAAGGTGGAGTTCTGACTACTGGCCGGCCACAGCCAACCCTCAGCCTGCTTCGTCCTCGGCGGACAGAAGCCTTTGTCTCCACACACACATACACACCTCTTCTGCAGAACTCGCGTTCCACAACACATTCCATTAGACATGGAGCACTCTCCTTCTGTCTTCCTCACTATATATGCATGTCAGTGACGTACGACCAAACCTTGCCTCTTAAAATGCTTCTCCATCCTCTCTTTTCCTTTGGGGATTTAATGGAGAGACTATAGGAAGCAAAGGTGGGCAGGCTAGTAAGGGGTAGGGCCCCTCTTCGTTAGCTCTCAATACAAGGAGGGGATACCTTCATGTGCATCACCCCACACCACCTTCCCTCAGCTGACGAGCAGTGACGGAGGCTCTGCCACTCGACAGCAGGGGCTGCTGTGGCTCGTTTCAGATATGACAGCGTACCTGATTCAATCAACGGGGCCATCAGCATCGATTGGATCGCCCGGAATGGCAAAACGCAATGGTTGGAGGGTTCTGGGAAGAGCAGCAGCTCCCACCGACGAGCTTCCAGTTGCCATAGATGGGAGGCACGAGGGGGAAGAAGATTTAATGCAGGGATGGACGCTCGCCCGGAGTTCTACAGCCACCGGTCACCACGAAGCGTGGCTCGTGAACGCACCAGTCCTTCTCAAGCTCGACAAGTTAAGAGAAGCTTCGTATGATACTGCTGCAAAGAAAAGAGAAGCTTCCGCCATTAATATCTTGTAGATATAAATGCAGGTCTGGCTGTGCAACTTGGTCACGCAGAATTAAGAATGGAATTAACTGATGGAATCCAATTAAGGTTGATTTCGATTGTTTCCTCTGGGAGAAAACAATATTAATCAACTGAGAATAGTTCTCTGTAGCCTGACATTTCTTCAGTGTAGTTGTTTGTTTCATGTCTCTCTATACTGTATCTCTGCTGCTGTATTTTTGGTGGGAGTCTCATGGTGAAACTTCAGTTGATCAGGCTTGATCAAGCAGTAACTAGTTTGATCAAAAAATGAGATAAAGAGCCTAAATCCATTAAGATTTGTAACTCCATTTGATAGGAAAAACCAATTTATGATGTTAAATTAGCATTAATTTAAAGATTGGAAGAAGTATATAGTCCAACATAGGTGGCATTTATCCATCAGGGAAACACCAATGCCCCCATAGTGCATACACCAGACAAACAACTGTTAAATCCTGTTCTACATCCTGATGCTTAACTCAGATATGATGATGCGTGAATTCCACAATTTGAATGCAATATGGGCCGCGAATAGCAAAATGAAGAAACGAGATGAAAACTGAAGGTGCTAATAATGTTAATGGGAGTTCAAAGGAAATACCCTCAAATACGACAGAAGACAGGATCTATGGTCTTCAGCGATCATTCTGCTGCGTTTTGCACTCAACAGAACTTCCAGTGGTTGTTGCAGTTCACGCAAGTCACAAATGTGGTCATCGGTTCATCGGCGCTTCGGGTTTGCATCTGATAGTAAGTAGTCTTTCTCTGTCCACATCGGCCACATTTAAACTGATCAGTTGTGGCTTTAGGAGGCCCTCCCCGCTCACACTCGAACAAGGCCTTCTCTTTGATCTGCTTATTTGAAAGTTTCCTCTTGTCACTGGCCATCTCTTCAGGAGTCATGATGATGAGTTTCTCAGGCTTCACCTCTCCAAGGAGAACTCTTCTTCGAAGATCTGTGTTGTTTCCATCCTTCAAGTTGAACATTATGGACCTGTATTTAAGCTTTTGAGAACCATTGGAACGGCCTAGTTTCTCAAACATCACAGACTCCACCGTGACAGCAACTCGGATGGGATCGCATGCATCCACTTCATCTGAGATATTTCTCACTTCATCTCTTTCGTCTTCGTTGGTCTCGCTAGAAACTTTAGAGAAAGCCTCAGCTAGAAGTTCTCGAACTTTGTCTCGCATAGGATCATTACATTTGATCATTGTTGTCAGCCTAGGAGGACCGGCTGATGACTTCTTTGTAGCAGCAGCTTGGTGATCTCCCTTGGTTATCCTCACAGCATTGACAGAATGAACTCCAGATTCATTGCCGCCATTCTTCTCAGTCTTGTCTCTTTCTGACTTTGCAATCTCAGCATTCATACCCCGCTCCCTATCTTTCTTAATAAACTTGGAACTTTCTGAAGTTGAAATCACATCCATGGTGACAGGCCCAGCCCTTGAAGTCTTGTCAACCTTGACACCCTCTGGTCTCTCAGATTTAATATTTTTCACCAAATTTTTATTTTCAGAACCTCCATTTTTCTTAGAATTTGAAGTCTCCTGAATAACTACGTTTTTCCAGAATTCTAACAAGGCAGAAGCCTCAACTTGAATCTTTGAATGATGATTTTTTGTGAGATAGCGAAGTCGTTTGCCTACCTGGAAAAAGGAAAGCACGTCTAAGTTCCAACAGAAAAAAAAGGCAAATCAAACAAATTTTGCACGAAAGAACATTGAAAGGATCACTCAAAAAATAAGAAAAATGTATAAACATAATCCTGTGATGTTGAAACAAAAGTTTGGAATTTTCACAAAAGGAGAAATAAGGTGGCAACAGGATTTATTTAAATGACGAAGCATATAATTAAACTCTTCTATATTCCAAACTTCTGAACTTTGGATTCAAAAAGCTACATTCAAGATACTAACGGGAGACACGAAGATGTAAAATAGCAAGATATATGCATGTCAATATTTGCGATTGTGATCAAATAAAATTGGTAATTGACTGGTCCAATTCAGATTGCATGATGTGTGTGAAAAAACATTTCAATAATCTGAAGATCAAGATGTCCCTATGATACATTCTTAGCGATGCAAATGAAATTAGAGGCTCAGTTCAAACTTCCATAAAAAATTTCTGAAACTCAAAGCATCTGACAGAACATCATGAAGTGCTAGCATATCCATGAATCAAAGTGATAAATTATGCGATACCAGAATGGAAATGGCAAGTGAAAATCTACTTCCACTAGAAAACTAATTTTTCTTTCAACATTCGAGTTCCAGAGACATCACTGTTAACCAGAAAGTACCCAGAATATTGCCCCAAAATAAGTAGTTATTAGCAAATCAGATTTTTTTAAATGTTCTGCAGAGTGATCTTTGCACAAAGAGTGATATTATGTGTAGTTGTGTACTATAAATAAGACAATTTTCTTCTCCCTTTCAGGATTCTATGCTATGGTGCATGAAGCTATAAAGATAAATAAGATGCCCTTTTTACCAATGGTTCCATAATCCATGTGTGGTGATGTTAGGCCTTTATCCTTATGGGCATTCATTTGTAAGTCATAGTGAGTATGGTATTTATCCTTTTATTTTCTTTTATCTAGATCATTTAATATCTTCTTTCTTTATCTTCCACAAATATCAAATCTTGAAAGAAAAGGAAAAAAATGTTTTCTTTTCCCAAGAGCCCCCTTCATAAAATTGTCCTAGATTAGGCAGTTAATGATTGGTTGTTATAACACAAAGGCACTGTAAGTTCTACTAACAAAGCCAGAGATCAACCCAAGAATCCAATTACAATTTGATGAGATCAATGTTCTAAATATTGGTACCAGGAACTATAGTGGATTTCGTACCCATATCACAATCTATAATTGGAATTAAGTAAAAAAGATGATGTTAAGATGAATAATGAAAGAAAACCCAAAAAGGATTGAAGATATAGAAAAAAGGAAGAAAATACCATTCAATATGGATGGTTAAATATTACATTTTACAGAACCTTTTTTTCGATATTTCAAATAGTAGAGGGCTAAAATATGCGAAAACAACTGTACTTAGTCTCAGTTCTCCATCTCCTTGTCCATGTTGTGCTCTGTCTCTCCGACTCTATTTTTCCATCTCTTTCTCTTGTACCTTGAAATGAGCAATAACATGATGATAAATGGCACCCAATATGGTGGCCAAAGACAGCAGATGTGTGACCAACATTTGATGTTAGGTTAATGTTTTGTTAACTACAAGTGGAACCGCATCCCACAAGAGAGCTTATCTAGTTTGTGTTACTTCCTGAAGGAAAAACTACCTACATGCCAACCAGAAAACAAACAATTAGCATCTATGCGACTTTAAAATCCCTACCACAAATTGGTTCTTATATGTTGCATTGTCAAATGTCCACTTCTCATTGAATTTGTTATATAATATATTCGTTAAATAGCAACTAACAGGAAAGATATTGTGAATCAATTTGGCATGAATGAAAGTCTTGTTCCATGTGGATGCGACAATTGTTCGACTGCTGCCATTATATAGGGACATTTTTATCCTTTTCTTTTTTTTGTAGTTGCTATCTTCTACTTATACTTGTTTCTTAGACCATAAATTTCTTATATTTTTTGACACACTTATAGTTCATGTGCTCGTTGGTAATTTAGTTTTAGTTATAAGCTAACTTTGTATATTCTACTCAGTGCCTAAAAGACATAATGGTTCCCAGACAAGCAATGAATCAGAAAACACATACCAAAAGAAGATTAATATAATAAGGCAAGAGATTGCAGCAATAGAAGAATACAATTCAGTAAATTAATAACTTATTTTTCCACCATAAATGATGGCCAAAAACCAAGCAGTTTGCATCATCTGCAACAAAAGAAAATAAAAGAAAAGAAGAGAAGACTAGTCCTTTTTATGAAATAATTTCATCAAGCATCGCAATACAACTCTGACCAAACAACTGCAATGGCTAACATCAGCATCAAAAACATGAGAAAGATATCAATTTTCCTCGACTAAAAACAAGATCACACCATACTGATAATCCAAAGAGCCAACATAAATAAAATCTTTCAAAGAAGCGTAAAAGTAAGATGAAGAAACAAGATAATAATACATCACCTGGGTTTCCACCAGATCCTGCGTCGTGACGGGCAGACTCCTCAACCGCTTCAGCGCGTCCAGGCACCGATCCACCTCGGGCGACCCGCCTCCGGCCTCCGCCGCCACGTCGGCGGCCTTCTTCGCGGCCTCGAAGGTCTCGAGCATCTCTTTGTCCATGGATTTTTCCCCCACGCCCAAAAGAAATCAAACAACGAAGGGAGGAAACGACCTACCAAAGGACGGTTACTTTGGTAAAGATATGCCGAAGGATGGGGAGATCGGCAGATCGGGATGGCAATCCCTCGAAATCGCTCCGCCTTGGTGAGTTCGCTCGCAGGTGGGAAAGATTTGGGGGGTGAACGAAAGCGAGCGCACGCTCCTTTGGAAGCCGATAAAGAGATCGCGGCGTATACCTTTCGGAATTGGGGTATACAACGGACGGATTACGTGATGCCACGTGTATCCCCTGCATCTCGTGATGAACTTTTGTGGAAGATGATAGCGTGGTAGGAAACGGTAGGAGCTTTCCTACCGAGCGAACGCACCTGCCACAAGTACCACCATCGCGATTGGAGGAAAGATGTGGAAACAGCGGGTCCCGTTCCAGGTCTTTGCTGCACCAATCAAAACGCAGGTAATCGTTTACGTAGTCCTCAAACAGTTCACGAGTAGATAATATATAGTTCTATTAACTTTATCCCAAAAATATTTGAAGATATTTATGCACAAAATTGGTAAGAATTTTGACTGCTTCGATCTTTTTATGGTAAGTAATTTACTTGCAAACATTTGTGCATACAAAATAAAAATCATATGTCGTTTTGGGTTGATGATTGATTATATTATTATTATTATTTATTCATTTGAATATTTGAGGTAGTTCGACCTAAATTAAACGAGAGGTTTGAATATTTGTTTGAAGATGGAGTACCCAATAAGATCTCTATTATATTTTAGTTAGTTCTGAAATGAATAATAAGATTTCGAGTAAATACTTTAATATCTAATATTTAATAATAAAAAATATAAAAATATTTGATACGAGTAGTAAAAGATGAATACTTTACGAGAAATCCTCTCAACAAAGGTATTTGAATTCAAGCATGACAAATTCGATATTTTAGTTTATAAATTTACTCGTAATATATAGTGATTTGGTATTTTTGGATTTCTAAAACTAGAATTTTTAAGGACAATGAATGCAAACTTGTAAAAAAATTCTATGTTAAAGAAAGAAACATCGAGAATTAATATTATGCTATTGTATAAATAATTCATATATTTTTAGTTTTGATGGAAAAAGTGTTAGAAATATTAGTGTTTATAGGGTTTCTCTTTAGTAGTAATTATGGAAAGATAAAAGACAATTCTTTGTTATATTTAATTCTCGTAATTATGGATTAAAATTAAAATTGACATCACGACGACGAGTGGAGTAAAGATTAGAAGCTCAGAAAACACACTCGATATATAAGTTAAAAATGCAACGTGCCATGGTTGGTGCCGGCGATAAGACACGAGTTGTCGACGTAGAGGGCTCGTACCGACACTCGTTCCTGAAGTGACGGTCACGGCGATGACAACAAAGCACGATACAACGATGGGGTCATCCAATAATCCATTTTGTACTGTGCCGACACAGACCCTGACGTCACGACCTCGTGCCGTCATTCCTGTCCCAAGTCGTGACCTCAGCAGTCCTTGGCGTTCATGAGCTCATCGTTCTGGAATGGAATCAATGCGAGTAAGTATCGTTGGCGACATTAAACGCAAAGAAATGCTAAATGGAAACAGAAGGAGGAGAGGAGCTTTGATGTTAGTTTCCATGCACTAAGAATAAATCCCACCCACTGTGGATTTTGTAGGTCATCGGTCAATCCTACGAAGGATCTCACATCAGTGTTTGGTGAGATCACCACATCAGAGAGGAGTAGTACATGGACATTGAAGTCGTAGGTGATAGAAAGGCCGACGAGACTGTTTGCCGTCGATAAGAGCATAATTAAGAGGCATTTGAATCCTCTTTTGTCTGCCTGTTTAGTGTGTTAAGATTTGGTGACGGCAAGAGGAACGAGAACAGTGTGGTCAAAAGCAGTCACGAGCTTAGGTGAGCATTAAAGCAGGTGGTTGTCTAATGGTAACATCTTAGATGCTTCTAAATTTTCCAACGCTTAATCTAAAAAAGAAAAAGAAAAAAAAAAGGTGGGGGAGGCGAAGTTGATAGATGATAAAAGCCTTTTGTTTTATTTCATCTTCTTTATGATTATTTTAAGACAAACGACGACGATGGATCAGTTTTTGTGATTGTTCCAGAAGAAATGAAACAAAAGATAAGGTAGAACTAGGACATTTATTGGATCGAACTGTCTCACGACGTTCTGAACCCAGGGCATGTACCATTCCCAATCGTTAATAAATAGAGTACGATAAACATAGTTAGAACTATATGCATATAGATCCCATAATAGGTCACATTATTCTATCCTTTCTCGAGAGTCGATGACTATACTTGTTTTTTAGTACAAGTAGTTACAGGTTTTAACTTTTTACTAATCGATTGCGTAAGACTCGTGGTAGCAATGGAACCGGAAAATCCAATACCTCTTGGTCGTGAATATCTGAATAAGACGAATCGGCCTACGATTTCCTATAATTTTCTATAACTGCTTGAGCATGTTGCATGATTCATCTTTTTCTTGTCTATTTGTTTAGGAAAATAAACTATTCTTTTTGAATTTTTCTCGAGAAGCATCCATGATTTTTAGAATTTCTAAATAATATATTTTTCTTAATACTTAGAAAGTTTTTTTTTATCTCTTTTGCTATGGATTAGTTTATTGGTGGATCATTTCCATTAACATGTTTTTATACTATATTATTATATTTACAGTGATACTATAAAAACACTAAAACATAATATAAAAATATGCCGTTTGTAATATTTTTTTGGTATAAAAATATTATAACATAATTTTTTTATTTTCAAAAATATTATAATAAATATATATTATGTTATAGTGTTTTTCTAGTATTATCAAAGACACATTATATAGTGTAAAAATATTATAGCTGGTTCACAATATGGATCAGTCCACAAGGAAAAAAAAATACATAGGTGATTGATAATATTTAAGATATTAAAAAAAATACTGTATGAAAAATTTAGAAATCGAAGGTAATTTTCCAAAAAAAAAAAAAGATTAGCTTTTCTTTATTGAATTCGCCTTTATCTGTTATGTTGTAGAGAAGAGTTTTGGACACAGCCTCTCTCTCTCTCTCTCTCTCTCTCTCTCCATCTTCAATACTAGTAGGTGGCATTAAATAGCAGATATGAAGTCTCAACACATAGTGGCTTTCTCGGAGACTCTTCATCTCATGATCCCCTTCATGTTTATGTATGCAGCACATGATGGCCATGTTTATGTCCTTATCCGTCTCCTGCAACTTCGTCGCAGACGCATCTGATGGGCAAGTTCAGATAGAGAAGCGTCGTCATTCTCAGAGATGACTGCACCTTCTTACTCTCTGGAACCCCAAATCACTGTGTACTTGTGAGAAGCAACCAACCATTGCTTTCTTGAGCTGCTTCTAATCTTCCATCAACGGAGAACAGGGAGTGGAAATGACGCAGCAGGTGGGTCATTAATGGCCACCAACTCATGCACCTCTTGGATGCTTGCATATAAAGAGACAATTGCTCTCTCACTGCTTGGCCGCCAAGCTTGTTCGCCAGGGATGGGGCGGCACGCGGAGCTCGATTCCAACTCGGAACACTGTGACAACCGGCTGGCCATCGACAAGATCAACCAAGCGCACGAGCTGGCGAGGCAGCTGCGGGCTGTTCTTCTGTCGTCGTCGCTGCCGGCGGGAAGCTCGGCGGAGCTGGCGCGGGAGATTCTCGACAAGCTAATGAAGTGCTCCGCCTCGGCTCTCTCCAGGCTGCAGTCCTGCTGCTGTCGAACTTGCCATGGCGTCGGCCAAAGAAGCAGAGAGTACTCTTCGGAGAAGAGAGGTAGATGCACGCCCATCGGACACAAGAGAAGGTAGACTACCATACCTAACACGGTCACGAATGAGCTTCTCCTCTGATTCCAACTTTACTGCAGGAAGACACACAACACATGGTGCACAGTGACATCTGTTCCATATGATGATGGACATAGCTGGAGAAAGTACGGGCAGAAGGATATAAACAGTGCCAAATACCCAAGGTAGCCCATGGCCATCGCACCTAAACGTGTCTCGGATTTCCCACTGCTCATCTTGTGAATGGATCTTGTCATGTTGTCAACAGGAGCTACTACCGGTGCATTCACCGAAAAGAGCAGGGATGCCCTGCGACCAAGACAGTGCAACAGGAGGACGGCGATGCATACCCACCACAGTTCATCGTGGCGTACAGCATGCAGCACACATGCAGATCCATGGGTGCGAGCATTGCGTTCGCGATGGAGTCTGCTCCGAAGGAGGAAGCTTCCTTCGAGGGCTCCCGATCCAGCCGACATCTTCTTCCTCCTCCTCCGTCCACCGCCACCGCTGCCAACCAGAGCCAAACCAGTAGCCCCTCCTCGGTTGGCGATCGAGATGACACAACCCGCTTGTCCATCTCGGAACTATCATGGCAGGAGATCATGAACACATCACCGCCTGCAGATACTTGGAGCATGGACAGTAATTGGGAGACAGTGATGGGCTGCTTTGAGTTCAGTGAGGCATGATCGAGCTTGTTGGGTAGCAGCAGCACATGAACAATGTCAGGAGTGCAGTCTGGGAGTGCTATGTGACCAAATCCTATTTCTTGATCCTTTGTTGGTTGGTCCCTTCTAATCAGGGGAAAAACTATGTAGATTATGAGGGAATTAAAGAGCTTCTTTTTCTTCCTTTTGATGAGCAAGAAATTTACTCCATCTTGTGCTGAGTACTGCAGCTGCTGTTGGTGAAATGGTTTACAGTAACTTTTAATGCTTCCTTATTGTCCTTCAATGCTGTGGAAAAGAAAGCTGATAAGGACATTTAGTCGTAATTGTAGGAGAATAAAAAAATTATAAGTTCGTCGAAACAATTTATTCTTAAAAATATCTCATACGTATAATTTCTCGCGAGTTTACGGATTGATATCAATGATGACAAATTATTGACTTATCACTTAGAGATTATGTTGAGACTCACTTATAGTACTAATGAGTTTAGTCTATTAATGACTTTCATAACTATGATATAATATATAGGACTCGTAGACTTAGTTTTGATTGGTAGATTAGGATAGCTTTGAATGGTCATCCTTGATTTCACAAAATTATATTAAAAGATTACTGTCAGAAAATAAACTTATTTTTATTGTAATGGAACATATTAAGTCATCTAGGTTAGTATAATTATAACATAATTGTGTAATATGTAAATGGAGATATTTTTGGAAAAGAGATAAAAGTTGAAAAATAGTGTATAGTGTTAAAATGCATTGTGTAAGGATTTTCTATGGAAGATTTTTTTTTTTAATTTCTTCCCACCTAACCTACTATCATTAGATCGCACGATTATCAACTTGAACTTGGCTAAGCTAAGATGTAGAAGACTTTTCTAAAATAGGTGGAAAGTTAGAACTAAGAAACCAGAATAAGCATCCTAGAAATATTAACTTTGATCCTTCAAACCAGGAATAAAATTTTCTTATTGAATTGGTGACACATTTGGGTCCCGACCATTAAAGGAGGAGGATGAGCAAAAAATCATTCAAATCTTATGAGAGAAAGTTTGAAGTTCTCTAAATATGCCGAATCAAAATGTCTCGAATGTTTTGAATCATCCAATGCATGAAGCTGAGTTAAGTCTGCTATTTATAGGGCTCGAATGATCTTTGGAGTACCATCATTAATCTATTCATTCATCGAACGGCCCACCTTGACAAATGAGGTGGCAACATCTAGTTGGGCGAGAATGATCCAAAGCTAGGGCTGCTATTATTTTGGATCTTTGATGGTTGGTGGATCATCCCTTGTAACACTATAATTTGCTATATATGGAAGATGCTAGGTCATCATTTGTGATATATCAAGAATTGTACCCGATCGATAACTCATGAAATGGCATGGAAATTGAGGTAATAATAATGCCTCAAACATGTGGATAAATATGTAAGTAGATTCGCCATGTGGCCTAACTCCATTGATACTAAAAGAGTCCCAGAATCGATCGACATCTCAAATCTAACGACATAGTCATATCGATCAAAAATTCTTTTTTTGATGATATTATAGTCAAAATAGTCAAAGCACTCTTTTGATGATAATACGATTGAAATAGCTCAAAGTATTCTTTTTTGACGATATCATAATTGAAGCAACCCAAATGACTCTTTTGGATGACAATATAATCGAACGATCCAAAATCTTTTTCTCTTAATTATGTATGTGATCGATCAAAAATATATTTTTCAATGATAATGTGATTAATCAGCCAAAGCAACACTTTCAATTAGCCCAAAACGTTTTTTTGATACTAAGTTAAATCATACTCGTCATGGTTGACAATTAAACAAAATTTTTGTTATGTCCCGATTTCACTACAAAGAGACACAATGTTGGACAAATGATAAGGGAATAATGATATAAGAAGGATTGTTGACATATCAATAAGTAACACCTTAGTGCCACAATGTTGATACATAAGTACCACATAACTGATATTTCAAAATCATGAGGTCAACACCTCAACACCACATAGTTGTTACCTCACTATCATGTGGTCGATACGATTTTGCCATTTAGATATTATAACTGCACTTATGAACATGTAATATCCTTTAGATTTGGCACAAATATAATTACGCATAATGTTGGAGGATGCACGTAATACCGTCGACTTTAAACCATGATATCGAATACATATAATGCACTCTATGAGCGTTTGATTTATTCTGACTCTTAAAGATTCGATATTTAGTCGATACCAATAAATCAAAAACTAACTTAAGCTTTGATAAGATTTAACAACATGCCTCTAATGTAGTTTTATAAGGTTGGTGTATTATGAATTAGACTGGCTTAAAATTTCTTAACACCATGCTTAGATGAATGCAAAGAATTATTTTGATATACCTTGAATCAACATAAAAGCTATTGCTTTAGTTCTTCCTATAGTCTCAAAACTCTACGAGTTTGAAAAGAATTCATTAATTTGATTTGAATCATACATCTGATATGTTATTAGATACATCTGCGTGTTACTATGCATTTGGTGTGATTGATGACACCCATTTTGTCCCATATGACATGGAGTAATAAGTTGTAACCTCAGTAATTAACTTTTAATATTTCTTAACTAAAATATGTTTATTTATCTTCTAAATCATCTATCCTTAATCAGTACTTGTTGCATTTCCTATCTTGATATATTCCAAACAAGACATAATTTAATTATTCTTAGTAAAAATTTAACAAAAATAAAAATAAAAATTACCCTCGATATCCCCCATATATATCTTTAAAATTCTTCCTTTCTTGTTGATTGTAGAAGAATTCGACCGCGATCATAAGGACACTTTATCTAGAGCATGTGGAATGATTTTCTTATGATTTATTTAAATTTTAAAAATTTATATTTTTTATCAATTATAAATTATTATTTCTTGATTATAATATGACTATATGTCATAATGTTTCATGTTAGTTGGTTCCTTCTAATTAGGGGAAAAACTATGTAGATTATGAGGGAACTAAAGAGCTTGTTTTCCTACCTTTTGATGAGCAACAAATTAGCTCCATCTTGTGGTTGGTGAAATGGTTTGCAGTAACTTTTGATGCTTCCTTACTGTCCTTCAATGCTGTGGAAAAGAAAGCTGCAGTTATAGTACTAATGGGTTTAATCTTTTCCTGGCTTTCTTAACTTTTGGTGGGGCTTTAAGCTAATTATTTAAAGATCACAGTTCAAAGAAAAAAAATTACCCATAGGGAGGATTTGATTGCTAATAATTGATTATTATAACCGACATAATCATTTTATACTTAAAGTGATGCAGTAAACATTGAGAATATCAAAATCCGATTAGATTTCGACATACATATAAAAGATCGAGTTCGGAGGAGATTCTTAAGATATTTTTTTAATGCTTTCATTAGTTCCAAGATAAAAATTAAAATTTTGAGTAAATAATAATTGACTACGATTGTTACGGTTTCGTTTGACTCAAGAAAATATTTTACATGTTCCTAATTTTATTTTTGATTGATATTCATACAGATTGTGTTACTATGTATGGAGTTTTTATTATTTTTGATTTTTTTTATTATTATAGATTAATTATAAATTAAACTCCACTTTTGTTGGATATATAGGAGGATTCATAAAATGATAGATTAGGACACATAAAATGAAGAAAAAAAAGTTATAGTCACCTTTGAATGCTCCTCCTAAAGTTGTAGTCACAAATTTCCAACTAGTGTTGGAAAATGAACTTAATGGATCATTTTTATTGCACTGCAATGTGTTAAGTTGTCTAGCTAAGTATAATCATGACCTAATTAAATAGTGTATAGATGGAGATAGTTTTAGAAAGAAGACAAGCTTGGAAAATTGTGTATAGTGCTAAAATGCATTGTGTGAGGATTTGTTTTCAGATATATATATTTTTTTATTTTCTCTCACATAGTCCCATTCTTATCAATTAGGTAAGGATTATTTTTTTCTCTTATCTTATCAATTAGTCAAATTATGTAATGTAATTTCTAGAGAAGAATTTTGTCCCTTTGGTTCTTTCTATGGTAAATCGCCTATCCTTATTAGGATTTTTAATCTTGTTGCTTTCCTATCTTAATATTCCAAAAAATATATAGTATAATTATTCTTAGTCAAAATTATATATAAATTAAAATTAAAATTGTATATCCTTTTAAGAGCCCTTCGCATCCTCCTATATATACCAATAAAATTCTTTCATTTTTTCATCTTTCTTGACCGTAGAAAAATCCGATCATGGAGAAAGATTGACGACGATCTTTGACTTCGAGTAAGGTATTATTTTAATATTTAAATTTGTAATATTGTATAAAATCATTGAGAATTTTTCATCAAATATAAATTATCTCTTGATTATAGTATAATATGACTATATATTTTTTCATTAATATTTCATATTTCATGAGATCGGACTAATTTTGACCTCTGGTCGCCGTAGGAACATCTAATTTTGACTCCGAGTCAACTCTGGTTCCACCAACTCCACCTCTACTCGCTTTCTCTGCCTGGCGGACAAGGAAGGAGACAGCAATGGAGGTGGGGGACGATTCGAGCACCCTGCGCGACGACGCCCTGGCGCATCCCTTATTGGAGGTGATCTTCATGTTGCCGGAATGTGACCTCATTTTCCACCCCAGCTTCAGCAACCTGCTGGTGCCGCAGCGTTGGCTGCGGGAGGTGGAACACATGCTCGACTACGTCCGACGCCACGAGTCCTTCGACTTCGGCATCTTCCACGACGGCATCTTCTTCCTCACGTACGAGGCCGACCGAGAGTTTTCTAGGTGCAGTCGTGTGACGATCGAGGTAAATATCGACCAAGACGACGGCCCTCCGAGCACTCACTCCGATGGAAGAGAAGTGATGGTGATGATACAGCGGGTCTCGGACGCCAGCGAGGCGACAGCGGATCCGAGCCATCAACGGGGTTTCGGTGCAGTGCCGGCGTCCACGGCATCGATCAAGAGCCTGAAAACCCTAACCGTGGGAGTAGCAGACGGCGTCACGGCAGGAAGGGAGTGCAGTGTTTGCCTAGAAAACATGGGACGCGGGGAGAAAGTCTGCCGGATGCCCTGCTCGCATGTCTTCCACGCGACCTGTCTCCGTCAGTGGCTTCAGCTCAGCCGTCTCTGCCCTCTCTGCCGATTCTCGTTGACTGCCGACGACGGCGATTGAAAGTAGACAGATTTCACTGTACAGAAGTCGTTTGTAGTAATACTTTTGTGCACAGAAGCCATCGAACGATTGATGATCCTCATTTCCTTGTTTCCTTCCAAATCATTCTGTACATATATCCATCGACAACCCCATTTACTCATTGATCCGTGAATGAATCCCAAAGGTAAATAATAGCACATACTGAGAAGGAAAACAAATTACTGGACTGCTGCTTCAGTAGGCTTTATATATGAATCTTCATCACACAAGAACACGGGAAACAGAGCAAACATTTTAATCTCTAACTGCAGAGCGAAGCATCAAAAACAGGTCAAGAAGGTCGGCTTAGCTAAAAGCCGGATTGCAGCAGACTTTTCTGACAGAAAACGATAGACGGAAGGCTCTACTCGTGATTCAGAGTTGGCAATGGGAACCAGTTGACTTGGAAGCTTTGACTAGTCCTCCTTCAGTTCACTAGATCTTCCTGCTTCATCATCGTTGCGCAAACACTGTTTTCTGTGTGAGGTTTTCTTGTTCCTTACTTTTGGACTCTCACACGAAACCACAACAAAAACGACACACTGCGCTAACCAAACAACCACTGCAAATCATTTCTTATTCTCATGCTGCAATCAGCTACCTGTAGATCCCAAAGAAATCCACCCACCTGGCCGGCAATGGTGGCGTATGACTGCAACCAAGTCAACCAACGGGATGGCTGACCACTGTAAACCTTTGACTACCAATCGGAAGTAGAGTGGTGTAGACTTTGATGCAGTCACCAAATACTAGTCTTCTCTCTTTGCCTCTGGAGTCAATCGAAGACCAAATAGAAAGCAACCAAAAAGCATGAAATAGAGCGGCATTCGATAGAACAATTTAGAATACATTCTCGATGACTACAAATTAATATTTAATGTAAAGAAAATATAAGAATGATTTTGGAGCGAAGATTATTTTTGTTCCGCTTTAAATGCACGTATCTTCTAAGAAATAAATGACTATTAATCATGACTAAATGTGATTAATTATATGTAATTTTAGAGTCCGAATGGCAAAT
The DNA here is from genome assembly GCF_036884655.1 of Musa acuminata AAA Group. Lineage (NCBI taxonomy): Eukaryota > Viridiplantae > Streptophyta > Magnoliopsida > Zingiberales > Musaceae > Musa > Musa acuminata. Next base: position 6,183,547 of record NC_088342.1, on the reverse strand, counting down.
ATGTTATTTTTAACATTTAACGAGGATTTACTTGTAAAAGACCTTTTTTTTTATAATATTCGTGCAGTTTCGGATTCAGGTTCGATAGTTCCACTATCGGATCGGACTTGAAAATCATCGTGACCCGAATCCGACACTCGATTTTGACCTTTAGAAAGACCCATTATTGCGTGTCGCCTTTTCTTCGGCCCGTTTACTATCTCCTTGGAATGATGCGTTCCTCTCGGTTGTCGATAAAGTAAACGAAAGAGACTGTGTCGAGTCTTCTGTTCTCATTTCCTGGTGGATCGGAGACTTGGGATCGATATCGAACCCTTCCGGGGCGGTTGATTCCAAGAATTCGTGTGGTAAGAAGTGTTTCCCCCTGTTTTTCTTCGCCAAATCAAAGAAACCGCGTTCCGACCTCGAGAAAGATCCGATTTTTAGCATCCTCAGCGAACTATTAGGGTTCGTGGTTTGTTAGGTTGATGCGCTGTTTGCCCTCAATTGCTTCTGATGTCGGCCAGAATGGAGGATGATCCGGCCCTCACTGCCGTCAAGAATTCGATTCGGGCCCTCGGAAGGGGTTTCGATGCGAACTGTGACACTAGGCTGCTCTACTGCAAGGGAGCCGCCGGGTCGCGGGTGGTCGAGGTCGACGAGCAGCACGCGAGGGATCTGCTGATCGGAGATGGACTTGTTGTGCCTAATGTCTCGAGGGACGTCAAGTGCACTCTTGAGAGCCCTCGACGAGAGAGTGTTGGTGCTTGTGGATTCTATGAGGTCAGCTGATATCTGTTGTTCTTGTATGCTTTCTGCTGATTAAATGCTTGTCACTTTATATAGTTGCTTTTTAGTTTTGCTTCGACATAGGAAGGGTGAAGGCACCTGTAAAATAGATGTTAACATTGCAGAGTCTTCTTGATAAGCTTTTAGATAAGAAATTGAACATTTTGACGTGATCTTTTATTTGTTTCGTATATTTAGCAATATCTGCTTGTTTCTTTGTTCAGTAATGCGATCACAAGCAATTGCTGATTATAATCTTGGAGTCCAACACTGCTGTGGGTGGGTTTACCATGTATTCTTGAAGGGGGAAACACCATTGTCAACCTGTGAGACTGAATCATGTAAGGTAATATGGTATCATCTGGGTCCTACCGATAGGTGGTAGCACCAACATGGTTGTAACAATTTATGAGGCAACCTAGTCTATGAGAGCTCGGTTTTCTGAACCCAATGGTCTGACCATGCCAAACAGCTAGATAGATGGAGGATGGAAATCTCAAGCTTTAGGTTTAAGGCCTCTCATGTGAAGCTGATGACAAACCTACTCTTGAAGCCATTAGCTCCATAATTTAATCATCCTATTCAACCATGGCTTACTAACTCAAATCAACAACCGCCTCTATAAGCAGTTTCCAGGCCCTAATCAGCAGGTTTCAGTGAGGGTTGATCCGTTATCAGGAGGTTTGATTCTCAGGGAGCTTATACCAACAACTTACCATCATGGGAGGCTTTGAATAACAAGAAGTTTAACTATGTGTTACTCTGGGTAATGAGGCAATAGTCGATATCGTTTTGTAATAGCTTGAAGAACAAATTAGAGTGGACTATTGTTCTATTTACAGGAGGCTTTATCAAAAGTGGGTGGATCACCTTAATGAGTATCCTAGAGCACTCAAAATTCCAGAATTTACTCTTTCTGGTTAATCTGAACACTCAATCACTGAACACATTGGTTAGTTCATGGCTCAAGCTGCAAGTCAGCAAACAGTGATTATCTTGAACAATTATGACCATTCTTCTGTTTGAGTTGTCTTTGTTGTTCTGCTATATATGACAAAGTGTTCTTACCATCCTAGTATATATAAATGATTTGCTGATTGAATTGAAATAGGAATGTTGATTGTTATAGGCCGTTAACATTTTCCTTTCTTATTTTTGGCAATCTACTGCAGATGGCTGAGCATTTTAACACAAAAGCTCTTCTATCAGGAAATATTCCATTGGGAAAATTTAATTCTGCTTTCAGCTTTAGTGGATCAAAGAAAATTGATGCTGCTGCTACAAAAAGCCTTGCAATGGATGGGAAGTTCATTCCTTTGTGTAAGGTTCAGCTGACAAAACACCCTTCGTTATTACGGGACAATGTAAGAGCTGCAGTGCCACGTTCATGGGAACCATTGTCCTTAGCAAGGTGGTAATGCAGAATCTTTAGTAAGAAAAGTTCCAAATCAAACATTTCTTTCTTAACTTTTAATTGATTGACAGATTTATTGAGAATTATGGTACTCACGTTATCACGTCAATTACTGTTGGTGGTAAGGATGTGATTTATGTGAAGCAGCACATCTCATCGACGTTATCGATCACAGAAATCAAGAATTACATCCAGGATGCGGGAGATCAGAGATTCTCTGAAGTTGAAACCCGTACAAGTTCAGGTCCAATGAGAATGAAGGGAAAGGCTAGTATTTTTCTTTTTCATTAAAGTTTCTATGATCATTAAAAAGTATCTTGCTGTTGCAAATCTGATAAATCATTTCTTACTTGATCCTATTCCAGGCTGTGGATCCTTTTATATTTAACAGTCAAGGGATATACCCGCAACCGCTTAGTGCTCCGTATCTCAGTGCAAAAGAGGTAAGTCCTATTCTCTTTCATTGTCACGTCTAATTGTAGTGCCAACCAAAATTGTCTTTTTGCATTTATGGTTGCTGTTACTGTTTTGAATGTTAATCATGGTGCTTAGGCAGTGTATATATTTTTTCTGTTTCGTGGTACTTTAATTGATGTTCCTTTTGCTCTCAACATATAACCAGCATGGCATACATATTTCAGGATGTTTGCCTATGTTTTGTGCCTGCATTTCTATTGTCATGGTATAGAATCCTTTAGTATGCCACATACCGATCTATTTAGCCACACAAACTGCAAGGATTCTTGAAAGATTTTTATTGACAAGATGAAATTTCTCTTGTCCAATTATAAATCACTTGGTTGAAACTTCAAAAACGCAAGAGGTCCAGTTCTTTATTTTCTTCTCCTGGCTTTCAAAATTTTAATTATTGGCCTTATCAGTAAGTTATAAACATGCATCATAATGTTTCGACTCCATAATTTACATGAAGATGAGCTTAGATTATATAAAAACACTTTCTTTCATCTTCTATGCATGCAGACTAGCGATGGTGGTTTGAAATACCAAATGGCACTACTAATGCACTTACTGATGCAGGATGTAACTGTCATTTTTAGGAGGAGGGGAGGGGATGACCTAGTACAGAACCATGTTGACTGGGCCAGAACTGTTCCTTCGGCACCTGATGTCATTGAAATGACCTTCTTTCCCATTACTTCTCTTCTAGAAAGTATTCCTGGGAAGGACCACCTTGTTCGTGCCATTAACCTTTATCTGGAATGTATGGAGCTACTTCACATGTTCTCTTGGAATCTTTCTCTGGATAATCCCCATGTTTGATTTCTCATATCAATTTCTCACAGATAAGCCTCCAATTGAGGAGCTACGGTATTTCCTTGAGTTCCAAATCCCAAGGATCTGGGCCCCAGTTCGAGAAGAATTTCCAGGACATCAAAGAAAAGAGCCAGTCTGCCCTTTTTTGCAGTTTAGCATAATGGGACAGAAGTTATATGTGAGCCAAGAACAGGTATGCCTTACATGATATACATTATGCACACAATTGGGACATCAGGAACCAGGATCTACACTTTGGTGGATGTAAATGGAATCTTAAGCTGCCTTGATACTTAGTATCAACTGGTGACAGGAAAATGCTCTGCGTGAGAGTAAAATATAAAAGTGTGATTTCCAACTTGAATAATGTATTTCTGAGGTTGCGAAAAGCTTAATCATATCAAAGTTAAATAACAGGTGAATTATAGACGATGTGAAATGTCAAATAAAAGGTGGATTTTTTTGCCCATTTATTATTTAAGTGGGCAAGTCTTGTGCAAAGGTTTCCAGTTTTTTGTTTTACTTGTCTGATTTTTTTTTTTTACTCGGTGAATTATAATTGGTCTCTTACACATTAACAATTATGATAGTCCACCAAACATCTCGTAACAGTTTCCAAGCTGTTGTGCCAATTATTTTTCAGAATCAGTATATGAGAAGGATTTATAGCCATATTTTTGCTATATAAATTTGCTGAATGTTGATAGAGTTGGTTGCAAAACTCCTACACCATAATATAGAAATTTGATTCATGAAGTTTGCTCACATTTATGGATTACCCTTTCAATTTTCCGGCCGTGCTAAGATGATTTGGAAATTTAATGGTGTAAAGAACCAGAGCACTGTGTTATTAAATTTCTCCCCATATCAGCCCTGCCTTTAATTGATCTTTCTTTCTCGTTACATTGATTGAATATCCATGCAGGTATCAGTGAGCCGGAAGCCTGTCACCGGCCTAAGTTTATGCTTAGAAGGTGCGAAGCAGAACCGATTATGCATTCAGGTGCAGCATCTGGCCACCCTTCCAAAGATCCTCCAGCCATACTGGGACACACATGTCGCAATCGGCGCGCCCAATTGGAAGGGACCGGAGGAGCAAGACAGCCGATGGTTTGAGCCTGTAAAGTGGAAGAACTTCTCCCATGTTACCACAGCTCCTATAGAGAACCACGAGAATTTCATTAGTGATCTCTCCGGTGTCTTTGTAGTCACTGGAGCTCAGCTTGGAGTTTGGGACTTTGGATCGAAGAACGTCTTGTACATGAAACTTCTATATTCCAAAGTGCCCGGGTGTACGATAAGGAGATCCTTGTGGGACCACAGCCCTGATGGCCTAGTCGGCAAATTGAAGAGGTTGCCGAGTGGACTATCGACGAGCTCCGACGAGTCGAGCTCGGATTCAGATGTGGGGAGGCTGATGAAGTTTGTGGATTTGTCCGAGATGAAAAAGGGCTCAGATGATATACCAGGGCATTGGTTGGTGACCGGAGGGAAGCTCGGAATCTTGAAAGGGAAGATTGTTTTGAGATTAAAGTATTCTTTGTTGAACTACTAGAACCTGTTATGTTGGTTACCATCCTAATTTTTCCTCATTGCATGTAAAATATAGCATATTTCACGAACTGGATTCCAGTAATGATATGGCTTTTTCTTATGCTCATTCCCACTGCCCGATCTTCAAGCCGATCGACAAAACACAGTGATACTTCTTATTTTTGTACAATTTACTACATTTAAATAATCATGTGATTCTTTAAGGATATGCGATTTACATATATATATATATTTATAATGTAATGTAATGATTTATTCATGTGATTGTTTATGCATCTGACAACAAATAACTTGATCATGAACAAGAGTGCAAGTCCACCGAGTTCCTCTCAGCAAAACAGTCCTTCTGAGGTTGGAGCCATGCCACTACAGGTGCATCGACCACACATCTCAGCATCAAAATCTGAAGAGATTGGTTTGATCTGACTGCAAAGCAGAATAAAGCTTCTACTCTCTGCAATAATAGCAAGAGCGATAGAGGCAAACATCAAACGTGCAAGTGTAGTGCACAACAAAAGAAGCTCTAATTTGTTCATCTAATCCTCTGCTTTATATGCATCGATAACATTTAACAGCAAGGATCTCATACCCCTACTAAATCATGAACATAATATATATACAAGCATTGCCTGTTCATAGACACATTAGCATACCATGTCATCTGTCAAGTAGATGTCCACGTTTCTGTCTCCAAGTCTACAACTGGCTCATTGATGTTGCTACAATAATATGCCAAAGCCAATCTGCACAAGGCATCTCTTCATTGCAGAGAGAGAGAGAGAGAGACAGAGAGAGGGGTTGTTGTCTGCAAACAATTCATGCATGACGTAGTACAAACCCAAGTATCATATAGCGGATGACACTGATGTCTCTCTCTTGGAGCCATTCTTGGGAGATACAAACAAGCAGTATCTGCTCATCCTTCTTGAGCTTTGGCGTGCTAAAACACATCTCTCTTTTATTGTTTGCATCTTAAGAATCTCGATATTCGAAGCATGAAGATATCTGAAAGGAATGTATACTTGTAAGGGTACAGACAGTCATCATCAAAAGGTCATTCGTCTTCACATGCAACCTTCGATCGTTGCTTTAACACGAGAGAGAGAGAGAGAGAGAGAGAGAGAGAGAGAGAGAGAGAGATAGATATGAGGTCGATGACAAGTGTCGCGTTTCACGTGTTAACGATGCCGTGGCCACATGAATCTAAGAGCGGTGACATCACGACTGACACAATACATTTGGCAGCATGCAAAGCTCCAAATGCTGAGTCATTTGGCGTCATCTTGTCACGTGGCATTCACCCAACCCAATCCGTCCGCACCATCCGATTCATACGGATAGTGAGAGGGAATCTACTCGACGCATGCATGATATTGATTTTAATTTTGGTTTTTCTTTTTTGCATTTTTTTAATCATTTTTTAGAATAATTGTAATGTAAAATACCTAAATATTTTATTTGAATGCATCTTTTAAAATTCAAACTAATTATGAATAGTTAGTTAATATTTGTATATATATATATATGTAATTATGTTGACATATATGCTATTTCCAAAACTCCAAAGACTTACAATGATTTGTTCCCTCCACATATTATACATATTATTATTCATCAAATGATAAAACATGTACAAATTAATCTATAGTTTACCATTCATCAAATGGTAAGTTAAATGTCATAATAATTGCAATAGGGATTCTACCATGCTGATAACAAAACACAATAATGCAATTATGATGATCCATTAATCAATTAAAGAGGCAGGTGAGTGGTCATGATCACCTATCAAAGGGACATGTCATTTGGTTGTGAATCAATCAACAACATGAAAATAATATTCTTTTTTTATGACATGAAATCTCTCTGCCTACCCAACCCACCAAGTCTTTATTGCTGATGTCCCTCTCCAACATGCACACACTCCTCTCATGGTGGTGATCTATTCTAAGTTCAAGTGTGGCATTTCCTCCATAAGAAACAATCATGCATCTTCTTGGTTGAATTGGGGAAACAAATTTCTTGTGATTTCATTGCTTTCGTCACCATCAGATTTAATGATCAAATGACAATATAATTTTAGCTAAGTTATTTTGCAATTAGCAAGACGAGAAACTACTTGTATGTGTGCATGTATAATACGTCTCGGATAATTTTTCCTCGCAATTTAGGTTTAACGTTTGAATGAAATTCGAAGTATATGATGTAAATCAAAACGACATGCATGTGTGTTATATATTTAATACATACTTTCATATTTTCTCACACGAATAAATTAGGTTTGACATATGAATGAAATCCAAATGTATGATGTAAATTAAAATAAAAAATCATTTAAATTAAATACGAGAAAATAAGGATACATATAAGATTCAAACTCATGATCTACTCTAATATCATCTTAAAAATATGTTTAGAAGATCATTAATCCAAAACATGTTTTGAATTTTGAATATAGACTTATTTTTTATACTAATCCAAAAATAAATCTATACATAGAAGCAAAATTATATAGTAAATAAAAAATAAAAAATCAAGATAAATTAAACTTACAAATAGAACAAATAAGAAGGATTTACCATACGACTTGAAATAGCAACCTTTACCTCTAATATAGTCTTCTACATCGAGTCCACTTCTTGAATGTCTAAAAGGAATATTACATCTATTGTATCATATAAAAGCAAAAACAAAAGAAACTAAATGTTTTATATAGTAAGCCATAAATATTGGATCACTATCTCCTCACTGATGTTTTACATTCCAACACCCAATGCCAACCCACATATAGCTCGATTGATCGCATCATTTGCACTACACACAAAGATGGTGGCATGTCATCACCATCCAAAAACCACTCGAACCTAATTCACTATCACATGTCATCCAATTTGACCCCTTCCTAACCCCTTCCAATTTGATATATGATCTTAATTAACCTTCGTTACCCAATCGAACCGGTTCATCAATTAAATCGGAAATGATTTTATTGAACCCGGTTCGGCCAATTGATTTCGGCACGTTGGTCCTTTAACGCTTATATTTTTTTATTATTAGTGATTTTTGGGAAAAATTATTGTGCGGTCCAATCGATTGATCTGCCGGTTCGAATAGTTCTCGCCGGACCGGAGAGGCCGGTCCAACTAAGATTAGGAGATCGGAAAGAGCCTATCAGAGGAAAAGGGCAAAATGGTCAGATCGTTCGGCGTCGTCGTCTATTTAAACGCCAACTCCGCTGTTACCGAGAGAGAGAGAGAGAGAGAGAGAGGAGTGATCTGCCGCGAGGTCCGTTTCGGGAAGGAAGCGTCGAGAACTCGTCGTCCGTGTTTCCAAAAGGCTGGTGTTCCTCTTCGGGAGCCATGAAAGGGCTTCTCCTCCGAAGGCTTTCTTCCTCTCTGACCCCGAAGAGGGGGTTCTCCGGATCGGCGGCTGCAGTGGCCGGCGAGAATGCTGCCGCCGCTGCTGGACTCCCCAATATGCCGTCTTTCGACTACACACCGCCGCCGTACGACGGGCCCTCGGCGGCGGAGATCCTCCGGAAGCGGTCGGAGTTCCTCAGCCCTTCCATGTTCTGCTTCTACAAGAAGCCCGTGCGTTTGCCGTCCTCTCTCTCTCTCTCTCTCTCTCTCTCTCTCTCTCTCTCTCTCTCTTTATAACACCGACGGAAAGCAGAGACAATATCCGATCTTGATGTTACTTTCATTAAAAAAGACGATTTTTTTGTGTTGCTTTTACGAATTTATCGAGTAGAACTGGAATTATTTTTTTGGAAGTATTTGATCTGGGCTCTAAAGTGGTAATTTTACTTTCGGCAAGTAAGATCTCTCTGTTTTGGTAAACTTCGATTCGGTTTTTATAGATCTTAATTTCCGGTTCCTTTGGATGTAGACGAACCTTGCTGATTGTCTTCGGAATGACATAGGATTTCATCAGGGAATATTCTAATTGCCCAGATTGATTTGAAGAAGATCCCGCAAAGCACTAACCTAACTTACTTGCTTTTACAGTTAATTAATGATTCCGTTGTCATGTACCTAACTTATTCATAAGAAAGGCTAGAAATGAACTTTAATTGATGTATTCACATGTAATCGATGTATTGAAGCAAAATTTATATTCCGACAGTTGAACATTGTTGACGGGAAGATGCAGTACTTGTTTGACGAGGATGGGCGCCGCTATCTTGATGCATTCGGTGGTATTGCTACCGTTTGCTGTGGACACTGCCACCCTGAAGTTATTGAAGCCATAATTAATCAGATGAAGCGGCTGCAACATTCTACTGTTTTATATCTAAACCATGCGATTGCGGATTTTGCTGAGGCATTAGCTTCAAAGTTGCCTGGGGATCTTAAGGTACAAATGATCTTTTTCTTGATTGTTATTTCTAGACGCTAGTTTCATTTAATTAAATGATACATTTTACAGGTTGTGTTTTTCACAAACTCTGGTACTGAAGCAAATGAGCTGGCATTAATGATTGCTCGGCTTTATACCGGTTGCCATGATATCATATCACTCAGGAATGCATACCATGGAAATGCAGCTGGGACAATGGGTGCAACTGCTCAATGTAACTGGAAATTCAACGTTATCCAGGTACATATGATGTTGGAGGATTATGCCCATATCGGCATCACAGTGTTCATGATGAAATTCTTCATTGCTATGCCAACAAATGTTGATCCTTACTTGGTTACCATAATAAACAATCTCAATATGCTGAACTTCCTTACTAGTATTACAATTGTCGCACAAGAGGTTGTTCAGTGAAATTCTGTGATCACCATTATGTGTTTTCATGTGTTATCAGAAATTTGTAATTAAATGAAACCAGTAAATTGTGTGTGTGTGTGTATGTATATGTATATATGTGTATATGTATATGTATGTGTATGTGTATATGTATATATGTATATGTATATGTATATGGCTTGAAGAACCATTAGAAATTTGAAATTCAAAACATTTTCGTGTGAATAATATGCTAGTGATGAAGTACTTGATAAATATCATAATATTAATATATTACTGCAAGTGGCTTGATATGGTATTAATTCTCATATGTTTTTACTAGAGTGGAGTACACCATGCACTGAACCCAGATCAATACAGAGGAGTTTTTGGTTCGGATGGAGAAAAATATGCAAAGGATGTTCAAGAAATCATAGACTTTGGAACTTCTGGGCGAGTTGCAGGTTTCATTTCGGAAGCGATTCAAGTATGCAATTTCAATGGATCTCATTTATTTTTGCAATAACTCAATTGAGATCGCCATTTGTTAAATACTTGTTGTGTCTTATATGCCTTTCTGATACATAGGTTGTTTACTCTTTCAACTGTTGTTATCATTCATCTTTGTTGTATTAAGATCAACAATTGATGGATTAAAATTCTTTCTTGGTTGACAGGGAGTAGGTGGGATATTGGAATTGGCACCCGGTTACTTGCCTTCTGTATATAATAGCATAAAGAAAGCTGGAGGGCTCTGCATAGCTGATGAGGTCCAGGCAGGATTTGCACGTACAGGGAGTCATTTCTGGGGTTTTGAAGCGCATGGTGTGGTACCGGACATAGTAACTATGGCCAAGGTTAATACTTATGTACATATCTTGATCATATAGAAATCTAAAACTGACTTATGGGGAACTTGTTTTCCTCTGATGAAATCAGCAGAAGGAAATAGCACCTTGTGCATGATGACTGGCAAGTTTCCAGATCATCTTTGAGATCATAAGGCGCTAACTTGGTTGGAGGCATACTTTGCAATTCGTGCTTAGTTACTCAAGAACAGAACTAAAATATAAATTTATGTATACCATATTTATATCTGTTATGGTTCTCTTCAAATCAACTGATACTGACTTCACTTTTTCCAGGGCATTGGAAATGGGATACCTATCGGTGCTGTGGTTACAACTCCAGAGATTGCCCAAGTCTTGACTCGCCGAAGCTACTTTAATACCTTTGGTGGTAATCCTGTCTGCACAGCTGGTGGTCATGCTGTCCTCAAAGTTCTCGAGAAAGAAAAGCTTCAAGAAAATGCATTAGTCGTGGGATCGTACTTGAAAGATGGACTAATGGCACTCAAAGAAAAGCATGAAAGTGAGTTCACTAAAACATATATCATGATTTCATGATCCAGTTTTATTTGGTTCTTTATAGTGATTGATCACCTTTGTGCTTTAAGATACTTGCTATACATGTTATTAGCATATACAGAAGCAAAAATGAAAAATGTATGACTGATTGAGAGGATAAGAAAAGACGAGAATACAGATGGGAACAAGCTGCATATCTTTTGTGCAGATATAGGTCGAGTAAGAGGGGAGGAACCATCCTATGTGTGTTCATTTCCTTCTTCCCTTATTCCATTGTTCTTATATCGCAAAGAGAACATAGGCCTTTTTTAGCGTGATTGCTACAGTATGTTCAACTCTTTAGACGTTGAGACTCAATTCCTTCCGTCATGTGCATCATATATACCATCCTCCAGCAGATATGCAACCATTTATATCATCTTTTAACGTGTGCTCCTCAGCACTAACATGTTATACTGAAACATAGAGAGATCTCTTTGTGGATATCATACTGTGGTGAATATCTAAACACATCTATAATTGTAGCAGGTTGATTTACTGTCATTCAAATGATTTTCATTTCTGTATGCCTTTAGTTTTACTTACCAATAATATTCACCTGACATATTTCATGTTTTGAATATCTTAGTCATTGGCGATGTAAGGGGAAGAGGTCTGATGCTAGGAGTTGAGTTGGTCACTGACCGTCAACAAAAGACTCCAGCCAAAACTGAAATCTTGCATGTTATGGAGACAATGAAAGGTAAGTGCTTCGAGCTGTGCAAGTCCATGAAACCTTTAATTATGCTAAAAAAATATCACTTTGCGGAAATGATCTTCATAAAATAGTCGGAACTTCCAGTTATTGAGATACAGGGATGTCTCGACCCAACATGACGTCTGCATTATGGCATCAATTCACTATTTGGTTCTCTCAGTCTCTTTTAGCAATTGCAGTTTGTAACAGTTTGATTGATTCTTTCCCTATTGTTCGATAATTGGTTATCTGATGAAGTTTTCTTTCTCTAAAACAGACTTGGGTGTGTTAGTTGGAAAGGGTGGCTTCTATGGCAATGTTTTTAGAATAACACCTCCTCTCTGCTTCTCCAAAGAAGATTCAGGTATAGATTTTAGTGCTAGCCTTTTTTGGGTATCTCAATTGCTTCCACTTGCAATCACTTGTACAATATGAATGCCTTGCCTTGGTGGCTGCAGATTTCTTCGTGGATGCGATGGACATTGCATTATCGAAGCTATGAAACCTCTTTCCTGATCCTGGTGAAGTCCGTAGAAGTGTGTTTTTTTGGGTACTCTATTTACATGGGCTGATCAATAAGAGTTGTATTCTCACAGGGAGATGATGATGAGACATCACCTCGTTGTCTCTCTCTCTCTCTCTCTCCCTCCCTCCCTCTCTGAACCCATGCATGCATGCATGTAACCTTTGCCTCAGGGCATTGGCCGTGCTATCTGGATTTAAGGTTGTAATTGTTGATAGCAGCAAATGTCGTTTATGACCATATCTTTAGCTTCTTAATGAATATGTTAAAGGTAGCTCATGCTATGATTTGTGATTCCAAAAATACAATTGATAGTGCCAGTGTGAGATGCAGCTTAATATCATTATCTTGTATACATATAATGGATTAATCAGCAATGTAACTTCCAGTTGAAAATTTTATCAACCAGAAATGAAAGAAGCATTCAAGGGAAAAAGATTGATGGCAATATGAAGGATCTACATTCCTAGTTTGAAATCTATTTTCCTTTTCTCCAAGCAATTAATGATCATTTATTTTGAGATCTGTGATGTTCATTGCATTAATGTTGTTCCTAGCATTGTGAATAAGGATCTCCTGAGCTGATCTCAAATAGATTGAATAAGGCTTATTGTCATTGCAAAGTTGATCTGGATATTGTCAAGGACATGAGTTCAATTATAATTATCATTCATGTCTTCGACTCTAGACGAAGACTGATGATGAATGAGAGCTTGTGTGGAAGAGGAGCTACTGGTTTTAGAGTTCAGGTAGAGAGATCACATCCATTTCTCTATTGCTCTATGCACTGTAAGCAACAAGGTAGTGAAATGGGAGGAGCTGCTGCAAGCAAGCAGAGAGAGTTCTTCCTACTAAGACTTGCCAGTGCACCGTCGAGTGCACGCTGGCCTCTTTGGTCTGCGACCGCAACAGCGACATCTGTTACATCTCCTTCCATAAGCACCGAGAGATGACGGCAGCGTTCTCGGCTTCGCCCCTTCTCTGTTGTAGTCAGTGTCGACTAGGCCTTGCCGTCTACTTCCTTTGTGTTTATTCCAATGTCCGTAGCACCTCCTTCTCATTGATAATGCTTATTTTTCTCATTTTACTATTGACAATCTATTACTACTAATAACCTCTATAAAAATAATAAAACATAGTTATATTATTTATAACATCTTAATTACTGATCTTAACTCTTATTCTCATAATCTCGTTCGTCGAAATCTAGTTGGGCTGACATCGCTCCTCGTCACTCCATTGTCTGATATCGCTCATCACTAAAATAAATTTATTTACGTTCGTTTAATACGATGCAACTCATCGCTTGCAATTAGAAGAAGAAAAAAAAGGAAGATAACGAGGACATTTTCATACATCTATATAGGTATATCATAGGAATATTAAGAATTTTTAAAATAAAATTTTAAATAATAAAATTTTTTATCATTATAATTTTTTATTATTTATAGTCTCTTAAGAATCAAACATAATTTTTCTCATTGATAATGCTTCTCATTGATAATGCTTATTTTTCTCATTTTACTATTGACAATCTATTACTACTAATAACCTCTATAAAAATAATAAAACATAGTTATATTATTTATAACATCTTAATTACTGATCTTAACTCTTATTCTCATAATCTCGTTCGTCGAAATCTAGTTGGGCTGACATCGCTCCTCGTCACTCCATTGTCTGATATCGCTCATCACTAAAATAAATTTATTTACGTTCGTTTAATACGATGCAACTCATCGCTTGCAATTAGAAGAAGAAAAAAAAGGAAGATAACGAGGACATTTTCATACATCTATATAGGTAAATCATAGGAATATTAAGAATTTTTAAAATAAAATTTTAAATAATAAAATTTTTTATCATTATAATTTTTTATTATTTATAGTCTCTCAAGAATCAAACATATTCGTATTCTCACGATCTCTTTTTTCATCAATCGAAACCTTAGCGTCTATATCATCGCTTCTTGTTATTTTATTGTATCATCGCTTCTCGTCATTTTATTGTTTGACGTTGCTCCTCATGATTAGATGTAAAAGATGATGATGATATTTATGTTCATAAATATTGTTGATTTTGCTCGTCGCTTATAATTAAAGGAAGAAGAAAAAAAAAGGAGGAGGACATTTTAGGTGTGTTTGCATAGGGATATCTTACAATATTAAAAATTCTAAGGATCCAATAGAATTATCCTTTTATTTTTTGGCACCTTCAAATCCTACCCGTTCATTCTAACCTTGATGGCACCTGCGGCTCCTTCCAGTTCATTGCGCGACACGGAGATCGGATCGTCGCTTTGAGGCACCTCTGGATTGCCCTCCTTTTCTTCTTCCTTGTAGGTTTAATGGCGATCGCTTTCCCCACCCTTCTTCTCACCCTTCTCCTCTCTTCCTCTCATCTCCCTCTCTCCTCACCCGCCGACGAGGCTTTCGACGTCCGCCGACACCTCTCGACCGTCACCAGGTGCCATCTCTGCCCCTTCCCCTCTTCTGTCTCTCTCTCTCCGGTAGTGATCTAAGCCATTATTTTCCTCTTTTTTCCCCCCTCAAATCTTTTTTTCCATAGGTAAATTTGTTACCTGTAGAAGGATTATTTGGTTTTATAACTGTAGATTTCCTAATCATGGTCTGATGTATTGTATAATCGTTTGTTGTGCAGAAAAATCAATCAGTAGAAGTTCATAGTAGATTAGAACATCAATTACCAAGCTGTGTTTTGAGATCATAGAATTCCCCTCCCGAAATACTAAACGAAGAAAATTAGAATCCCGTTAAACATTGTTATAACTTATAACACCTAGATTTTTCTGATGATGGTTGTTTTAATGGAAATTTGGAGTAGTCTGGGCAGTGGTGTTAATCTTTGTAGAATGCTAATTTACATCCCACTAATTGCAGATACGATGTTGCAACAGAGACGTACGATGGTTCCTTTTCTCCTTCTGCCATACATGATGGATGCAGACCAATTCACTTAAATCTTGTGGTAAATATGATGAGCAAGTTGGTTTATTGTTACATTTAACTTGACCTGAATAAACAGTGGCAAGTATCTTTTTTGCTATTCTTTGAGATGCACTTATCAGGATTGCTAATAGGATTAGGTGATAAGGTCCACAGTGGCAAGTTTTATTACGTCAATGACTGTTTGGCTACTTATGTCACAGAAAGAATGTCAACCTACATTGCTTTACAGTATATTGACTGTTGAATTTGAAACTTATTTGCAGTTGCAACTGGAACTTATGTTTAAAATGTGTGATTAACAGGCAAGGCACGGCACACGTGCCCCAACCAAGAAACGCATAAAAGAGTTGGATCGTTTGGCAATTCGTTTAGATTTACTTCTCGATGATGCTAAGCAAAAAGCAGGAAAGGACTCTCTGCAGAAAATTCCAGCCTGGTTATGGGGTTGGCAGTCACCATGGAAAGGTAGAGAGAGAGGTGGGGAGCTAATCGTCAAAGGGGAGGAAGAGCTTTACAAACTTGGAACCCGTGTGAGGGAAAGGTTTCCGCAACTGTTTGATGAAGAATATCACCCTGATACATTCCGAATAATGGCAACACAGGTGACTTTTAATATATTTCGATGTTCACTTTTAATCAGCAACCTGATATAGGTTTGTCCACTCTATAATTGTATAGTCTTATGTGATTCGCCTCTGATGATAGCATACAAAGCTTACTTTAAAGTTGGATCATGAGTACTCAATTTTGCATTAATTCCTGGTTATGGTGTGTCATTGCCATTTGAGACATCAAGCAATAATTGGCTTCTCCTAGTACGTTCTTTAAACTAATAAATCCTCTTCAGGGGTTGGTTAATCATATATCTATATCTGTGTTTTCCTTCATTTAGTCAACAAAACTCGAAGTATTCTTATTGCCACTGTGAAAACTTTTTCCATCATGATGATATGGGAACCCGTTTGAACGTTTGCATGGTAATACTTCCTAACATGCGGTACATGCATCGGATAGTAGTTGAATGATTGCTGAGTGAGTCACATGGGGCAACGACAGTTTGATGGTTTTCTTTAGCATGCAACTC
Organism: Musa acuminata AAA Group; assembly: GCF_036884655.1. Lineage (NCBI taxonomy): Eukaryota > Viridiplantae > Streptophyta > Magnoliopsida > Zingiberales > Musaceae > Musa > Musa acuminata. The sequence continues at coordinate 6,167,123 of NC_088342.1, read as the reverse complement.
TTGTAAATGCATCTAAACAAACACATCCTCTCATATATAGATACATATGCAGAAAGGGTAATAGCACTGCTAAACCTGGGAGTAACGGAGAATTTAGAATTCTGTGCTTGTATTTAATTGATTCTTTTTAAACTTAGAGATGTGCTATTAGTTTAAGATCTTGTAAATCTTGCTGCTTTGGCTCAGGATTGTAAAAAAAGTATGTTCAATAATTACACATTAGGTTGTTCCGTTAATATTTGTTATCCTGTCAACTTTACATTAGATAATTTATCTACACTTGTACCAGTCTTTTCAATGAACCAAGTTACTTTCCACCTTCCAGAGAAATTGGCTCATACATACCAAAAATATACATGTGATGAATTGCGTAAGAGTAGTTTCAGATAATTTAGTTTATATTACATATGAATAATATTATATTGGTACTCTTTTTTTTCCGCTGGTGATATAGGTCCCTCGAGCATCAGCTAGTGCTGTGGCATTTGGCATGGGAATATTTGCTGGGAAAGGCAGCCTTGGACCTGGACAGCATCGGTCTTTTTCTGTGATTAGTGAAAGTCGTGCTAGTGACATACATCTGCGGTTCTTTGATACTTGTGAAACATACAAGGTAGAATAATTGTTATCCTAATTCCTAACCTTTTTTCTTATAGCCAACACATGAATTAGTTAAGCTCGGAGTTGTGGCATTGAAGAATATTTTGGTTCTGTGCCGCTAGCTAGTGCCACCATAAGTTCAAATAACTTGCCTATGCTTGCTTACCTTTTGTTTTCTTTTCTTTTTAATCTACATCTATGTGTCTGTTGCAAATTTAGCGTTAGTTTTTACCGGCAAAAATATATCTGTATGCATATATAATGCTTCTATGTGGATGCATGCTAGTGCTATTGAGCGCATGAATGTATTTTGCTTGTCTGTGTATGCATATTTTGGTTTATGAGAGAGGTGTTTTTTCTCATTAAGCGAGCATGTCTCTTGTGCTCATTGTACATTTCTAGAATTTGATGATTCAGAACTCATCTACATGAAAATGATGTAGATATTACTGGATTGGGAAACATTAATTGAAGTAAAACCATGGACAATATATACTAGCATGTATTATTACCAATTTTTTTTAAAATTATATTGTTATACCAGTTGTTTTACATGTGGTGACTAAAAAAAATTCATTTTAGCGGATTCCTTATGTTGAGCTCCTTCATACAGGATTTGAGGGATAGTTTACTCATGTTATGATCACTTTTCAGGAATTTAGAACAAGTAAAGAGCCCGATGTTGAAAAGATGAAAGAACCTCTTTTTGATCAAATTGCATCTTCATTATCTAGTCGATACCACCTAAATTTTACAAGGCAGGATATTTCAACCCTCTGGTTTCTATGTAAGCAGGTAAGTTGTGTGTCTACTATGTGGTCAGCTGGCCTCTTTTTTTTCCCTATGTTGGTTAGAGTTTTCTGTGATATGCAGGAAGCATCTTTACTGGACATTACAAATCAAGCTTGTGGCCTTTTTAATCCTTCCGAGGTACGTATTTGACAAGTGTGTCATCATTGCATATTTAGTACTGTTGATGGTTTCAAATTATTTACAGATCAAGGTCATGTTGTAAATCCTTATGTGGATTGCCAACCACTTTCTGTAAGTTATGAGTTGGTGGTTCAATATGAGGGGAGCATGGGGTCCTCAGTTATGGTGGGCAGGGGCTGAAGTTTGGTATATTGTAAAACAATACTTCTATACATGGATTCAGACAAATATAATGCTGTGTTTGGAAGATAGAGTGCACTGGGATAATTATATAGTTGTTGAATCTTGTAGTGGATTTAAGAAAAGGGACTAGTTGCAGTAGCATTGTGTGGAGTTGGAGATACAGGAAGGTTGGGTAGGATAGAGCAAAGACAACCTAGAATTGCCGGTATGATGTTCTGGGAGAGAATATATATCTGATTATTCTTATAAATATTTTTTGTATAATAAAGATCAATTATAGAATATAAAGGATAACTCTTGAATCCCATGGGATACTTGAGCAGAGTTTTATACAAGTCATCTGCAGTCCATGAGAATGGTGAAACCCCATTTGGTTTCTGAAGAATAATTGTTGCTTTTGCTGAAGATCATATAGCTCTATCATTTTTTACAAAAGTTCATTACACAAGCTGCTTGGCTGCTTGGAAGCACAATAAGCTCAGCTATTGCTATATGTGCATATGTATATGTATCATTTGAATAGTTTTATTTTTATTCGTACTATGAGTAATTTCAGGTACTTACACTTCTTTACATGGTCAGGTTTCTTTACTTGAGTGGACAGATGACATAGAGGTATTTGTGCTAAAGGGTTATGGTGAATCGGTTAATTACCGCATGGGAGTACCATTACTCCAAGATGTTGTCCACTCAATGGAGCAAGCAATTTCTGCTGAAGAAGGTAATTTGAACTTCCTGCCATACTCCTATACCAATATATCAATATATTCGAAAGCTTGTCTACCTAGCACCAGTAATTATTGACACTCAAGTAGGGAATCATAAAAAAGCAAATGAAATCCATGAGTGTTAAAGTTACCATTAGTTGCATATTTTTCCATACCAAACCAAACTAAACCATTCCATCTAGAAGCCAAGCCAAAATAGGATACTATAGTTCAGTCCGGTTTCCTATATGTTTGCTAGTTTATAATAAACTTATTCATAAATCAAACATTTCGATTAACCAGTTGGTCTTATTGTTGAAATTCCAGGAAACCTTGCCAGTGGAACTTCCGAGAAAGCAAGGCTTCGTTTTGCACATGCTGAAACGGTCGTTCCTTTCACCTGTTTGCTTGGACTTTTTCTTGAAGGACCTGGTGATTTTCTGTTTGAATTTAATTTGGACTTCTTTATTGTGTAAGTTCTCTTGTTGCATACCAATACTTGTACGCCTGCTTGATTTGTAGAATTTGAACAAATTCAACGGGAGCAACCATTGAGCCTTCCTCCAAAGCCACCCCAGAGGAGAAATTGGAGGGGCAGCAGTGTAGCACCTTTTGCTGGCAATAACATGTTGGTCTTATACCAGTGTCCAGGCAATACTTCTAATGACAGATTATCCTCTGGAGTTCAAAGGAACAAGTATTTTGTGCATGTGCTGCACAATGAAATCCCAATTCCGATGCCGGTGAGTTAGCATAGTATCTACTATCTACCATATCATACGAAAGACAGCATGATCTAGATTCCATTTTTCCGAGATCAATAGTGGTGCCTAATTATGTATGTTGGTAATTTGTAATTTTGGTTCTTCTTTATCACTTCTATATTGTAATGCATGCCATCTACTCTTTTGGTGGTGGGGATGGGCAAGTTTGTTTTCTTCCGACGTAACACCAACGAACTTGGTTTTAAGACATTCCAGTTCATTTTTCGGATGACATTAAGCGACATAAATTTGGTTTAATTTATTTTTAAAACAAACCTCTACTCCTAGCTTTGTACATTTCATGGCCAATATTGGATTTCTGAACTTGTTATTTGTGTACAACTGTGGTATATTCCATCTTCATGATACTGCATCATGTGTTATTAACAATTACTATACAAGTTAAACCTGTGGAGAAAAGAACAGCCAAACAACTATACATCTTATTTTATCTATTTCTCTACTTCTTGGTTGATGGTTGCAAAGGTTTAATTTTGATATTGTGTCAACTTGTGTTGTCCAGGGTTGTGGCCAAAGAGATTTTTGTCAGTTTGAGGTTTTCAAGGTACGCCTGAGAATTCAAATTTAGCAATGCTTTCTGCAACCACCCTCCTTTATCTTTGTATGTAGATGATATATGACTTACTTGCAGGAAAGAATTGTCAATCCCCATCTGAAGCATGATTTCAATTCGGTTTGCAACATGAAGTTGAAAATGCCAGAAGCCAATTGCCCACAAAAACCTTGTTCATTCACTAGCAAGTTGTCAAATTTATTTGGTAGATTTTTCCCGAAGAAAGACCACAATCCATGCATCAAAAACAAGAAGAATGAATTGTGATTCTGCAAGACATTGTTGGAACCTAAGAGTTCCCAGGTAAAGGAGGATTTTGTCATTTAGTACTTCTCCAAAAGATTCTCAACAGATCAAAATCCGACTTCCGGTTCTCACAAGCTTCTGCTCTTACAGAAAGAAGAGAGGCTGTCTAGTTTGTAACATCAGCTAGAGGTGAAACCAGATTTTGTTGGTCAGGTCTTGATCCTCGAGTAGCCAGCAATAACCCAATTACACTTTCCTGGTAGTTTGTGGTTCCAGATGAACATGACTGCCTGCTAAAGTAATTTCTTATTTTCTGATGAAACCTACTTGCATTTCTTCCTCACTTGTATCAGCTGATTGATCTATTATTACATGTGATTGATTCAACTATATGTAACGGTTAATTGCCAGATTACCTCAACCTGCACTTCATTCTTTTTCAATGGCGTTTTTTAAGTGATGTTTACTTACATGCACAAAAAAAGAATCTCAAGTCCGGTGTATATTCTGAGTTTGATTGGAATACGATAAAATAATAAAAAAATGCACCAAATGGTTTAGGTAAGTTTGATTAGTGGTGAAGGTAAGTTTGATTGGTGGTGAAGGTAAGTTTTGAAAAAAAAAAAATATATTTTTATAAAGAGTAAATGATTTAGGTGAGCTTTGAAAAATTTATCTAATAAAATATATTTAATTTTCTTAAGAAAAAATTATCTAATATTTTTTTTTAAAAAAATTAGGTTTGAAATCTTACATGTAAAAATATGAATTAAATCAGTTAATTATATATATTATATTTTGTAATTAGTTATTTTAGTATTTTGATATGTATATTTTTAGAAGAGATTTTTTTTATAAAAAATAAAATAATAAGATTTTTTATAAAAATTAAAAAATAATTTATAGGATTAAAAAATTAAGAAAGAAAGATTTGTTATAGCAACGAAGTTAAATTATTTTTATAAATATAAGAATCTAAATATAATTTTTAAAACTAGTTCAGATATAGACTTGAGTTTTATTTTTTTTATTTTTTTTATTGAAGGATAAAAAAAGTTTTTCTTTCTAATAAATTATCCAAAAAAATTGATTTCTAGATTAATAAATTATCATGGGGCCCACCTTTATACCTAACTCAGTTCTCCGTATACCCAAAGAAAGCGAGAGAGAGAGAGAGAGAGAGAGAGAGAGAGAGAGAGAGAATGCTAATGAAGAAGACAAAAGAAAGGAAGGAAAGAAGAAGAAAACCCCATCGATGGTCCAAACTCTCACGTAAAGAGAAGCTTGGGATACCGTTGCCGCCGACAGCCACTTCACGCGCAAGTGAGATCCTCTTATCCTTCTCCCAATGGCTTCGTTCCGCCGCCTCGGCCTCCTCCTCCTCATCCTCCTCTGCCATGTCTTCTCCACGCCCGTTGTTGTTTCCGGTCGGAAGGTCTCGCTGTCCTTGTACTACGAGGCGCTGTGCCCCTTCTGCTCCAGCTTCATCGTGAACCACCTCCCCAAGATCTTCAGCAACGGACTGATCTCCATCGTCGACCTCGATTTCATCCCCTTCGGCAACGCCATGCTCGACCCCAACGGCTCCATCTCCTGCCAGGTCCTGCTCTCCCCACCTCTTGCTTAGTTTTCCTGTTCGGTGCGAATCGGTTTGACGGTTATCTCTAAGAATTAGCTGCTATATCGACTGCAATAAATTGGAGTAAATGCCGCTCAATTAATGGTATCAGTACTGCAGCAATTGCCTTTATTGGTCCTCTGGAAGACAAGGTATGGTGTCCGCTGCAGTGGAGGAAATGTGGAGCCTTGCGTCCACTTCTTAGCCTGAGCTTGTTTTCTTGACCGTATTCCCCTCCTCCCCTCTTCCCCCCCCCCCCCCGCCGCCTCCCCCACAATCAGTGACTAAATAACATGATCCTACAATTCTTGACCTCATTTTTTCCTCGAACACTGTTGATTTTTTGTGTTCTGAAATTTATGATTTCTCTTTCCGTGGCCTTAATTCTCTTTTTCCCGTCTTGCAGCATGGCCAGTATGAGTGCCTATTGAACACTGTTGAAGCATGTGCTATAAGTTCTTGGCCCATTGTGGTAAAGTATATACAATTGCTAGCATGTTATATAATTTTCTTATGATAAAGCATATGTCAATGTTTTTTTTTTCTCAAACGCAGTCATATTCCTTTGTTTTCATCGGTTCATTATACTTTAATGTGCCTAGGGAAATAATTACAACCATTCATAAGAACTAACAATTTTAAATGAGTCCACAGTGGCAAAATTTTTGTACTTCAAACAGCAGCACAAAGCTGTCAAGAGTTTCATCGATTAATTAATACGTAGTAAGCTAACTCTTACATACAGCTACTTCACCAATTAATTAAATATATGTCGGATGAGGTTTTGAATCCTTGACCTCTAATAAGAGGATTTGATACATCACTACCAGACCAATGTTTAAGGTATAGAGGTGTTAGCTAACTTGGCTGATAAAAACTTTGACAGTATATCACAAGGTCTTGGGCTTGAATCCCATCTTCGTCACTTATCCTCTGTAAAAAAAAATTTATAGCAGCATATGAAATGTATGGGTAATTTCATACAGAAAACTTCACAAGAAAAATAGAGTAGGCTAACATAGTATTTAAGCTCCATGATTTGCTATACGAACTATGATAGGCTTGGTACAGAAAATGATGGTTATTTCCTACTTATGGCTATGATTTATCCCTGAACTTTATTCTGTGCATTTAGATTATACTTTGTCATTCATATAGAGAACTGTGTTTTGGTATTATTCATCATTTTTACTAACTTTCAGAAATTTGTAATGCAGCAACAACATTTTAGATTCATTTACTGTATCGAGCACTTGGTTGAAGAAGGTCAATACACCAACTGGGAAGCTTGTTTCCAACAGACTGGCTTTGGTTCAAAACCTGTCATTGATTGCTATAACAGTGGATATGGGGATGAGGTCGGTTTGCATCATGTTTCTCGTTAGTGTTGTTTCTCAAAAAGCACGGCAACTATTCACAATCAGTCCTGCTTAAAAAATGTTAAAAATTTAAAAATAAGTACTCACATGTGAACTGGTCATATTTAGACAAATATACACAAAAAACAGGACTACCATTCTAACAAATTGTTATGGATGATACAGTTTTTTTTTCTTGTCATTTCTCTTGTTCTCAAATTTTTGACAAGGTTGTGGTTATCATGATCTCTCAGTATCTGTCTCTTTAACTTTAAGAGGTATCAATACCTTCAGGACTACGAGCTAGAAGAAATTAATGCCTCAAAGAACTAGACATTTTCATAGACCATATATGCATTGTCCATTTAGCTATGAAGCATAGAAGATTGGTTTTGGGTAAAACTACTTGTGAGTTTGAGCGTGTGAATTTTCCCATTGGTTAGACATGTATTCTCTCATTAAAAAAAGTGCACACTTGTCTTTGGCTCTTTAACCTCATATGGACATCCTTTGTGCTTCCAGAGCTAGAAAATTGATCATGTGAAAATGCATTCCTTGAGGAATTACAAACTATTTTTGCATAGATTAGCTGTAAAATTATTAACCATGTTAAGTTTAACTTCACTATTATGGCTCAACAGGTGATTTATGATAAATGCATCTTAGTTCTAGTGGCTTACCACAATTACTATCATATGACAGATTGATGAGGCTGATACTATGTGCACCGTTACTATTAAGTAGTTTGATATGCTTGGAGTTTCTTGCAGCTTGAACTACAATATAAAGCAAAGACAGATGCACTTCAGCCCCCTCACATTTACGTGCCTTGGTTGGTAGTTAACGGACAGCCACTCTATGAGGTTAGTATGCTAACATTAATACACATAAAAATATGACATGTGCTGCAAATTCACAAATAAAAACACCATTTATTTTGATAAGGATAGGAATAGAGTGCAGTTTTCTTACCTGTAACAGAAAATTTCAAGTTATCTTCTCAACTTCTTTACAACTTCAGCCTTGGAATGCTGGAGATTGGTTGTTGCTTGCAGTGCTACTGGCTCTTGAAGAGAGTACTTTACTGTTGTTGTTTGAAGTTAGAGAACATTAATTTTGGTTTCTTTTTCACATAGAACGCTTCTTCAGTGTCTCAAAGTAAATAAAAAAAAAGGATGCTGTACAAAGGCAATATGAAAACTGAAGTTTTAAGTTTTAAATTCTTAAATTGCTTATGTATGTTCTAATTGCATACTTACCTAACATTTAGTTTATAAATTATACATGCAATAGTGCATATCAATATTTTATATCACACTTATCTAAGACCTTACTACAAATGTTAGGAATAAGAAAGGATCATAGGTATTGCTTAAGTACCATGGTGGTATTGCCGAGTGGTAAATCTGCGTCACATGTGGCATCTTGAAGTGGGAATTTTTGTCCATTACAGTCCCTGTCAGCTATAAACTGTTAACATTCTCAAAAGAAAAAGTATAATTTACATTAGTATTGTAAAATTATATTTTTAAGAAAGGAGACTATTCTCTCATTGTGTTTTAATTTATTTTTTTTACTCTTTTAGGATTATGAGAATTTCGAGCATTACGTTTGCAAAGCCTATGATGGAGTACCTCCTAGAGCTTGTGAAGGGCTGCTTCTAAGGACATCCAAGAAGGAAAAACCAAACAAAGAGGAGCCATTTTGCTATATTGATGGAGTGATCAGCCCTTCCGCAGCCGGAAAGAAGCACAAAATGGAGCTACACTACTGACGTAAACCTTCTCAAGTGGCTTCTTCTCAGTCTTCCTTCAACAGTAATTGTTCAGTGTAGGATTTATGTCTTAGATTGATAGGCAAACCTTTTAACTAAGGATATTCTCAATGGTAGTAAAAAAATCATATGTAACTGACCCCAAATAATTGGGAAATCATGGTTTGTTGTTATTGTTATTGGTGTTGTAGATCGATAGGCAACCCATGAACAAGGAGCAGCCCGGTTTCCTGTAGCTCAGCAAATCTTGTATGGTGTCTGCAACTATGTTTTGAACCAGCTGCTCATTCAATTAATTGTAAAGGGATGCTAAAGTTTCTCCAAAATCTCTTTTGGTGTTAAATATGATTGTGCTGGACTTCAGACTGTGCAAGAACATTGATCTCATTCAAAAAGCTTCTTTGCATGTACATAAACTCCAGCAAACTCCATTCAGCACTCACCATGGTTTCTCTTTTTTTATTGATCCACTGTTAATCGTTTGTCTGTCGCCAAGCATGTCATCCGGAGATGCAGCTGGCAATCATACTTGTGAAGTTGAGTTCCTCCAACTGTGGTGCTATCAAATGGTCCATGCGGTCACTTTCATGAGCTAATACTTCTCATTCATGCTTCTGTCTGCAACTGGTGGAGCTGATGATGATGGATGTGGCCTTTGTGCCACTCATTATTATCACAGTCTATATAGGACATAATTTGAGCATCGAATGCATATAATTACTCAACATGCTCTGATTTTATCAATTGATGTTTTGCTAAAAACCACTATCATTTTCCACTTGTCTGACATTTATGCATTGACTAGACTATGTTACATTCCTCTACTTTTCTTGTTTAGCTTAAATATAATCATTGTAATTATGTCCCAATTACCCTAAAAAGGGTTAAATTGTGTATATATGGCTCCCAAATCTAAATTTAAGTTCATCATAGAGACCTTTACAAAATCTAAAAACTTGCAAATAGGCTATTGTGGTTAATCTTGGTCGGTTAACCGCTAACATCCTTTGAAAAATTATTATGATTATGAAACTGTTAGTTATATTTTAGGCATTGTTGTATCTTTTTATCTCAAACTAAATAATTAACAAAAGTTTCTTGGATGGAAATACTATCTCAAAATTTGTAAGGACCAATTGGTTTGTCCCAAACTAATTTCTTGCAACATGCCATGTCTAGCAACAAGAACTAAAATCCAATGATTCAGTGATCCTATGTGTTTCAACCAACTTTTCTACCCAGAAAACTGCAAGAGAGATTTGCACGTGAAGTTTCTTCCTCTATTATCCTCCTCCTCTTGTTTATATTTATGTATCTGCATATTGTCGTTAAATATGATATTAATACTATTTTGATAAGATAAATTATAGGAGGTGACTATATTATAATATACTAATAATATTATAGTATAGGAAGTATGACAGACATCTAACCACTATAGTTATTGTCGGACCTAATAAAATATTATTGTATTTATTAGACTTATTGACTTATTTTAAAAATTCATGACCATCTATAAAATACTTTTAAAAAATTTTAGAATCCAATTAAGTAAAATTATTTTTAAATAAACTCTAATTTTATTTATTTTAATTTTATTTTTTTATATCTTACTAATTAAAAGAATAATAGATTATGTGAGTAAGATATATTGTAAATCTAATTAGATTCTTATTATGATAATCAACAAATAAAAAGAAAATTTACTTATGATAGGATTCTTTAGTAGCGACGTTGAAAAAAGGGATTCTTCTAATTACTTATCCTAGACCGTCTGCTCTCGTATGTAAATAGGTTTGACTCTATAGGAGTTATATATATGTGTGATAACATAATAAGATACAAGATTATAGATTTATTCTCATCTCCTTTTAGTCTCTATTTCATCGTTTATAGTGATCCGGTGAAAGATAGAAAAAAAGAAGAATGAGAGTCTAGTTCATCTTACAATTATGTGTTGTTGTTTTTTACGGATTGAATTACAAAATGCGTTCTCAGATGAGAAAAGGTACACACATCAATAGTATTGAAAGGTACATACATCTAATCTTCGATCTATGATTATTATATTTTAATTTTTGATATTAAATTTTTATATAATAATAATATGATTATAATTTTTATGCTTATAATGTGATCATCATGAAAGTGATCCATACGCACATGATTGCATGTGCATTGTTCCTTTTGCTTTTGATTGTCTTTATTGAAGATGTAGGATGAGAAACCATGATTAGGCATCCATAATTATAATTATAATGATGATGCAGTTAGGATTCTTCTAATCCATAAGGATAATTAGAAGGTTCAATCTCTAAATCAACTTTGGAGTTGGTATAAATTTTAGAGCTCCCTAACTGGATATTGAAAACATTTTTATCATTTATGAAGGTATTTTTTATTCCACACATTTATATTTCTAATGTTTTGTTTTTTTTTATTTTAATCATAAAAAGGTGCACCAGAATAATATAAATGTATATAGTTCTAAAAAGAATTATCATATTTCTAAGAATTTGGGAAAACAAGTCGAAGACTCAACCATGACAAAGTCTCACATTGTTTCAAGAGTTTTATTTTTTGGGAACTCATGTTATAGAGAGAAGAGTTCTCATGCAAGTCATACTTGTCTTTTGTAGGATACTTGTCTTTCATAGTCTGCACATGGAGATATATAAATATGACTCATTGATCTATTCATTCCCCTCCAATTTTGAGTCATTGATCTTTCATAATCTCTATCACAGTTAGACTCGGTCTTGATAAGAGGCATTGACCTAACCAAATTCTCATTATATATATACCTATATTATTCATTTGTGCTTGAAACTTAGAACTTGTCTTGTATTACCACCCAATGAATGATGTGGATGGGAAGGCATCAATTCTTCTTGTTTGAGGAGTTCATAGTGGGGAAATTAGTATTAAGCAAGTGAGGTCTATGATCAACTTCTTGTAGTCATCAACATCAAATGAGCTTTTTGGAGCCTTGAGAGAAGAAATATAAGGATGATATCATGTGAAAGTGATGTTAAATATGAATAAAATCACAGCATTATATGCAGATGAACTAAGCTTTCCTTTTGCTTAGCTTATCAAATATAAACTGCACATGACTGTTCCTACTTGCAGCATTTGTAATTAAACCTAATCCTTATTTGTCAAGAAAATGAGATTAAAAAAAATTCTGAACTAGTTAGCGAGGAAGAAACAGTCTGAGGTAAATTTACCGAACGGTCTGGTCCATGTATCGATCAACGATCGAAACCGGTAAATACCAATTGATGAGCTGAAGATTATTATCAAAAGCTTCCACTATATCTGTGTATAGGACAAAGAAAAATAACCTTTCAGCATTTTATATGACAGAAAAATAACAGCTGCTGCTACTTCAAAATCCAATATTTATCCCTCAATTTTATATTTCTGCTACATGAATCCACTGTCAACCATTGATAGTTCAAAATGCTAGTTGAAGTAGGCACATAAAATAATTGACTCACAAATGCCATTCAAATTAACTTGAGGTGGAAAGTTGATTCAACTTTTCTTCATGCACACTCTTCTTTTTATTTATTTTTGGCAACTTAAAGAATATATTCTATTATCAACTCATAGAAAAAGGAGCCTTAATTATTAAGGTAAAGGGTGAAAGCATCGACGAGCATTACCACTGACACCAACGAATAAATAATTCACATCAAATTGAGAATCTTAAAAAGAATTTAATAGAATTCATGGCAGACAGTTCCAACAGCTCAAATGTCACATTACTATCATATATAAATACATCAAAGATGAAAATATTCTTTAGTGATTTGATCTCGAAAAATATTTCCTAGTAATTCGATCCATAGCGTACGGGCACTCTAAAAGGAAGATTTCCTCACAAATAAAAGAATAATTTTTTTTTCTTTCTAACTCGATACTTAGGTGTTTTATACTCCTAATAATTTAATCGTTAGGGTGTCGGTACTATGAAAGAATGATTTCCTAAAGAATAAAATTTTCTCTTTCTAACTTGATACTTAGTTTCTTTATTTTTCTTCGATTTCAACTTGATACCCATTAGGCTCCATCTTAGTTTTTTTTTAATTTATCATATATATTTAAGGCGAATTCATGAAAACAAAATTTTCTCTTTACGTTTCCTCTTCGAAACATCTATTTTCAGAATTTTCAAACATAAATACTTTGAACACTATATCGTCGATCTTATCTAAAAGGAGAATCGGTCTAATTATAATATTTTTAAGTAATATCATAGAAATACTATAATATAATATAATATTTTTTATAAAGTTTATTTTTAATAATACTAAAAAATATTATAAGATAATATAAAAATATTATAAATGAAAAAGAAAAAATTAGATGATTGAGAGTATTTCAGATATAAAAGAAAAAAAATAAAATTTCTCAAAATAAGAATGCTTTTCGAGATAAATAAATAAAAATATATATTTTTTTTAGAAATTCGCTCATATATTTATTTATATGAGAAAATAAAATCGAATGGAAACTAGTCATCATCTCGCCATCCATCACATAACCAATCAAAAATTGTAGCTTGGAAATGGATATTATAATTATATAAACTAAAATAAAATAAAGGCCATATGTAAGACTGACCGAGTACGTTCAACTCCGTCATTTCCCAGAAGCTTACCGACCGTTAAACGAGATGGCACAGCGGACGGCTCCGTCAACTATAATTCGTTCAGTGATGAGAGGAACCAATCAAACCTTTTGCTGACTTATTTCCAAAGCGGAATACGTAGAGAACATTTCGTCGTCGTCGCCACCGCTGCTCGAATTCCGCGTGCCGCCTCGCCTTCCCCTTATACGCCTCCGAAGTCATCCCCTTTCCCCTTCGTTGACTTGGTTTCTTGCTTGTTCTCAGCGGCAATTCTTGGATTCTGATCGGGAAGAGAAGTGTTCGGGTTGGTATCCGGTGGAGAGGAAGATAAAGAAGTGATCTTTCGGCGGGAGTTCTTCCTGTCTTTTGTTGTTTCTCGTTATTGATTCCTGAATCTGGTTGGGAGAGTCGGTAGGGTTGGTTTGGTGAAGGAAGATGGACAAGTGGATGCTCTGCGTGATCTTGCTGTGGGTTCCTTTGGCGTCAGGCGCGTCTCTTAACGAAGAAGGTATGTGTCTTTACTGGTGATTTGGTTCTGAGGTCGACCGATGGATGTGCTGGGGCTTGCTTACGAATTATTTCGATCGATGTGTTGATCCTTGGTTCGTGTAGGGAGGGCTCTTTTGGCGTTCAAAGACAGGGTAGAGTTCGATCCCTATGGTGCTCTGTCGAATTGGGACGAGGCCGCTGACAATCCTTGCTTGTGGTTTGGCGTGGAGTGCTCCGATGATGGAAAAGTCGTGGTCTTGTAAGTGATCGAAATGTGTTGAAAGAAAACCCCTCTCTTTTAACTGTCAATTGATGCTATTTCGTATGCAATACATCTTTTTTCCTCAATTTTGTTGATCCCATGGGGGCGGATTTGTATTAAATCCACACCTTAAGTTCATTCTGGACTTGTGTAGCCATTAGATCACTATTTCTTATCATGTGATTGTTCATTCATAAGGCCAACTGGATAACTTAATAGTGATCTTTGACACTTTTCATCTTGCCACAAATATACTTGATGTCATCTGATCCGAGGACTAATGGTTGCAATGATCTTATTTTTATTAACACTGCCGCCTTGATTTCTTTTAGATTCTTTTGTTGTAATTTGTAATTGGTCATTTAGCTTGATGTATATTCTGAAGAAAGTATCATTCTTGTAGGAAGCTGAATGATCTTTGTCTTAAAGGGACACTCACGCTTGATATCGGGAAACTAATCAACGTCAGATCTATGTAAGTGTTTCACAGAACTTTCTCGCCTGTAGAATGTCCACGCAATTTTTATCTCTTCCTTTTTTTTTCTCTCCATAACCTTTGAGATAATCTTCCCGATTATTTCTTGTCGAACATCGATGTGACTCGGAATTTAATGCTTTTTTGTCTTGGAATATTATATCTAAAGAAAATAGGAAAGCCCAATGCATGAGATTTTCGTCAATGCAGGATCTAGGAGGGTCAGCATATGCAGCTTTACCATTATATATTGAAAAATTACTTCTGTGTCTCAAATGAGTAATTTTAGGCCATTATTTAACTAGTGAGCTATAGGGTTCCGTGGAGGGTGAGCTTTGGCAAAGAACCTAGTAGTGTTAAGCTTGTCAAGCGAGAAACTTCCATCAATATATTCCTAATTGGAGCGTCACAATTTCTCCTATTTAATAGCTTAATCCTATTGCTCTCTTCAGGGCATGACTATCCCAAGGTACACTTCTTTAATGTTCATGAGGTATAAAGGTTTCTCTAATGCATTTTAACATGACTCAATTAGTCTACTAGTCCAATAATTTAAAAGGAATCAACTTTTCCAAAAATCCATAGACCCAATTTATTAGTAATAAATTAAAATTTCCCCTTAAGTTAAGATGATGATGTTATGATATTTCATTTCTTTTCAGTGTTGTTCTTACACATCTATTATCATGTAGCATTTTGCATAATAATTCCTTTTCTGGAGTCATTCCTGGGGAGATTGGGAGATTACAGAAGCTGGAGTTGTTGGACTTGGGGTGCAATAACCTCAGTGGACCACTGCCATCTGAACTTGAAAATATTTTATCCCTGCAAGTCCTGTAAGTGCAAGAAACAGAATAATTGTTTTTGTAAATTTTCGATTCCCTATAGTGAGATTGCCCTCATTATCATGGTAAACTTGCAGTATACTCAAAAACAACAGATTTGCTTATAGCAAATCACCAGAACTATATGATCCCAATGATGAAGAGCTGCTATCATCAAACAGGCAACTTGTTAAAAGGTAAGGATGCTCAACCACAGAAATTTAATACTTTTTTTATGGCAAAGAAAATCTTTAAATTCTTATAATTGTCATATTATGTCATTGTTTTATGGTTGCTACCGAACAGGCATAATTTTGATAATGCCTTAGCACATATTTTTGTTCACTGAATAATGCCAACAAGCTGCAGCTAATTTGGCATGACTCTCATTTTACCTGACAATTGAAAATGATAATTAACTTCAGCCCTTGTCATTCAAGAGCAAGTTGTTTATCTTATATAGTGGGGTCCCTGATGCCCATATGTGCTGGCTATATCTTCAAATTGTTTGGTCATTGGCTAATGAATTATTCTCCAATTTCTGAAATGCCCATCAATGGAGATTTTATTCTAGGAGCCATGATTACACACAAAACCATTGTTGATTTTGTGGTATTAGGTGGTCTAATATATCTTATTTATCAGGATTCTGCAATGCATCATCTGTAGGTGAGTTTTGAAATTAATAATGACCATGATACTCCTAATCGGTGACTGTTTCAGAACTTCTATAACATTCCCCAATTTCTTTGGACCAAATAATGATATTCCTTCTCAACTAATCTAATGTGTTCCTAGAAGGCAATACACTTTTCTGAGTGCATCAGGAGTTTCAGATATTTGAAACTTACACAAGAAATTCTAATACTCTCATACACCTGATTTCTAGGTGAGTTCATGTAGTTACTGCACTTATTGAGAATTAAAGCATGCTCCACATTGCTTTAGACCTTGTATAAATAGTTGCTGAAATAAGGCCATCTTCTATGTCATATATTTTTTTAGTTTCTTTGTCGATGCCAGTATAAACAGGTGACAAGAATTTCGTTGCTCTTTCATGGTATTTTCTATCCGCATTTGCAATATCTGACATACACATCTTGTACATGGTGTAAGAGATGATTGGTTTTAGCTGAGTGGTTGACATGATGAAAAAGGCAAGAAATTATAAAAGAAAATGTTTATAACTTTGACCTTTTGTAGTTAATTTTCATCTTGGTGCCAGTGTGTATTAGTGCATGGAGTTGGCTAGCAATGAATCGGAATGTCTGATATAGCAATTCTTGACTAAAAAATCGATGTACTTAAGATGAGAATCTTGAGATGGATGAACAACTTTACTAGGTAGATGAAGTTAGAATGGTTGTGTTGATAGAAAGTTCGAGATAGCACCAATAAGATTCATAGAAGTAAAATATTGGTATAGCTCAGAATACAGGCAGGATATCTCAAGTTAGTTTCGGTTGGGAGTCTGACAAGGGAAGAGTTTAACCAAACAAGACCTGGACCAAGCAGTGAGAAAAGGACACTGGTAGCTCCTTTCGTCCTTAGATACAACCGAAATGGTGTAAAAGGATTCCTACAATAGGACTTCATCATCTGATGTCTTTTCTATTCAATGGTGATTTGATGTTATAGTCTTTGGAAGCCTCTTAATTGTAGCCAGTTATCATGTTATAGAAGCTGGAGAGAAAATTGCTTTTGTTATTATTTCTGCATAAAGAATGAGGTTGTGTTAAAATCAAGCTGAATTTGAGAAAGATTTTGCTATAATTTGCCTTTATATACAGGCTTTATGAAATTTCACTTTATTTGTTATAGGAAAGTTGAAAATGCAACCATCAGGAGACTTCTCCAAATCAATGGCAATCCATCTCCTTCAGATGCCAATGGTCTACCACCACCTGGTCGTCAAACTGATTCAAATGTAAACAGTAATCAGGCACCATCACCATCACCATCACCATCAGCAACACCATCACCTTCATCAACTTCTCCAAGTAACACTAAAAGCAGCAGCCCCTCAGCTGTGCCTTCACCACCTGCAACTGGAGAAATACCAGAAACCCATGAAGTACCTTCCAAAAAATGGGTTATTTTTCTGATAGTTGGAGTTCTGCTTATTGTTGTTGCTTTATCTGCTGCATATGTCCTTTGTTATCTAACCCAAAAGTCTGTCACCGTAATGCCTTGGACGACTGGCTTAAGTGGGCAATTGCAGAAAGCATTTGTTACAGGTAAGTTTACCTTTTGATGTTATAAACATTTCTTGTAAGTGATTTTTGGCACTCATGATTACATGCATCGATAGCAGGTGTGCCGTCGCTGCGACGATCGGAACTTGAAACAGCATGTGAGCAGTTCAGCAACATAATTGGTTCTTTATCTAATTGCTCATTGTACAAAGGAACACTTTCAAGTGGAGTTGAAATAGCGGTGACATCTACTATTGTTACGTCAGCTGTAGAATGGTCAGAAGAATATGAAGCTCATTTCAAGAATCAGGTATGTATGCTGGAATCCTTACATTCCTGCTGACAGTTGCTTTGCTTGGTACATGGTCTCAGTCGTGTGATGTTGATTTTTGTTTCCAGATCTCTACATTGTCCAAAGTGAATCACAAGAACTTCATGAACCTCCTTGGCTATTGTGAGGAAGAAGAGCCTTTTACTAGGATGATGGTGTTTGAATATGCTCCAAACGGGACACTTTTTGAACATTTGCACAGTGAGTATATAGTAATTTTTGAACATCTAAGTTTACCGATTTGAATGGAATTAATGATGAAAATTACCAATCAACTTAAAGTAGTATCATACAATGTTGTATAAACTTTGGGATGATAAACTCTGTACTACATGCATGATAGGAGAATCCTTAGAAAGGTAATAAAAGTCCTTGGATTGAGAATGTGATGATTCTTAAACAAGAAATTTATATAGTAATTTTTGTAGCAATCATAAATTTTTGAGCCTCTGTTAACCTGGTTCCTTGGAGTTCTTTGATGTGTCTTTTTTTCTCCCCCTTCTAATTGAATTGGAACTGGCAAATTTTTACAGTCAAAGAAGCAGAACAGTTGGATTGGCCTGCACGGAAGCGCATAACCATGGGGATAGCTTATTGTCTAGAGCACATGGAGCAGCTCAATCCTCCTCTTGTTCTTGGAAACCTTAGCTCTTCATCCATCTATCTAACTGAAGACTATGCAGCTAAGATTTCACATCTCGAATTCTGGAACGAGGATAAGGAAGCAGGGGCAGAATCTGAAAGCTCAAACCAGGAGAGTATTGTTTACAAGTTTGGGATTCTTCTACTGGAAATTATCTCTGGAAGGCTTCCCTTCTCCGAAGATGACGGCCTGCTTGTGCTCTGGGCTTCGAGCTATTTGAACAGGAAAAGGCCCTTGATGGACATGGTCGACCGGACTCTCAATTCAGTCCGAGAGGAAGATATTACTGAACTTGCTGATGTGATAGTGTCCTGCATAGATGCAGCACCAGAGAAGCGCCCAACGATGGCCCAAGTTGCTGGACGAATGAGGATGATTACAGCTATTCAATCGGAGGAAGCTTCTCCAAGATTATCACCATTGTGGTGGGCAGAACTCGAAATTATTTCTCAGTAGAATAGCTGGAGATGGGAGTTGGCAATGGCTAAATAGCAATTTTCTTTCCTTTTGTTCTCTTGTACAAGCATTATCCTACTATGACAGTGGGGATGTAAAGTGCATGGTTTGATACAGAGCATGTTTTCTTTTTCTGATAAAGAGCATGTGACCTTATGTTCTAGTTCTGTTTGTTGGGAGAAAGTAGGAAATAGAGGAGATATTGTGAAGCCTAAAAGTCTGAAAAATGTAGATATTACTATCATTTTCTCAGTGCACATGATAAAAACTTAGTCCTCAAACATAATTTTGGCATAAAATTTCCATCACAATTTGTAGTCTGATTTGTTTTATTAATTTTAGTTATTGTCAATGTAATTTCTTGCTCAGTTTAGCAAATCCGTTGAAGTGGCAGGATGGACAACCGAGGACGAAATTAAGATTCCAATTATTTGTTAGGGAATTAAAGTTTGTCTTCAAAGGTCTTCAAAATGATTACAGATGGTTTTTATATACAATTTTGCAGTCATTGTTCTGCACTTGTAACCTAGACACATGGAAAACAGGGATCATCCGCTCCTCCATTGTTGTGTGGCGTCATGCTTGAAGGTATCATGGTGTCGACGAAGGGCAGCAGGCAATTCATACATCACACGATGAAGGGATAGAGAATTCAAAACTTGGAACTCTTTTGTGGTATTATCAATCAACCTTCATTGATTGATGGTATCAATCAACCACACAAGCCTTGCAACTCTTTTGTGGCAGGCAAACGTGATGGAACTACTCGAGCACCTCAAAGGTATCATGATGTTGACAAAGGGCAGCAGGCAATTCATACATCACATGATGAGGGGATAGAGACACTTGGAACTAATAAGAACCATAAATCATAAAAGGAATAGATGGAATCAGATCAGGTTGTAAGGTAGTGATGATTGATACCATCGATCGATGAAGGTTGTCAGCTCCACCCAAGTCAGAGTTTTGAATTGTCTACCTCCTCATCAAGTCATGTATGAATTGCCATTCCTTGCGGCAATTCATTAATCACACATAAATTTATTCCATTTTTTTTCATTTAACGGGCTAAAGGAGAAAGATAGAACCCACGTTTCTACCTACAACTAGAAATTTAAATGCCATGTGATGAAAAGATTCATCGAATTAGGATGACATATAAACATGTGATGAGGATGGAATTCGATGCCAGCCTAAGGGATTCAGTAGACTTGAATAAAACATGAATGTGAAGTTCTGTCGGTACATGGATAGATGCAAGTGATTTACTATAAAATAAAGAAATAAAGATGCTTATCAAAGTAAGCACCTAAAATATTTAAGAAAGAAAACTGGAAAGTACCAAAGAATGTACCAGTGCAGACAGATTCTCCATTGGCAGCAGATACCCAAAGAGTTCCTTGCGCTTAGTAAATTCCACATGTAAGTAATCAACAATAGCAAGAAAAATAATAGTTGTAACAGCAGGATAAAAGATGGAAGTGCCATGGGATGAGACCTTGACCTTGATGAGACGCACACGATATCCCCACGCTGCTCTACCCCCCTCCAATCATTGGAGGAGGGCATTTTAACTTACAATATCTAATCAGGTCATTTTAACTATTTTTTTTTTAAAAGAACAACAGTAGTTGTTTTGCTCAACACTAAATGACCCTATACATCATAAGCACCACTCTCTCACACAGTACGGTGACCATACAAAAGCCCTAGGCTCTGGCCTCAGTGGCAATCAATCACTGCTAGCAAAAGAATATGAAATGTATAACATGTCGGCATCAACAAGACTAGAGTTTCCAATCGATTTGAACCGTTGCACATTAAGAACAAGCATTGCATGTTGTCCCAATAACAAAATTTCTCAGTAACTTCCCATTGGAGGCATTCCAAATGGTGGCATCGGAGGCATTCCCATGCCTGGCATTGGTGGAGGAACTGCATAAGGTCCACCCATGTTTGGCGCTCCCATACCAGGCGGAGCTGGTAAAGCAAGAGGCAGCAACTGTGCATACATATTCTACAGACAAACAAAAAAAAAGTCTCAACATTTTTATTGTTATGGAACAGGAAAATTTACACATCCTGGAATAACTGCAGAGAATCTATATACCTGCTGTGAAACCAAATCCTTTTCTTCCTTTTCTTTGGTTTTCACTTCATTCTGTGCTTCAATTCTATCTTTTACAAGCTCATCAACTTTGCTAGTGTACTCACGAATAAACTGCACAAACACAGCATTTACAGGAGTATATTTTTTAATAATAATCATAATCAACAAAACGAAAAAATAACTGAAATCACAAAGAACTACGACGGCACCTGCAAGAGGTATGGGAATGCAAAGTCAATTATATTGTTCATCCAGGCAAGTTCAAGGGCAACATCAGGACGGATCAAGTCATAACAAATGAAGAGACACGATGCAAAGCATTCCTTCTTTCCCTGCAATGTGTATCCCATAAATTCATTAAATTTAACTCTGGTAGTTAAGGCATGAACAGATTGACTATTAATAAATACTACATTGCGGGGTCGTACGAAAATTGGCCTGATCAAATTTTGTTTCCTTTGAATTTTGCAAATGCAAACTGTCTAAAAGCTGCCTGAAGGTGAAAAACATTATGGCAATCTATAGAAATAAAATCCATGTATTATTTTAATTATTTATAGCCTATAATCTTGCTCATATCACCTTTACAACTATCCACACATGTTATCTATTGGTTCACCTTATGCTGTATCAGATATACATGAGGAATTATTGTTTAGAGTTAATAGCATCTAAGGAATCATAGAACAAGATACAGCTTAGTTGGCAACAAATCATTCAGCATCTACATGATTTTCATAGTTTGCTGCATGATACAAACATTTTCTGTACAATTTTAGTGTGTTGTCACTCAAAATTATTTGATGCCACTCTAGACAAGATAATGAAAAACGTATGTCACAGGTTCAGTGATCGGAACAGAGTACCACACCCATTTTGGGATGCTATTATTGTTGTTGAATTTTGAAACTCAATCATCATAAGTTATCAACTGTCACTTTGTGATGCTTAACATAATAATTTCATATTTCACTTCCAATAACCAAGACAAACAATTTCACAACATTACACAATAGCTTAAGATTCTTAACCACTAAAGATCGGATATTATGCACTAGCTTTATGAATTGATTAGCACAAACAAATATACATCTATCATGATTTAATGCAAAGCATAAGTTACAACAATTGATTCATACTTCCAAACCAAGCATAAAAGGGAAAAAAAAATAGTTGAACCGCTGAAGCATTTTATATGAAGTAAGAAGCATATAAAAAATAAAACCTAAGTTCCTTTTCCAGGATAACTCAAAAGATAAAAAATATGGTATCATTACTAGTTTGCAACCATTTTTTCAAATATCAAACTATTCTTCAGAGATTTCTACCTGAAAACATGTATTTATAAGTAATCAGTATGACACATCAAGACCTTTACCTGTTCGATAAAATAAACAAGCAATTCTTCTGAAAGTTCACGGTCACCAGACTGCGAACACGTCTCCATTGCATCTTTGTAAAGGTTGTCCTTCTTGGATAGTGCAATGGACTGCTTCCATCTCCCAGCTTTCTTATAGATATATGCAGCAATCCTCCGCATCTCAAGAAGCTCGTGTTTTTCAATCTAACGAAACAAGACACTCATAAGGAGAATATCCATAACTATTTAATGAAATAATATCTATAACAACTTTACCCTCTGTGCAAGGCCTATCTGATCAAAGTTATCGTGCAAATCAACTGATTCACGCAATCTATCATAGTCTTCCTCCTCAACATAAATTTCATTTAGTGCTTCATTAACAGCAGCTACGTTGTTACTTTGAACTGCAACCATATATGGCTTCACAAGATGCAAGTAACCAGCCTGAAGCAAGAAAGTGTTAGACCGAAACACATCTAACCTTATACAAACAGAAAAACTGCATTTCCAGTAAAAACAAAACCACCTTGTTTGCTTTTTTCATGATAGAACTAAAAAATTATGGTGAACTCACATAAAAATTTGTAAGAACAATTTTTCACCTTTTTCATGATATCTACTACACGTGTGTGGTCCACACGAAGTGCAAGCACGTGTAAAACATCATTGATGAGGTCAGGATGTTCTTGTAAGTAGAAATGAACAGCCTTGTAATAGAGCTCCACATTTGCAACTTTGACTACAACATCTTTGAACTGCATATGATCCCATGCATCTGGAGAATGGTTCATGATAGTTGTGGCAGCATTGTCAAATTCATCATACTGTATATATAAATAGGTTAGTTCTTTCCAATGTTGTTGCTCATCACAAACACGAATAAGCTTGGGAATGTTCAAGCGGGTTGAGAAAAGTTTAATGTGCTCCATAAGTTTCTCTGATCTGTATCTAGCATATAGGACCCCCAACTCTGTAAAGATGCCCATGTGTGCACGTTCCAAGCCAAGGCCACTCTCCATGAGAGAGATTAACTCATTGAAGCAACCTCTGTTCTGATAGTAATCACTAACCTCTTCCAGGTCATCCACCTAAAAGTCAACAGATAACATACAATTAAAACCAGAATATGCAGCATTCTAAATGGCCTAGTAAAAACAATAGATACGGAAATTGTTCCTTCATATGATAAAGCATTACCTGGATAATAATATTCAGACCACATATTTGTGCCAAGCGGAACTCCTCAGCATCAACACAAGCAAAACAAACTTCCTTCCATGTCTTTGAGCTATTTGCTTTGCGAGCTGCATCAACAGCACCCTGGAACTGCTTCAGCTTAACGAGTGTACAAGCCAGTTTTGCCCAGTTTGAAATAAAAGCAAATATAATCTTAGCAGCTTCGTAAAGAGCATCATCAAATAAACGGTCGCCAACATTTTGAAGATTAGCAACATTTGGCATGAGAATGAACTCCTCAATTTCACCTAGCCTATCAATCTTAGCATATGCAAATATCAGTTCACCATCCACTTTCGGCTCTTTAACTTTCTGCCTCACCATCAACAAGTACTTCACCAGGTCATGGTATACATTAGCATCTTCAGCAGCCCGAATAACATCGAGGAACTGGGTTTCATCATCAGCACGAATGAATGATTCAATTGCATCACTTACTAACCCTTCCCGCAATTGAGCTTTTGCAACCTGGCTCCACACAGCATCTTCCTCAACACGGAAAGCAAACTCTACAGCTCGCTCTATGCTTTGGATATTATCCAGGAGGACATTTACTGCCTGAACGTTTAAGTTAAATTTCTTGAATATGGCAAAGGCTTCCTCGTAAAGTTGTGCTTCAACTGCCACCTCACCAACTGCTGGACCATCAAAATTGTCTAATCTATTAATGTAATCCATGACCCTTGGTGGATCTGCTTTAATAGCGGTTAAAATCAGCAGGTTTTGCAGATTGAAGTTCCCACTGAAGGCAGAGTTCTGTAGCACAATCTTCTCAAGTAATTCAATAAGTTCATGTGGAAGATCAGCACTCATGAAAGCTTTAACAGCTGCAGAGACTTGCTCTGGGCTCTTGCTCTCAGGCAATGCGGTAGAAACAACTTGATCAATAAGTTGCCTTCTGTATTCATTTTCAGGTTGAAGAACTGTCTCCCATAGATCAGCATCCATCCTTTCAACGACATATCTATCAACAAAGAAGACACATAAAGGTGAATAGCGATGTCAAGAAAAAAAGCCTCTTAACATATTTAACTTCATACAAACTCCAAGGGCACACCTGGCTTGCAGCTTGAACAAGGAATTTTTGTTGGTAACATTGATAAGTTCATCATCACATTGACCTCGTCTATATGCAACAACTGCAAGAGTAGGGTCCCGTTTTTCACAATATTTACCAACAACACGTGAATCATAATATGGGTTAGTAGTTAGAAAATGCTCTGGATTGTTGTTGCTGTCTATGATAATTTTTCCAAGAGCATTATGGACATGAACATCTTGACTACCCTCACTAACAAGATGTTCCAAAAATTGTGTGAGCAGTCGTAGCCGATTCCTGTTTTATATAAAGAATTAGACGTAGAACCCATTAGACCAAGGAGATTGTTTTCAAGGGTACGATAAGATGCAATGCTACGTACCTCTTCTCACATTCATCCACAAGAGGCTCGACAGGCAGGAGAGAACGGACAGAAAGAATCAGACCCTTAATAAAATCTTCAGGACATTCATCATCCAGCAGTTGCCCAACTACCAAAGGAGCGTTTCCCGGGTTTACCTATAAATACAACCCAAAGAACCAACAGTAGCTACTTTAATTATTTTTGAAAAATGAACTGAATTATCCAAAACTCCAACAGTCAAATTTGACCTGGATCTTCAATACAATGGATGCTAGTTTATTACTGCAGCAAACAAAACTAGCACCCAGTTAAAAGAAAATCTTACTTTCTGAACGTAGCCTTCAATGTAACGGAGCATGTTGTTCGTATATAAATAGTGAGTCAAATCAGGAACAAAACCAAACCGGTCACAAACATTGATCAAGGGCCTTGCATCTGGAAGTTTGGCTTCCATCAGAAAATTCTTTGTTTTCTCAGGGTCATAGAAATTAGATTCTCTTGTTACACGCTCAACTTCTTTTAACTGTCCAGTTTTTGCTGCTGCCTCGATATACTTGAAGTGTATGTCTGGATCTTCACTGTTTTAATCCAGCAAAAAGAAGAAAAAAAAAAGAGATCAACATTCTTGCCATGTTTGCAAAGCACCAATCCTTAACTATCTAGTCTGAGCAAATACCTGGAGCTTAAATAAGAACCCAAGAAGAAGTAAAGACCTTCATAGGACTTAAATTGCTCAAATAATTTTATGCAGGCATCCACACCTAACTGCTCAGAATATTCTTTCGCAGTCTGCAAAAAATATATATGTCATAAACCTGCACAAAGTCATCTTAAAAAACTTCCAGAATAAGAGAAGAAAAGTTACCTGCACAATTATCTGAAGGTTCCCTCTCAAATTGACCATTAAAAGGTCCTTCATGCACTCTAGTGCCCACTCTGTGGAAAGTGTCCCAAAGAACTCAACAAGCGCCTGTAGTGAGGTAGTTCTGATTTAATATTTAGTTTACTATCTATATAATTGGATGAAATGATGTAACTAAGGTACCTGTGGTTCAATGGCATGAGTATTCACAATGACACGTTTTATATCAGGCAACTCCGAATAATGCTGTGACATCAGATACAATTGATTAATAATTTGAAACATGGAAAACTTGCCTCCAAATAATATCTACAAAGTATACTACCTGAAGGGCTCGCACATATAAGCCAGCTTTTTCACAAAGCTGAGCAATCCGAGGACGATCATAGTGATTGAACATTCCATTAGCCAATATAGCATCTGCAACATTCGGATATGTCACCAAATTTATCTCTAAAACCTGCAATAATTTAGAAAGGTCAAAAAGAGACCAAGAATATAAGAAAGAAAACCTTACATGCCTTAACTTTGAGAAAATCTTACCTTGGTTTGAAGAAAAGCATGCTCAGGCAGATTTGGCTTCAAGACATCTAACAAGAAAGCTGTTGCCTCTCGAATCAGATTTCTCTACCAAATCATAACCATGAAAAATCAGGAAGTCGTTTAGCAACTTTAAGATTTACTTAAGGGAAAAGTCAACAACAAAACTAGACAATCAGAGAACTGCAACTCCATTACTTATATTTCAAATATATGAAACTTTTGCATTTATTATCACCTTCCTTAAACACCATGTACAGAGAGAGAATTTAAACCTGAAGAAAGAGATCAGTGATTGTATTGTAATCCACTGGACAACCTCCCTCCATTTGTGACATCATAAGAGCAAAATTAACTGCTCCCTGAAAAGAAGATTGTAAAAGAAATCGGATGGATTTTCAAAAAAATTAACTGCTCCCAAAAAGTTTAAGAAAAATAAGATTAAACAGATGGAATTTCAAAGTCTAAAAGAAATCTCACAATGTAAACCGTGAAGCAACTTCTAAAATAAATGATGAATCATTCAAAATGTTGCAGTTACATACCACATCATAGGGTCCATCAGACCTATATATGCAATTTACCTAGACACCCTCATGTCACTATGAACATACTCTTACCTGAGGATCTGACCTCAGAATTGTCTGCAGAAGGAAAAGATAATCTGGTGTGTAGCCAACCTGCAATTAAGAACAATATTATATTCTTCTGAAACATATATCTAGGTCAAAATATAACTGTGTCAGGTTGATGCATCTTCTGATGGAGCAGGATGCACCAGGGTGACATTCAGTCAGGAATAAATATACTGGTAGTTTAAGTGAATATCTTCAAGAACAATTTGGGGGGGAAAAAAAGTAACCTGCTTTGAGTAAATAAGAATCTTGTCAAATTCCCTTCGTTCAGCAAAAGCAGCAACAACTTTTGGTGTAGCCCTTGCTTTTATATAGATTTTCAGTGCAAGATCATTGTCTACAGTCTACAAAAAACACAATAATCAATGCTCAAAATAACAGGCTTCTATTCACTGATATGTGCTGACTGACAAAGTACATTCTAATAGTGACAAATAGCTGTTTTAATTATGTCTATGATAGCTCTGAAATAATTACATGAGTCTGGTATGCCACTTACCTTGACAAGATCCCCAAGTTCTTCACTGCACTCAAGTTTGTCTTCAGCTAACCAGTTCTCTAGTAGGTTCTTTTTGTTCTGGTTGACAACAAGACGAGATAACTCTAAAGATTCAAAAGCATTAAGTTTTCCTCTTGTTAACAATGTTCCAAAATACTGCAACAGTGGTGGTGTCTGCCCAGCTTGTACCGGAACACTCTGCAGCATAAGAGATACCAAAATAGATGTTGAGAGAAATATAAAAAATATAAGGAAAATTGGGTATATAATCTTTCTTTTTTCTTTTTTCTTTTTCTTTTTTCTTATTCAAAGATACAGTGTATATCAATGAACTAACAGACGATATTCAGTGTAAAAACCTTTCGCAACTCCAAATCATGCATTTCTATAATGACAAAGCAGCATGAGCTCCAAGTATGCTGGAAGAAGCAAAAATAAATGACACCAATATAATCTACATTACCTGAAACTTTGCAACAGTCTCTGGAGTTCGAAGAATGCCTTGTGGAGATTCCGCAGCAAGTTCAGCGGCCTCCTTATATTTCGTCTGGGAAAATAGTTCTTGGAACCTCTGAACAACCTGGAGAGACAAAAAAATGTAAATGATAAGAAAATCTCTTAATTAAGTTCTCAAATAGCACTGGTAAAAGAAAATTGCAATAAATATAAATTCAAAGACAATGTTTGTTCTAATTATCTCTCACTTCAATATAAAACACAAGAAAAACAATGTCACTGTACCTATTAATGACTGATATAACTGAGGAAGTGTATGCAATTCTTCCCATACATAGGGAGCTACTATCAGCATAAAACTTTCTTCCCCATGTAAATTATTGATAGAACACCAAAGAGAAAGCAGAAAATTGGCAAAAGGAAAGTATTATTCATCTTATTCTTAAGGTTTATAATATACTCGAGGACAGGTATTATCAAATTGACCATGGACCAATACACAGACTAGGTGATTTCATTGGCTCCCGATTCATACTGTTGCATTGCCTGGTGGTACACTACAGTGATTTAAATAGGCACTCAAGCACTCGCCTAAGCACTCGGGCGAGGCGAGGCGAGGCCCGAGCACCTCGTGTGCACACCAGGCGGCACGCTTCAATGAGGCGCTCGCCTGAACGTAGGCGTTGGGTGCTTCAGGCGAGCACCCGATTCAATTAGGTGAACCGAATTGATTTAAGGCTAGTTCACCTCAAAAGCCACGCTCCACGCCTGCATGACCCTGAGGAATCCTAGCGCTGCTTCTGCCTCCGCCGCTGACACTTTCTGCCGCTGCCTTCGCCATAGACGCAACGGACCGAGCCTTCCTTTGTCGTCGACGAACGAGTCTGATGGCCCTCATAGCTTCCTTCCGCTGTCGCTTCCTTCCACTATCGAGGGAGAGGACCGCAGGGTTCCTTCGCCACCGACAGACTGTCACGAACGGTCGTCGCACACCCGCAACAACTCCGTTCAACGAACTGTTCGTCGCTCTCATCTACATGTACAACTACTTGGCAGCCTGTTTTGCCTTGGTTTTAAGTCATTTTGCTTGTAAAAATGTAAGTTCGAACAAGTTGCAGCGCTACAAAACGACCGCTCACCGAACCGAGCAAAACAGCCCCAAAACAGCTCCGTTTTCGTGTGCCGCAGGATGTTTCCTGCAGCCGGCCTCCGCTCACCAAAACATCAGTCATCTCAACCCCTTTGAACCCCCCGGGTGGCACAGGACTGGATGGGGCTTCGGTATAGTGTCGGGCATTGAACAACCTTTCGCAAGTTCGTACGTTACCTTGACGGGAACTTGTTGTCGAGCCCAACACCCGGTGAGCAGTTGTTTGTGGACTTGCAGCTGTTCGTTCAACCTTCTAAAGTCCTTGTTTTCCCTTTCTCCCTCTTTTCTCTTGTGCACGCGAGGTGCTCGCTGAATTGCTTGTAAAGCTTCCCCTTTTCGCGAGACGTCGGGACTTGTCCGTCGCTCGTTCTTTCGAACTAATCAACTTTCTCTTTTACAGGTCCTTTGGGACCTGCGAGAGGTTGCAAGTGGGCTGATCTTTGCATAGCAATATCGCAAGGGTGAAGCGCGACTTAGGCAACGTAAGCTAAGTTCGCGTCTTTGCTGCAAGGATGTCTCACGACTTAGGCAACGTAAGCTAAGTTCACGTTTTGGCCGCAAGGGTGTCTCACACGCCTTGGCAATTCCAGCTAAGGCCGTAATAAGACGCCCTCTGGAGCTTCCATCACTGTCGCCACTACTGTCCGCAGCTTCCGCCATTGCCACTGCTGTTGTTCACATCTTTCGTCGTTGTCACTGCTACTGTCTGCAGCTTCCCTCGTTGTCGCTGCTGCTGTCCACAGTTTCTGCCACTGCCACTGCTGTCGTTGGCAGCACTGCTACAACTATCTTAAACTAATCCTCCACCGCTGCTACTATCTCCCTCTGTTACTGTTAACATTTTTTCTCCCCCTCTAACTTTAAGTAATATATTGTCAATAGAATATTTTTAATTTAATATCATATTTTTAATGTACATAATTATATTTTTAATTATATTATATATTTTTTATATTTTAATATTTCAGAGAATATTTTTTTCTCTCCCTCTAACTTAAGTAATATACTATACTGTTAACAATATATTTTTAATTTAATATCATATTTTATTTAAATAATTATATTTTTAATTATATTATATATTTTTTATATTTTAATATTTCAGAGTATCTAGTGCCTCGGGTGTTTTGGGACCTTGGCGCCTAGTGCTTTTTAAATCACTGGTACACTAGGCATACAAAGTGGTAAGCAAACCACTAATATCATAAATCTTGCTTGGATTTATTATGTCTACATATATAGACGAGGCTAGGCAAGGCACGATCACCTCGATTTGGGTCCGTGCGAGCGTGGCATTGCCTAAGCACATGCCTGAGCTAACCAGGTTGAGGTGCTCATGTGATCCTGGTTTGATTAAAGAAAACAAGAGGCACCCATCACACGCACCCTCATCCCCCGTGCAAGAGCAACCCTAACCCTTCACCCTCCTTGGATAATGTACTGGCGAATGGCTACCTTGCACGGTGTGTGCAAAGGTGGCACTCCGATGATCGACAAAGGGCTTCATCTTGCAGTGCGTGAAAAGGCAACACTCCAACTACCAATGTGCAGCTTCCTCTCACATGGCCCTTCAACATCTTCTTCTTGCGGTAATCATCTCCTCCTTCCCATCCATTGTCACTGCTCTCTCTTTCTCCTCCCCCTCCTCCATCACATCCCGACAGCCCCCTCTCCCTCCCCTCCCACGTTCTCCTCATTCCTCCTCTTCTCCTTTTCCCTTCTCCTTCCCTCTCTCCTTCCCTCTTGCAGTCCCCTCCCACATTCTCCTCATTCCTCCTCTTTTTCTTTCTCCTCTTCTTTCACAATCACCCCCCATCCCCCTCCCTCCTCCCAACTTACAGCCACCCTCTCCCTCCTCTTCGAAGACTACCATCCCAATAGTCAACCTCCCCCCTCTTCTACTTTTCTCTACTTCTTCCCCTTTCCTTCCCTTTGTTTCTTTCTCTTGCAATGTTAATCATCTTTAATAATAGTTAATTTCTTGTTAATACAGCCAATTAATTGTTTACAGGATCGAATTTGTCATTGCTATATCTCCTTAATCATATTTTTATTTCACTGATCGTATATCTCCTTAATTATATTTTAAATTTTGATATTCACGAGTTCCTTGCTTTCACTTGAGCGTTCATCTTTTGGCAACTTAGAAAGGTATTGTCATTCATGAAATGATAAGCATGGCCAACAAAGATCAAAACCAAACACTTCAGGAACTGGAGAATATAGAAAGTAAATGATCTGTCAGTTCATGAGTAACCATTCACATATCTATAATTACAGTTTAATAATAAATAAAAGATTTATAACTTACCAAATTCTCTGCTCCTGGAAGGTTGCCTCGTTTTGCAATGCTAACAGCAAGCTCCAGATTGTTCAACTTGTGAAGGTCATGATACACAATGGTCAATAACATATCTAAACAAGTGAAATATGTCAAAAAAAATTGCTGATGCAGTAACATACTTGCCCACTGATGAATGGCACAATTGTTGCTTCATTAACAGTAGCCAGCAGAACCTGGCCCCTCCTGTTGATCGCATAAAATCCACCAATATTTGAAGCCTCGGTTGTGAGAAATATAGGATCTGGACTGATTCGATTTCTGTAAACTGCTGCTGTTGTTTCAAGATCATATACGAATAGCAAACCAAGTTTTGTGATGACATATACCAAACTGTACTTTTGGGAGATCTGCCAAAATGAATAACAATTAGGACAGTAATTTAATAAAAATACAAATATGTTTATTGAGATTTCACTGGAATAGCTTGACCATCACCTGCATTGCCACAGGGAAGTCATCTGCAAAATCTGGTGGAAAGAATAGATCTGCTTGTTTCTTTGTGAAACCTGGCTTCCCTGGTAAAGGTTTCACTTTTTTCAGGAGAAAAGATACCAAAAAGAAGTATCATGCCAAATCAAACCATGTTCTTGAACAGAGGTAATCTTTTTCTCGTTCTTTTTTGTCCATAACTATTCTAGATACAACCATCCCAAGTGTTGGAGAATTCCCAACTATAAGGTCCAAAAGAACAAAGTAGGCTCTTAACTGATCTCACAATCAGTATCATAGTAAAATAAGACTAAATTTCAGCCTCTTATCTTTCTTAAATTCTTTCACCTAGTGTTCTATATATTCAGAAAATGCAAATAAAAATTCTGATATTGTCATTTCCACCGAATGTAATAAGTAATGGGAGATTTTTTTCTAACGTAACTGTAAAGCTATTAACCCTTGCTCTTCACATGGACAATTGACTTTCCTCTTGAACACTCCTGCAGATGACTAATAATTAAAATTAATAAACAGTGACGTACCTGGTTGGGCTCCAAGTTCAATGACATGCAACTTTGAGGTAATTTGTCCAGCATTACTAGACTTTGAGGCAAAACAAATGAGAGTGGAGGGATTCTCATTCCCAACCACCTGTGACAGAGATGACCAGAGAATCAAGAATGGAGAAAAAAAGAAAGACAAACATGAACAGCAATTGTAGGAATCAGTGTACACCAATATAAGACAATGGAAAAAAACTAACCTTGAATGATGCAAAGGATGCAGCATGTGCTTCAAGTGCCTGACTTCGCTGCTGATCCACGGAAAAGAGCTGCATGTTTCCTTTCACCAGTTGTGGTCTCTGCAACCAACATTAAATTACATAAGAAAAAAACATACTATTGAACCTACCTATCATGAAGTAGTAATTGAATTTTCATTAGTTAACTCGATAGAGAAGAGCATTAAGACAAAGAATGAAAGTAAGTAGCAAATGGACCCGAAAGAAGTCGAGCAAAATAGTCAACATCACAGCATTGCTACTGAATGATAACAAAGAAGCTGAAATGCTTGTCCAATAAGCTGCTAAAGAACAGCAAACAATGGCAGGATATCTTCCAAAATAATATCGGAAGGGATGGTGGCATAACTAGGTGACCGTCTACTTCTCTATACCATCCTTAAAGCCAACAAGTGATTAAAGAAACAGGAAAATGAAGATGATATTGGTTACTACTTTGCGACGGAGAGTTAGCATCCCTTTTTGTTGTTCGGAATCTTAAATTAAACCCCTTTTCATACTAAATCTTACCTTGCTTTTCAATTAGAAGTCCATTACAGAAAATTTTAATGATATTAATAATACTAATCGAAATCTTAAATATGTCATCAGTTTTGTGCATTCTATTTTTTTATTTTCTGTTTAAATATTATAATGCAAAAACAAAAAAAAAATTTGAGCTTTTATATGTTCAGAAGTATCGAAAAACACAAACACTGCCAAACATGCCCTTAAATTTTTGTGATATGTTTCAAATGGTGTAACAGTTATACCTTTTTCACCATTAAAGGGTTATGCTTCAACATAAGGCCCTCAATCCATAGTTGTGTTGTTGCATATGCTCTACCAAAACTCATACATATCCTTTTGCATATTACGTGAGTAGATATATGACCTGTAGTTTTGAAGGGTGTCCTATAGTAGTTTATATGCAAATTAGCATGCACATGCATAAAGATATAGTTATTTTTCATTTAGGAAGGTTTTCTACTGTAAATACTTATTATATGAAGGCATAAGGTCTTTGGTTCTAGGAAAAGGAAGAAAGCTGTGCCCTTTTCAATTCTAGTGTTTGTAATACAAGATTTGTAGAAGTCAATCGCCTCTTCGGATAGGGGCAGTATGTGCTACTCTACGAGAACATCCAGATATGCTCATCACAAATGCCGAGGTTCATATAATCCCAATACAATAGCTTCCAGATTACTTTCGACTATTTTATACAGTAGATGTCATTAATACATTTTACTGGGAATCTATATCCGCATCCCTGTAGTAAGCTTTAAAACCAAACCAATTCATAGTGTGTTTCATATGTTAGTTGCACCTTATATCTTTTCAGTTTTATGACTCCTTTAAAACTGAAACCTTGTATAGTTGTATAGTTTCCCCTGTAGATGCGAAGTACTAACTCATGTACTTGATAGTGACTATCATCTTCCTCTTTTTATATGTTCTTAGGTTGATTTTGTAAATTTCATGTTTCTATGAAAGGAGAACTAAATATGGTCAGAGACCTATGCATCTCCAGGGTCGTATATCTAAATATTTACACATGCAATCAAAGCAATAGATAGAATAGCAAGGGAAGACAGTGCAAAAGCAAACTGCATAAAAACTTTAGCAACTTTTTGTTTCTTTAACATAAATGGACAGGTATACTAAATGACCAAATGTATTGAATCAGCGAAAAGTTCCAAAAATACCTCTGAAGCACCAGGTGCAATTCCAATAAGAACTAGCCATTTCTCTGTGGGGTCACACTTATAGTTAATGATCTGATTGTTTGTCAAGTTAGCAGCCCTATCAAACATCTTCAAAGGCTCGGCTTCACCTGCACACACTCATGATAGCACAAATTTCTCCATCATCAATTATTATGCAACCCTTTATAGGTTCTCCACGAAATAATAAAAGCCACTTGTTCTATGATCAGTGGATAACCTTCGATTGACCAATGATAGACAGAAGTTTGTGTGACGAGACCCAACATCTTTGGGGTTATCCACTTCCAAAAGACAACCTGCGACAAGTTCCAACATATTAAATAATTATCATTGAATATCAAAAGCCAACGGAAAAAACTTCAACCAGATAAAAAGAATCTTGAAGTTTTTAACATGTTTACCTGCTCAGGCATCTGATGAGATTTAATTTTAGACTTTGCCTCAATATTGAATACCTGCAAGTGATCCTGAGTGGTTCCAGGTATTTTAGCTGCAACATTAACAGATTATAGGTTACTGGAGAGTTTTTGAACAACCTCAGGAAAGGCTGAAAGCATCCATTTAATTTTATTTTTGAATTAATAAAACAACTTCACGCATGCATACTTATACAAGAAATATAGAAAAAACCTTGAAAACCTAGTGCTGGCAGCACAGA
This sequence comes from Musa acuminata AAA Group, assembly GCF_036884655.1. Taxonomy (NCBI): domain Eukaryota; kingdom Viridiplantae; phylum Streptophyta; class Magnoliopsida; order Zingiberales; family Musaceae; genus Musa; species Musa acuminata. The sequence continues at coordinate 6,131,856 of NC_088342.1, read as the reverse complement.
CCCAGAAGAAGATCAACTTCCACAAGAATTATGGCTAGTTATGAAACAGATATTTAACACATCGTGCATCAGCATTCACCAATATAAAAAAAAAAAAATCATATGATGGAATCCACTTTTCATGAAAATGAACTCCTCGCCTTCATCATTAAAGTCCATATAAGCAGCATGCATGGAGATTTCTTTGATTCAGTAAACCATGTTCTGACAATATGAAACTTCAATCCTGATTACATGGTATTCCATCATGCTATGACCCATTAAATGCATTTATTACCACAAAGAGAGGTGTATGTAGGGTCTTTTGGAAGGAAAAGCATTAAATAATTCCTTAAATAAACGTAGTAAGAATAGATTCCTTATTCAAAAATGGTTTTATTTTATAAATGAGAACTACCTATTATGACGTGTAAGAACTTGTAGTAGCATCCTCATACAATTAACAGTGTATGGTGTTGAGTGGTCAAAACTCATAAGAAGAAAGGTATTTCTCAAGATTTACAAAAGAATGCTGAGAAAGGAGTATGAAGTTCTGGAAGAAGCATATCAAAATTGCAAATAGATAACCTGGTTCAAAAAAATGAATTATGTGGCAACAGTTGGTTCAACCATTCAAGTATTATTATTATTATTCCAAATGACCACATCACCATATACATATTTTTGAAATCTAATTTAGACGAGGAAAATCACCTTATATACCACAAAAGATAATTGCCATTTTAAGAGGTAAAAGGCCATCCGAATTATAGTTGGCAAAGAAAACTTTCTTTTTGAATCTTCATTTCCTTACTACTCATCTCTCATTAGCTCACTTGCGTTTTCTTTTGTCTCAGTTTACAATGGAGAGCGTGCCATCAGAATTCACTAAAAAATTCCAAGAGAATTATGAATATAAATGTGAACTTGAAACAAGAAATTGCTTTTTTTTTCCATTAAGCATTGAATTCAAATGGCTTAAAGTGAGGAGAACAAAAAGTCTAGTCAGAATATGTTTGTTAACTTGGAAACCTACTACTAGTGAAATGAAGAGCTGATACTTGTGTCTTTAATTTGATGTACCAAAAGCTAACTAACAGCTCCTTCCACCAACCCATTACCTTCTTCTTCTTGCCTCTAGAAAGTCATCAACAGCAGAGCATAACAAGGTTTGTTTACAGGGAATCAGCTCAATTATAGTCAAAAAGGAGATGTCAAGCTCATGTCACACATGTAACAGCAGTTTCTTTGTATTGTACTTATCATTTTTTAGGGTTGAATCATGGTGTCAATTTCTATTATATAAGCCATACTAAGATTATCGTACAAGCTTGTAGAAGATAAATGCTTCATGCACAGTTACCTATATAAATCAGTCAAAACCTCGACTACATCATTGGAAAGCTAGTACCTAGTTAGACATCAGAACGAGCTTAGAGACCAATCCAGATTTTCTATTATCGAATAGAATCCATGATAAAATTAATGGTACCAAAGAGGCAATACTAGTTCACGGCTTTCATTCCAATGTGATCATATTGATCGACTTGAAAAGTATGTTAGAATGATCAAACGCGAGATAACATCAGATCAAAAGAAGACCATTTCAAGCAGTAACAAACAATTCGAACAAAAGATGTGCCAGTTTATATAAGTACCTTTAAGAGCAAGAATCCTGCTGTTAGGGTTCATCAGAGCAGAATCCGCAGTGATCGGCCTCCTCAACGGCTGCATCGGCATGTTCATGTCAACGATAACGACGCTATTCTCTGGAGAGGTCTCCCTGACGCATATATATTTGTCCGATTCCATCGTGACATGCGTGAACGTGATGAACTGAGGATTGATCCCGATGCTCGGAAGCTGAAGATCACACCAACAGCCATCAGAACACACAAGAGAAGCGTTTCTTTTTCCCCGCATCGTCAAGAACAATGCCAATCGTCCCAAGAAGTTTCTAACAGATCAAGATTTACACCAACACATCCTAACCAAATCCAAGATCTCCGCCCAAAACCTACCAAGAATCGCAAACTTCCCCGATCCAAAGGGACCGGGGCTCAAGAAAAGAAGACACGGGAAGAAACCGAGAAGGCGGAAGGGCAGGGCGAGGAGACTCACCGTCAAGGCTTCCCGCATCACGATGGGGGCGTTGGCCGCGGCCATGGCAGCCGATTCGGGCCTCGGCTAGGGTTCCGGAAGCCGGAGAGAGCGAGAAGGCAAGGGATCTGGCGCCCTGGATCTGGCGGAACAAAGCCCTTACCGGCGATTCCAAAAAGAGACGAAGGAGGTCGACATCATATATAGCGCGGACACACCATACGGGTAAGTCTGCGAAGAAATGAGGTGAAGAGTTATTTGCGCATTTGCCCTATAATTCTTTTAAGTTAATAACATCGCCCAAACTATCGGTGAAGAGTTATTTGACACCCAACAATTATGTCATCATCCACGCACGCAAATAAAATAAATAAACAAAAATATTTTACTTTTATAATTATATTAATATCAATATAGTTTTTAAAATTTTAAAAATTAATATACTAAAAGTAACTAACTAAGGAGGTAATATGTAATTAGTCCTAATCTTAATTAGGTGGATTTCAATTTTAGTTTTCATGGTGGGCATAAATAAAAATTAATTTTTTAGGTTTATTTGAATCATATTTGATGCTATTATCTTGAATATATTATTTAATAAAAAAACGTACGTATCTAATTTTTCCTTACAAATAAGGTGCTTTTGTTATTTATTCCATAGAGATATTGATCTACGAAATCCTTCAACTCAGGATAATGATAGTAGATATATTTAATTTTATAAATAAATTCATTCTTTTTTCCTCATATATGACGTAAGATTAAATTAGGATGTTTCTTGCTGCACATTGACACAACAATAAGATTGTGATATTTCATTCAGCTGGTCATAAATTTAGATTACAATCTCTACATAACCATCTGTGTTGATTTTTGGCAGTAAAGAGAATAACAATCAAGAAAATGGGGAAAAAAAATAAAGAAATACTGATCAAGATGATTTGATGCAGTCATTGGCTCCGGGATCTGGCGGCGGAGAGGATCTTGGCGTACAGAAGCTGGTTCCAGACGTCGGGGAGGCCCGGCACGCACCAGTGGATGCAGTCGGCGTACACGGCCGGGTTGGCCTGCTGCTCCGCCGTCATCACCGCCCCCTGCCGCGTCGTGTGCACCGAGGTGTGGGCGTCCTTGCGGAGCTCCGACATGGTGGTGATGTCTACGAAGGCGATGGGCACCCGCGACGTCGACTGCGCCGCCTTCTTCGCCCGCTCGAACATGCGCATGTCCGTGCCCAGGTGCACGCCGGTCACGTTCGTCAGCGGCAGCGTCTCCTTCGCGCACTTGATTCCGTTCGGATTTCCCCAGTCCGAACTCCTGTTACAAGAATGTAGCATCAAACAGCTCCATTAATCAACCATCATGCAATGACAGGAGACGGGGAGACAAGACGCAAGTGGAGACGAGTGGTTTGGTTTGGCAGGACCAGAGACAGCTAAGCTGTAAGAGTTGGAATTCAAGTGGCCAACCAAATTGAACAACTCAGAAATGGAAAGACTCGACGATGAACTTGCGGCTCTTTGAATAGGATTAGTTGCAACCCTCACTGTCAATGAGAGAAAGAAAGCTTTTGAAGGGACCATAGATGCTTTGGATCCCCCTAACTTCCGCAAAGAAATGTTCTTGGATTCAGTGGATCAAGTATCTAACCTGGAATGGAGAGGAGACATGCTCATGAAGAACACGGTTGTGCGCCTGGGATCCACGTTCTCATCCAGCCATCTTGACCAAGTCCTCATGACTCTCTCGTAAGCTTGCGGCCTCCCAATCCCATCGTACTCTGTCCAGTTTCTTGCTGAGGGTCTCCTGCAGCCCCAAAACTCCATGATTGGTCGTCCAGTGATCCACCACTGGTCAACTTCTATGGAAGGGATCTCTACTTACAGGACTTTCATTTCGAGAGTGTTCATCCACCAGATGTAGGTGTTGAAGACGAGGTAGTCCACCCCCTTCCAGTGCACCGCGTGCTTCTCGATCGAATCCGCCTTGATGATCCGGTCCAGGATGCTATGAACGTGCGGATCGTCGGAGTTCGATTCCACCAGGAACGGCGCCCAGTAGAATTCCACCGTTGCGTTGTACTCCTGCAAGATCATCGAGATCATCACATCTATAGATTTCCGCCATGAAGAGGGATGCAGAGCATCATATGGTACCTCTGCGATGAAGATGATACGCGAGCCATCCCATTTCCGCCCCTTCTTGCCGGGTGGAATCGCTGACTGCACCATGCACACCATCGACTCCCACTGATTCCGGTTCAGCGAGTCGCCCACGAACATTAGCCGCTTCCCTCGCAGCCTCTCCAGCAGTAATCTCGCGTCAAACCTTGAACGTATTCCAAGCTTAATCCATGAGCAACCGATGCACGACCTGCGTGAAGCTTAAATGATCAAACATACTTGGGCAAGGAGCAATCCTTGGGCTGCCACCTCCACTTCTGGTACATGTCTTCCTTCCGTCCGTTCTTCAAGCACGCCACCTGCGTGGACAGGAACTCGCACTGGTCCTCGCGGTAGAGCGGGTAGTTCACGTCGTCGTAGACCCAGTCGCCACGCGAGAGGTCGCACGTATCCGGCATGAACACGCTGGGATCTTCTCCGGTGACGGACGGCGTTGTGATGCCACCGTCGGCCTCCTTAGCAGCCATCACGTTCGTGACGGCGGCTGCCGCGTTGTCGGCTGCGATGGGCAGTTCTTGGACCACGGTCACGTTCACCCCGGCATCAGCCGTGCTGTCGACGGTGATGGGCAACTCTTGAACCTCCGGCACCTTACCGCTCCCCTTCTTCTCCTTCCGCTGCTGCTTCTTCTTCGTCCCCCGGGTCTTCTTACGCCTGGGATCATCAGCTTTGTGGTGCCGATTGGAAGCAGGCTGTCTTCGGAATTCCACGACGGGGCTGGAGAAGATCACCGGCAAGGACTCTTCCGTCTTGCGTCGGGCGAGGGAGTACTCGGTGAGGGACTTGACGCTCTCGCTGTACATGACAAAGGCAAAGACGACGATCGCCACGACGACGACGAGGACCGGGAGGTTGCCGCGCCTCCGGATGTATGATCCGGCGTGCTTCACGCCGGCCGGTGGCTCCGACGCGCCCGATAACCCAGGCTTCCGGCGGAGGGAATACATGACGCCGTTGAGCATGGCGAGGTCGAAGACGAGGATGCTGCGGCCGTGGTTGCGGTTAAGGGTCGATGAGAGACGGCGGACTTGGTCTCTTTGACTAGTAAGAGGAGGCTGCTTCGCAACAGATGTAATGTGGTTGCGGTTGCCTACGTCTCCATGTAGAAAGCAGAGGAGGCCATTAGAGTTAGGTGAGCGCTTGTTTATCCTCCATGATGGAACTTGTCTTCTCTACAACGAAATAAACATGGTTGTGTGGACCTGCAAGATGAAGAAGAATAACTTGGAGGTCAACTATCACCATTATTGTAGTCTATTCTCCTCCATCATTATTTATTCACATTGTAGACTTGTAACAGAAGGTGTTCTACCTGCCATCGCCACGTTTAACTCACTAACCTCTAAGATCTATCTTTTCTTATAGCACGGCAGTGAAGAGGAGGCGTACAGGAAAGCTTGGCTTTCTTGTAGATGTATAGCCAATTGACAAAGCACAAAAGAACAATCTTGGTTGTTGAAGACTGATCTTAAAGAACTCTCATGTGCTTTGGAAATCCTGAAGCACGGATTTGAAGATTGAGTGAACACTAATAAGCATTCAGAAGCTTGATTTTATTGACAGAAATAATGGAAAAATAATGTTGGGCCAGGAAAAAGGTGGACGGAGGTTCTGCAAGAAGGGACATCACTGTTTGAATCGAAGCAGAAGAGTTCGGAATCATAAAGTGATCAGAGAAGAATATGCAGTCAAACACAAGTATTTGGATAGTGTGGATGCGGAGTGAGCAGGTAGAATCTTCTGATTACTGATCCATTCAGTGCACCTCAGTGCTCATGTGAGGGGATTCCACACAAGTATCATGAGCTCATGGTATGGATGTCGACAAGTTTAACTTGTCCGCTCGTAATAATGTCTTAATGTCAATTGTTGACATTGGATATAAAATATTCCAGCACCAACTATGAGTCACGGGCTTGGAGCCGATGTCAAACATAACTCGATATCTATTCGACACAAAAGGAAGTTGACGCGACGCACTTCCAACCAGCTCTATGCCACACGAGATTGTACTAGTCGATGTCATGCCATAGGAACACGGATGGACTGACCCACACTACATAGGATGTACGGGTCATGCCATAGGAACACGGATGGACTGACCCACACTACATAGGATGTACGGGTCGACCGCCCACATGATTGCATCGCAGAAGATACTGGCAATCATTATTAACCATTGTACCCCTTAGCCACCTCCACATGTATAAATATCGATTACCAATCCTGGGAGAGGGGATGGATTATCCATGGGCTAACTTGAGCATCGAAGAGGTTGAGTTGAAAATTCTCCCTCGACATCGATCTATTATATAGGATCAACGAATGCAACTCGACTCTAGCTCGAGGCACCCTTGAAGGCTCAGTCACAACCTTAGAGTCGTTCTTTCCAGCGTGATCTCTCTTCCCTATCTACCTCTCCCCCGAGGGACCACTTGGATGATATTGTGTTTTCAGGACTGGATCAAGCCGTGCACTAACTCTCAGGCCATAGCATAAAGGTGCAAAACATTCTTGGCGCTAGAAGAAGGGCATCACTTAGTTGGTGACAAAGGGGGGTTGAGGCTGTCATCAAAGGGCGCCTTGTTGTCCATCGGGACATTATCATCCTCAGGGCAGTAGGCAAAGGAGTCTCACTCAACCTCCAAATCGGGATACTTGGCCTTGAAGCGTGTGAGGGTGTCCATGTACCCTTACTATTACGAGACCTACCCCGACCTCTCTAACTCCCTATGGAAACTGGTCGTCTCCTTGTACTGAGTGATCGCCTCCTTCACCGGCTCGGGAGCAAGACGTTGCTCTTAGGCCAAGGCCCCCTCTACTTCTTAAGTTGTGGTCTGGGCCATCTTGAGCTCCTACAGCTCATCCTACAGGACTTGGTTCCTTCCTCAATTGTCCTTTAACTACTACTTGGACTCGTCGAGTCTCTGGTTGATGTTCCTGAGTTCTTGCTTGGCCCACTCCAACTGTTTAGCCAGGTCAGTAGCCTATGCCTCCACCTCGACCATAATAGTAGGTTCGACCCCTCCTCTAGCTCCTTAATTTTAGCTCAGAGCTCCTTAACAATCTCGAACAACTGATCAATTATCACCCTCACGTCATGGACTCAATCCACTAAGCCTATCATGTAATGTTACTGTTGCACAGCATGAGCAGACCAACATCAGCAAACCTCTAAGGAGGAACTTAATGCATGAGGCATAAGAGTTCGAGACTACTCATTATGACTATGCTTCAAGTGCAACTACTAATTAGCACCTTCGAGGATGAGCAGTATATCTGCTTTGCCAACAGGGGGAAGAAAGCCCCTCAGCAATACTCCATTGTGTCCACCCCATCAACCCACACCTTTTGTTCGTGTGTGAGATTCACCCACCGTGGTTCCAATGGGGTATCTGATGTCAGTTCCGAGAGGTTAGCCATCTATAGGGTCATGAAAGGCTAGGTCTTAGCCCTACACAAGTCTTGCATTAACCTTGGGTGTGATGCTTTCTTCCTAGACCACCTTGCCTTGGGAATGAGCAGGGTATGCCCCCTCGAGCATGGCCTGCAGTGGGAGCACCACCTTGAGCCAACATATATGGGATGTCAGCTAGTTCCTCAACAGAACCCTAACAAACTTCAACCCCTTGAAGAGTTCCTTCAGAGCATGACACCTTTCGCACCATGAACTTCTGCCTCTTCTTCAACCATTTCGAGTTGCCACGACTTGACCGAGGTGTGTCGAGGGCTTCCATTGATGGCTCGCGAGTAGGAGGTGGTGCTAGCCATAGAGTCCTAGAGTCAAATGCATGAGCTGCCCCCTTCATGCTTTTAAGGTCCATGCCTATAAACCTAAGACAGTAGGATACAAGATCAATATCGGCATCGAGAAACATATAAAGAAAAATCTATGTCATACCCCGAGGGGCTGGGCTGAGACCCGCTCTAACCAAGCAGTTCTTATTCATCCTGATCACCGCCTTGGAGGAAGAAAGGATCTCCTTCAGGCGCTTAACATGCTCAGTCTCCTTGTCCAATAGGAAGGGAGGATTATTGTTGATATCTTTTCCGACCATTCGAGGCCAAACCCCCACCCCTGACTGGCGTTGATGAAGAAGTAGCATGACTTCCAACCCTTATTATTTAAAGGGGTGTCGTTCACATTGAAGCCTCCTCAGGCGGCCAGAAAGTAGTCGCCCTACCCCTTACACAGCCTTAAGCAAGCAGAGAAGAGGGTTTGAGTTGGGCTGATCCCTGTTCCCTGACATTGCCCGATGAACGCCACAAGTTGGGCGTCATCTGGGAAGGCGAGATCTGCCACCATTGCAGACATAACTTATGACCGGGTGGAGTATAAGACAAAGTCCTGCTTCAAAGGTGTCACGAGATAGCTCGAATAGATTTGGGAATGGGTCATATGAGTATCGCCTAAGCTGAGGAACTTGCAACTCATACTTAGCCGAGATGTAGTACCGTGACTGAAGCCGCTCCACAAGCGATGTCGTCACAACCGAGTCATAGTTGTGGGCATCATTCATGCTCTCTGAGGTCTGGACGACCTTGACATCCGTTAAGGACATGCTCCCCAGGGATGAGCTTACCTGCTCTACCCTTAGACTACTTGAGGACAAAACATGGACCTTGATTGGAACCCAACTAGATGAACTAGAAGAAGAGGGGGAAGGATAAGACATTCCGACCTGTGGAAGAGTGACTAAATTGCAATGAAGTAAGACGACCCAACACGCCCCACTCGAAGCACTAAATGTAGGAAAATCTAGGATGACATCACATGCATAGCAGAAGAATGTAAAACAAAAATCCCAGATTTTCTAAAAAGGTGTTCGTAGTCGTATGAAGAATGGTGCGCAAAAACTTACGAAACTAAAAAACACGTGTGAGATAGTTGTGTTATCTAGGGAGATCATATATCCTTAAAATCCTACGGATCTGTGACTCTCTAGTGGTGATCCACACGATATGGCCTACGAACACGCTCCTTAAATCGCTATCTAAATTTCTACACTTGTTGGCTGAGGATAAGAAGGGGAGAGGAGAATAGGAGGTGGTAGCCAAGAAGGCCCTAGCCTATGGCCTTTTGGTTTTCTCCTATTTATAGAGGTCCTATATCAATTTAACCATAATGGATCCTACCATATTGGGTACTGTATCTCCATTCAACTATCCAAGTCTCTTAGATTAGTGGGTCTCTACCCAATAATCTTTTATTGGCTCCCATTGGATCTTATTCATAAAATCCAATAATTCAGAAGCTTATTGGATATCCAATAAGATATGGGCTCCAACAGATATCTCATATCCGAACCTTTACCCGTCGTAACACCTACCATATGTATGTGACCCTCTAGGCCCAATATCAAACTGGTTGTGTGTTATATCTATCAAAACTCCTTCTGACTCAGCGAATTATTATCTTCATAATAATTCACTTGATTCGTCGACTACGGATGTACTAGCCACTCCGTCGTAGTCCTCAAACGATATAGGAGAATCCAATCTATTATACCTATTTGTTATCAATTATTATATATCTATAGTCCCTCATATATCTAGCATCCCAGATATCATATATCGGGCATGGTGCTATCAAGCTCATACAGTTTTTACTTGAGTCTCACTCTAATTGGAGTCTCCCGTAGAACTCTTTCTCTCTCAATCCGAATGACTCCGACTAGAGATTTGTCTGAGCAAGAACACATGAAAGATCCTTTCATGATACCAAGAGTGGATGATCATCTATCGACACTCAATAGCCATCGTAAGGTTGGTTGTCACTCTCGATAATTGGTTGTATTAGATCTGAAACTTCCAAACCTTTAAGTTCGGTGTCAAAGGGTACAGTACTCATATAAAACATTCTTGGTGTCTCAAGTCTATGGACCAGATATACCTCTGGGATGATAGAATCGCTATATGATAATAAGGTATCATAAACTATCCAACATTCCGTGAGTAGATCAATTAGTGAACTCATTCTCCAATGAGCACCTATGCTATATCCCTAGTGTCCCCACACGAGCAATTATGAGACCAGCCATCTCCATCATAATGATGAGTATATAGTACACCAATCTGTTCAGTTATTTCGATGTTCCTCTCAAGTAACATATAGCCGAGATTATTTATGGTGTGTTTAAAGGTGAATCGGTCTCAATATCATGATCTCATCACGATCCGATTCTCATTGCATGGATCAATGAAAATCATAATAGATTAATGCAACAAGCAATATAATATGATAAAATACTAAATAATATAATAAGTAAAAATGTGTGTATGTTATGTCACATATGTCATCACTCACGTGATTGGTTTATAGGACACCTATGACTAGCACTAACAAATCTTGAGGTATAAAGAGGAGTAGAAAGAGCCAAGGAGTTTAATAGGTCTCCTCTCCAACCATTCACCCTCTATCATCAAGGCTGCCACCCCATTTGATGCAATCCTTTCAGATCCCCAAGGGTGGCAAATGTCCAATCCTCTATAATGGCACCTCGAAGAAACCCCCGTAAAGCCAAAAAGTTCCAGCCTCATCGTGATGAAGTGATGCTTTGAGTTCTATAGAAACAACATGAACTCATAGGACTACACGACCAAAAAAAAGGGAGGGGTGCCCACCAGACTAGGCCCGCCATAATGGAAGATCAAGGTCAGCCACGGTGACACCATCAGGTCAAGCATGCTTGAGTTGTGCAAATCGGGAAAGATATAGTGGAAGATTCGGGGCCCACCACTACAAGGCCATCAGATCAAGCGTGCTCGAGTTGTGTAGATCAAGAAGGAGGTAGCGGAAGGCCCACCATGGTGAGGTCATCAAGCCAAATGTGCTCGAGTTGTGCATATCAGGGAGGAGGTAGTAAAAGATTCAAGGCCCACCATGACGAGGCCATTGAGTCGAATGTGCTTGAGTTGTGCAGATCGGGAAGGAGGTAGCGACTTATATAAGGCTTGCCACGACGAGACCATCGGACCAAATGTACCCGAGTTGTATAAATCGGGAAGGAGATAGCGGAAGATCAAAGCCTGCCACGGTGAGGTCATTAGGCCAAATGTGCATGAGTTGTATAGATCTGGTAGTGGAAGGTTCAGGGCCCACCATGACGAGGCCATCGGGTTGAGTGTGCCCGAGTTGTGCAGATCGGGAATGAGATATCAGAAGATCCAAAGCCCACCATGGTGAAGCCATCTGGCTAAATGTGCCCAAGTTGTGTAGATTGGGAAGGATGTAGCGGAACATCAAGGTCCGCAATAGTGAAGCCATCGGGCTGAATGTGCCTAAGTTATGTAGATCGGGAAGGAGATAGTGGAGAATCGAAGCCCACCATCGTGAGGTCACCAAGCAAAATCATCTCGAGATGTGCAAGTTAGGAGAAAGAAGAACCCCACTATGATAAAGTTGTGAAGAAAAATGTGTCTGAGGTGTGTAGATTGAAAAAAGAAAAAAGCCCACCACGACGAAACCACAAAACGAAATATGTCTGAGATATGTAAGTCAGGAGGAGGAGCTAGCCGTAATGTGCTCGAGGCACTTGAATCATGATAACGAGATCCACATCAGGACATCTATTGCAACAACACCACCAAAGAGCACTCGAGACATTTGAATCAATGGGATCCGACCTAAGCCATTAGATGACATACCTTAAGCTCCTCTATGAGGTACCCGAAGCACACCTTCAGGGAGGACAAATGATAAGGAAGATTCCAACACTAACCATGGGTCACTAGCTAGCAGCCATCGTGGAACACAATGCGACATCTATTAGACTCAGAATGAAGTTGACTTGGCAAGTGACGCACTTCCAACCAGCTCTGCGTCGCACGGGGGACTGTACGAGTCGATGTCGTGCCATAGTAACCCGAACGGGTTGACCTACGTTGTAGGGGACGTACGAGTCGATTGCCCACATGACCGCACCGCAAGAGGTATCAACAGTCATTATCAATCATTATACCCCCCCGACCACCTCTATAGGTATAAATACCGATTCCCTATCCAATGAGAGGGGATGAATTATCCATAGACTAACTTGAGCATCAAAAAGGTTGAATTGGGAATTCCCCCCAACATTAACTTGTTGTGCAGGATCCTAACGTAAATCGAGTGCGACTTGACTCTACCTTCGGGCACTCTTGAAGGCTTGGTCATAGCCTCATAGCCATCCTTTCTAGCACGGTCTTGTTTTTCCATTCATCTCTCTCTTGAGATCACCTGGACGACCTTATGCTTTTAGGACTGGATTAAGCTATACCGACTCTCAGGCCACGACGACGTAAAGGTGTAAAACAACACCCACAAAAATAGTGTGTTGATTGAAGATAAATAGATATATTTGTATTTTCATCATATTATTATATTTTATATTAAGCATTATTATGGATATCCTTGGGCATTTGTTGGATGTGGTTAAATAGGTCAGATTAGCTTACCGTATGGGCCAGATTGGGTCCGATCCGTTGACGCTGTCTTCTCGTCCAACACCACGAACCGGTCGGACCAAATCCCGTACACGGACCGAACCACCGGAGACGGGTTCAAAGTCCAAGCCCAACGTTGTGACGCGCGAAGACCTTGACTCAGTGGAGGACTCTCCCGAGTCAACCATTTCGAGGTACTCTCACCCGCGGAACAGCAATCAAATCGTCTCTCCCATCAACGTACCGACATGAGCTCCGCGGTACCACTTCCTACGTATATTCTTATCTCTCATCAGAGACAGGAAATGTAAACATCAACATTTTATTGGCTGAAGCTTCAGGACGCACCAATACTATTTCTCACATTTTGTAGATCCTGCTTCGTCAAAGACAGGTGACCCGAACACCCTAAGCAACGTCTTATTATAACCCGAACGCCACTCACGGTCGTCGTATTTCTGGCTCGCTTTGACGTCGCGAAGATGACGTCACCCGGCGGAACGGCGGCGGCCGCGCTCGACTCCATCGCTCGCTCCTTGGCCGAGATATGCGGCGACTGCGATGGCGGAGGGGATCACCGATGGGACCCGCCGCGACGCTTTTCTGACTTCGCCCGACGGCTAGAGGCGGTCGTCCGCGGCCTCGCTGGCGCGCCGGAGCTGTTGTCCTCCCCGGCCGTCCGCACCGCCCTCGGGGGCGTTGCCGCGGATCTCGATGCGTCCCGTCCCACCCTCTCCGTTTACCGTGGTCGGAGCCCCATCTACATCCTCATCCATTGCGTCCCCCTCTCCGACGCTCTCCGCGGTCGCGTTGCCTCCCTCGCGGCATGGCTTGCCCTCCTCGACTCCCCGCTAGCCTCCCTTCCGGACTTACGCAAGAAGGCCACCGACCTCTCCCGCGACATGGACCAAACCGATCTCAAGGTTTTATTTCCCCCTTCGATCTCTGTCCCTCATCCTTCTTTGATCCCGATCCGATCCCCCCCCTAAGAAACAAAATGTAACTTCGATTCAGGTGACGGAGACCGAGGAGAGGGTTTACTCAAGCCTCCAAAGGGAAGCAAAAGAGGTGGTCCAGAGCAGCAAGGCCGTGCAAAGTGCCACCGTCATGGACCTCGCTCGCGCCCTCGGAATCGATCCTGCTGATCACGGCAAGCTCGGGGAGCAAATCAAGCTCTTGAGAGCCGACCTCTCTGGCCTTAGCTCCTTGGCCGAGAGACGGATCCTGATCTCTCTTGAGAAGATCTTGGATGACTGGTCAAAGGAGCCCTGCATTGCTGATGGCTTGGTCACTGCCAACTTCGAGGAAGAAGCCCAGATTCCGCCCTTTAAGAATTTCCTTTGTCCCCTCACCAAGGGGGTGATGAAGGACCCCGTGGTTCTCGAATCGTCCCAAACATATGAGCGCGCAGCTATCTGTCATTGGTTTGATCGCTGCTTGGAGGATGGGCGTGACCCGACCTGCCCCGTCACAGGGAAGGTGCTCCATTCGCTGGAACTGAGGCCCAACATTGGACTTGCGGGTGCAATCGAAGAGTGGGTTAATCGCAATGTTGAAATCCAGATAAACTCAGCATTGCAGTATCTCGCTGAAGAATCTTCTTGCCCGGTGGAGTGCATATTGACGGTGCTGGATAATGTTTATAGGATCTCGGAGGAGCACCCATCGTGCCAGTACAAGGTGAGGAATGCAGGAATCGTCGCTCTCGTGGTGAAGTTGCTGAAGGACCAGTCAAGTAGGATGGGATCGGAGTTGAGAGGCAAGACCCTAATGGCCATGCATAGCATGGCAAAAGATGGCGAAAGCAAGGTAATTCGACATGCCTGTGATTTTCCAACATGAGCAGATCCTGATTGTTCTATACTAGAGATAAGTAGTTCACTTATTGCTTTGGAACACTGGCTATTTACTCGGTCAAATAGGCAAACGTTAGCTCTACTTACTGATCCTTTGATTTAAGCTGGGGCCATACATTATTTTTGAGAAAGCAGCTTCACTTGTTTCAAGTGCTTATCTGAGTTTTCATGAATATATCATAAAGTAATATTAACATTAGGAAATTTTGTGTAGCTAATCATGCTTGAACAAGGTATTACTAGACTGGCAATACGAAGCCTTACTGGGCGGTCAGAAATGGAAAAAGAGTATGCTTTGAAGCTATTGCTTGAATTCTCCATTGATACAGACTGTTGCACCAGAATAGCACTGGAGAAAGGGGCTTTAGTTCTTCTCTCGAGTATGGCTGCAAATTCAGACCATCCCACATCATCCAATTTAGCTGAAGAAGTACTAAAAAACTTGGAAAAAGTGGAGGACAATGTTCAGCACTTAGCCATGGCTGGAAGGTTTCAACCATTAGTGGCTCGGTTGTGCAATGGTATGGCTCCAACTTTTCAGTGTAAACTGTTCAATTTGAGTTGATAATTACTCCATCTGTAGCAGGATCTATCCAATATTCATCATATGTTACTTTTCTTGTATGTATAAAAGAGTTTTTCATTCTTCTAACATGCTTGGGCATTCAATTAGTAGTTGTTCCCAACAATCAACAGAGATATCTTTACCAGAATGAATAAATATGGGTCTGTATCTTTCTTTCTTGTTACTTTTGAACACTTCATGTGGTACCAGATATCATTTTGAGTGATGCCAAGTTATAATAGTTTCTTTTTTTCCTGTTGTAGTTTACATAATTTAGAGTGCTGCATTGTGAGGTTGACCGTTTTGCTTGAAAACCCAATAGTACCATGAAATCCTTGCCACTTTTGGAAACTTCTTATGATCTCACTATATGATGCATGCAATATTAGTTGATCCCAAAAATAATGGTGAGATACCCATCCAAGTTTATAGATTTACTTTGTAATGCAATTAATAACTACTATATACCGTCTCCTCTAAAAAACTCTTTGCTTTGTGCCTGTCGAATATGTGCCTGCTTCCAAATCTTTTTCCACTTCCAATATAATAAACAAATGAAAATGAAGATGACAAGAATTATTATTATTATTCCTATAAGTATCTTTTGTTTTCTTCAGCTAATATTTCTATGGATCATAGGCACTGTGGATGTTAGACTGGAGATTGCAACTCTTGTGGGAAAAATGAGTTTAACAAACAATGGAAAAGACTATATTGCTAGACAAGGAGGTCGAATACTGATCAATATGCTCTCATCCAACCAAGAGCAGCAGGAAGCTAGTTTGCATGCCTTGTATAATCTGTCAACCTTGGATGACAATGCTGCTATACTAGTTGATTTTGGAATACTTCCAACACTTATGGATATTCTTTTTGCGACACAGCAAGATGCTCCATCTGAGATTAAAGAATTGGCGGCATCAACAGTTGCAAACATTGTCTCCATATCTGGGCACTGGGAACTATCATTTGGCGATAAAGAAGGACATCAAATACAATCAGAATTTATTATCCGAAAGCTACTGGATGTTCTGTCTCATTCACCTTGCAAATGCCAGGCTGCTGTTCTTCATATTCTATGTGGCATTGCTTCTTCTCCCAGAGCATCAGGTATGCTTCACAACTGAGATTAAATACACTATTTGATGTTCTAGGTTCTTTACTCATTAAATTGTCAATTGAAAAGGAAAAGTATTGAGACATTAGGCTTCAAAAGGGTTGGAATGTTTTTCAGAAATTACCAGGTCAAAAAAAAAAAATCATTGTTTGCTCCAGCTATTTTACCTTAAAACCCATGTTGTAGGACTACTAAGTGTCATCTTCCTATACAAACCAAAAATTTTAGAAACTGGGTGTTAAAACTGTCACTTTTAGGGTTTAATCTTGAATTCTTAGATAGAAATGCTTTCTTCCTTTTTTTTTTTCTGTCATACACAAAAAATGATTCTAATGATATCTTTGTTCTCGTGAAGTAAATTATTACATTGTGCGAATCATTGAATATAAACTTCTAATTCATAATAGGACAAAAGATAATGCACTAGGATTTCCATTTCATGTATCAAAATTATATCTATTTTTGACCGAACAAAGACATACTAATCAGCACAGTCCTGAAAGGCCCGCTTGTTGACCAACAGAAGCCAATGGCATTGGAAGTATGCATGGTTTAAAATGATGATCCGACTAGTACATACAGATTGGATCATATACCTTGGTACAGCTTGGTTTAACAGTCATTTTAATTTTCTATAATTTTATTCAGCAGTATTGGATGTTTGGTATGCCAATCATCATAACACCATGCCCTTTTGGGGCATGAGTTTCAGCGAACTCTACTGGAATCCACTGAATCTGGTTCATTCCAACCAGCTAGTCACCTGTCAAGAAGAATATGAGCAGGGCCAATAGGTAATTATAAAAGAGGAAATTAGAAGATGGGAAGAGGAAAGAGAATAAAAAAAAGACATAAGTCTATTAAACCTGACTAGCAAAGTGGGCTCCTGTCTGGATATCTAGGTTCACATGTTATGTCTGCTTGTGCCTTGCAGCTTAACCTAAATTCAGCAAAGCGGATTCTTGTATTATCTATTTTTTCCTGTTCCTTTTATTTTGCTTCTCTTTAGTAATTTTTACCATTTTGCCGTAATCTTGTTACTTTTGTTTTCAATTGGCATTTGTTTGTAATTTCTGGACCAAAGAGATTAGCATATACTCTGTTTTTTTAACTAGTGTGTGTGTGTGCATGTGTGTGTGTATGCACTCTTGTCTGCTTGCTATATGCTTAAGTGTAATTGAATGCACTTTGCTGTCGTTTCAACAACCAGGTTAGTTTGTTTCACTTGACACCATTTTTCATTGTTGACTCAAGATCGATCGATCAATCAGCTTAATATATGATACAATGGTGAGCCTTTGCAACAAAATTTCTAGTAATTCAGACTGATTGCAAGCAGATATATGGAATCATAAATTTTATTTAGATGTTATGAAGATAAAAAACTAAATTAAGTACATTTAGAAAATGCAACATTTCAAAATGCACCAGGATATATAACAGATTGTAGCAATCTAACTTATACTTGATACAGAAAGCATGTCAGATTTTAAGTAATATAAATCAAGAATATGTGATAAAGTGCATATGGTATGAGATTAGAGAGACAGAAATTGCTGACTAAGCGAATACAAAGAATGGCAGAGAAGAAAGGATGAAATTAAAGGCAAGGGAGATGGTAACATCAGTAAGAGAAAACCCACCATGCCAACATTTTTTTTTATAAATCATAAAATGTTGATGTATGAGTTGAATAAGTTGCCATATTTTTTTAAGGCATTAGGCCACCTAGACTGAGAGTTAAAAGGCACAAAAGATGAGTAAGAGTCATCCAACTGTAGTATATTCTGAGGATTTTGTTAGTTGTTAGAATTCATGGAGAAATTTCTGATAAAATTAAAATATTAGAATAACTGAAATAAAACACTCAAAAAGTCAATTTGTTTTAATTGATTATATATATTGAAGCTGAATTTCAGTTCTATGGTGAATCCATCCTGCATCATACTTCAACTTGGAAACAATGACAGTGGTATTTCTTACTTCAACTTGGAAACAATGATAGTGGTATTTCTTTTCTATTAAGTTGATAGTATTGCTTTTAATTAAATAGATAAATATTTGCATTTCTGAATCACCACTGTGTAATTCCTCTTATTATTTCTACGGATACAGATATGGCAGCTTCTTGTATTGAAAGTAGTGGTGGCCTTAAAATTGTAGTACAGTATATTGAATACTCAGAGATTGACCATAGAGTGAATGCTTTTAGACTTCTAAACCTGTTATCTGAAAAGCTGGGGCAAGTTCTTGCTGAAGAACTTAGAGCTTCTAACAAGATTGTCTCACTCAAGGGAAAATTGCTAGATGCTCATAGCTCTCTTGAGGAGAGATGTGAAGTTGCAGGGCTACTTGCCAACCTTCCCATCTTAGATGATGAAGTGAAGACAGTTCTCGGATCCGATCTTCTTACATGGATAATTAGTCACATTAGAGAGGAACAATCCATTTCTTCTGGAAGGAACTCTAAAAAGGTCAGAAGAATGTTGGAAGGGCTTCTTGGCCTTCTATTGCATTATGCAAAGACTCCCGACCCAACAATAATTACCCTAGTCCAAGAAAATCAGTTCATGAGAATCTTTCGAGAACAACTGAACAGTCGTCCACATAGCAGAGCAAAGCAGCGAGCTGTCCTTGGTCTGAAATACCTTTCTGAGTTTGCAAGGGTATCAGTAGCCACTGATCTCTTAGAACCTCAACCACCCCGTGGACTTTGTTCTCCCTTGGTGTTATTATGTGGAATGGCACCAATGGTTCCTATATTATGTCCACTACATAATGTTCCATGTGACGGAAACAGCTCTTTTTGTTTACTAAAAGGAAATGCAGTCAAGCCACTGATTGATCTTATGAATGATGAGAATGTAGACGTTCAGTTAGCTGCAGTGGAAGCACTTTCCACGATTCTTTCAGATGTTCAAAACCTTAAGAATGCAAAAGAAGAGCTGGAACAGCTTGGACTTTTTAGAGCTGCAATATACCTTTTCAAAGAGGTTCGACCAGGAAAACTTCAAGAAAAAGTGGCACTGATGGTAGAAAGGTTCTTTCAAGTTGAGGCCCTTGCTCAAGATTATTCAACCGATCAAGATCTTGTGATGGCATTGGTTGGAGCTATGAAGCATGGGAATGCCAACACCAAGAAGCATGCTCAGGATGCTCTGGCCAACTTGAGAGTGTTGTCTGGTGTAGGAGGCAAACCAAGTTCAAATCATGGTAAAAGAAGTAACAGATGACTCATCCCTTCGATGACTCATAACTTCTTAATAGACTGAGTGTATTATGGTTTGTACCAGCGAAAATACTTTGTGAAGGAGACCCACGGAAATGCAAACTTATTAGATTCTGAATCGATCATGGTTTTTTGTGGAAGTTAGCTCATTGTTGGAAACAACAGCAGGGACAGACTCTGAGGCACCAAACATGTTCAACATGGAGATGTCTGAGTAAATTTTCTCTGCTGTCAGAATTGATGTACACAGAATAATCACATCATCAGTTGAAACATGAGATTGCGAGGTGCCACTGACCCTAGTACATCTGACCGGCAGTTGGTCAAGACAACCATAAGAAGGTTTTCATGCTGCTGGATGTGTAGCCATTTGATTGCCAAAATGCTGATACTATCACAACGAAGGGTAACAACGCCTGAGAGTGCTGAACCATGATCTTCACAAGAATGGTAAAAACATTTCCTTGAAGGTCTTCCAGTGTACAGAGCAATGGATGAACTTTTTTTCTCTCATTTATATGTCTCATGGAGAACGTACCTCTATCTATTAAGGAACATAACTGATGATGATGATGATGATGATACATAATATATATATATATATATATATATACATACATATATATATATATATATACATACATATACATACATATATACATATATATACATCTTCCACCTGTAAAAGATTGGGAATCGAACTTTCACAGGACTGTGGTTCAGTTTTTGTATGTTATTAAAAGGCCTGCATGTGATATTTTTGTTGTAAATGAAGTCCTAACTAATTTGTAATTGTAACGCAGCAGGAGATTAATTTATGCAACAAAGAATGTTCAAATGGAACATACTTGATGGTTGGCTGTAAACATTCTGCTCTGGAGTAATAACAGCTATTTCATGAATCTATCTGGAAAATTGAGGCCCTGCTGCATGTGATACAAAACTCTAGGAAGCACTCTCACTTTGGAGGCCAATTGGAGCAGGCAGATGTATGATTTGTTTTTGTTACAGAAGCCCTGAAACTTATTTGTTGATGTTTTACCTGATCCATTCATATTGTTTCAAGCTACACTGCCTGATGTATCAATTGCATAAACAATGAATCAGGTCAGTCACAGTTCATCAAATGTTGACCAGCCTTCTTGTGGTAGATTCTGCTATTTTGCTGCTGAGATGTGTTGCGTTAGCTACGTTCATGAGAACTGACACAACAATAGAAATCAAGCACAATAATAGTGGATCATGTACTTTGCTATCGTCATCTTAATTTGTAGGTATAACGCTGCCAATCCAAGAAACAGCCGTCCTTAAAACTACAATTCATGGAGTCAACTTTCTGCAAATTTTATTTGACTTATCTCTCAATATACTCAAATTCAAACCCTATTAAAATCGAATGTAACTTAATATTCGATAACATTATTACGATATCTTCACATCAGTAAAGCTTGAGGGACTTCATTTGGGATTTGCCACTCGGGCCTCTCTTCCTCACATACATCCTGTACTCGTTGAAGGTGATGCATGGATACAGTGGAGGCAGCTGCGGCGTGAGAAGCTCTGGCGCAGGTCCGATGGCCACATCTCCCTCCGGATTGTAGAAGAAAGCAATGGAGAGTCGCTCGTCTTTTGAGTTAGCTATCACCCGATGGTCCACACTCTTGTAGATCCCATTGCTTATCACCTGTTGAGCAAAACGAACACGATGATCTCAAATCCTGGAGTATGACTGAAGTCGATCATCGTCTTCAGATGACATGGCGAGGGGGATGTATGATATGATTCAAGTATGGTGTAATGTTAGGAAAGAGAGGAGTTGATGCAAGTCAACTTCGTTGAGTATTGCAAACAGTGTGTCGGCCACATTTCGAAGGAACCAATGAAGCATCGGAGCTATCAGTTCCAACTTTCGTGCCCAAAGTTTTCGTGCTTTCTTGCTTCGTGCTCACGTACGTCATGCATGCAAATCGTAGTGGGGGATTGGAAGCAGATGACCTCGATCTGGTCGGCGACGTTGACGATGAAGGCGCCGGGGACAGGCCGGACGGTGAGCCACGCGCCGTCCTTGCGAACTTGGAGCCCCTCGACGTGGTCGTCGGCGAGGAGCACCGTCAGGCCTCCGGGATCGGAGTGCGGGGAGAGGCCGAGGGTGAGCTCCGGCTGCGGGCATTTGGGATATAGGTTCACTCTCACGCATGAGGCGGTGCCGTCGCCGCCGAACGCCCTCCGGAGGTACTCCTCGTCCAAACCTAAGCCCATCGACAGCACCCTCAGCAGCACCCCGCAAAGCTTGAACACCTCGCCGCCGTACTCCTCGGTGACCTTCCTGCTCCCACGCAATCATCAGACAAGAAACTAAATCTCAAGCTAATGCGGTGGTAGCTACACACCTCAGGGTGCTCGGACGAGCCGGCCAGTGTCGGTCATGGCTCTTGATGGACAGGGGAAGGAGATGAAGGAAATAGTAATCTCCCCAATCTAAAACAGCGCCCTTCTCGACGCCGACGCGGCTGCCGTACCCCTCGTAGGTCGCCGGGGAGTTGGCATACCTCTGCTTCTCATCCAAGGGACGGCGGAAGAACTCCCTCCACACCCCCTTCATCTCTTCCACCAGATCCGGCCTAACGCCGTGGTTGATCACCTGGAAGAAGCCCCACTCCTTGCATGCGTCCCAGATCGCCACCATGGCGGCTCGGCTATCCACCGACCCGTCGTAGATGCCACGCAGATCGACGACCGGCATGGTGAGCCCCCGGTCAAGAGTGGCCTCGAGAGAGGGCCGATCGGATGGCGGTTTCACGTACTTCTCGGGGATAGAGGTCAGGCCGCCGTCCGACAAGGACTGGACGGGGACGACCGGCTCAGGCCACTGTCGGAGGTCATCCATGGCGAAGGTGAGCTGCACAGGGATTAAGGTTTCCAGGTGGTGAGAGGACGATGCACCCTGTTCAGCCTTTTATAGCATGTGGAGGGAGCCGAACCTGGCGATACTGCAATCCCTTCTTACCTTCCTACTACTGACAGTTGTCTAAAGTTGTAGGCGTTCAATTCGTAGTGTTGTTATAAGGTAAGAGAGGGATGTAACGGCGAATGCACATATTCGGCATGAGTTCTTGACGTGAGAATGACCAATGCGTAGCATATCAATTCCTTGCTTTGCCAACGTGAATTCAAAGCTGAAATCTGTGTATTACCAATCCAACTCAAACGGGTTGGATACACATATATCTGAGGGACAATGCTTTGCATCCAAATTCGACTAACCACGATTCATCTATCTATCCGCAATGATGCTCTTTTGAATCTGATATTTGTCGTTTGTTTCTCGGCGATTCTCACTCATACTTCCAATGAACACACAACCAATGAAAGATGCGCCGCCGTAGAGGAGGAAGAGACAGAGAGATTCTTTCCTCGTCAAATGAGAGAGAGAGAGAGAGAGAGAGACGGGGGCGAGGATGCCGACGTCTGCTGCGAACATATATGTCTACGTGAAGAGTTCATACACTCCATGGGGACTAATTCATGTCTATCTCCGGCCTTCGTCTTTTCTTTGACATTATGTTTTCAGCCATGTGAGGAATCAACGAGGATTACAGAGCTGAAGAACCGAATTAGAGTCCATTCCCGTGTCGCTTTCTCCGACTCCACTCTCGTCTTCCACGGACTGATTCCTGCTCCGAGTTCCAAGGTTTCCAAGTCCATCACGCATGGGCTGCAACCGCGGATTGCGATTCGACTCGATGATCGCAATGGGATAGTCCTACTTACATGGGAAAGGAATCGATGGACGTCTTCACATAGCATTAAGATTGTAACCGTTCATTAAGATTAATAATTCATGATAATGAATTTATTCATTTATAATAGTTTAAATATTTCAGTTTTTTATTCATAATAAATGAAACCGTTATTTATTTAATATCATTAAAATTCTTCGTTATGATTTAAACGTTAGAAATTTGAATTAATTCTTAACGTTATGAGTTGGTGATAATAAATGTTCTTGATGGGAGAATATCTATATAAATGAGGATTTTGGTCCTTGGGCTCAACATCATATCTTTGAAGTTAAAAGGATTACATATACCATCTAAAACAAGAGTTCTGAGCCGAGAAGTGTCAAAGTTCAAGAAGAAATCGCTGCAGAAATTTTTGACAATAATGGTTGGAGGTATGCTATTTCGTTTCCGCATTAGTTTTATTGTGTTTCTATTATAATGATTTAGAAACACAAGTTGGTATCAAATATTTTTAACAGTTGGTATCAGAGCAAATTGACCTCTGCCTTTAACTGAAAGAGTTTTCATTTTTTATACCATGAATATAGCTTTATTTTATTTTTTTTTAACTTCTTGATATATTTCTTATTGAAAATCATGAGAATATAACTTTTAAATATTTGGAGTTAGTAAAATGCTTATTTATGCATATTTGGTTATATTAATTTATGCTTATGAGTCAATTTTATATGTCTAAAATGTCTAGTGATTAATATAATCTTAATTAATTAGGAATTAGTCACATCATTCTTAATTAATTAAAAATATATATAAAGTTAAAATAAGGATCACATAAGTAATTAGACATTATATTGTGACTGATTATATTTAATATAATAATTATTATCTCACATGATTTTTTATTGTATTAAATATAATTAATCAGGATAAAATATCATATTATTTTCATAATTTACCCGCAAGGATTATAAATTAGAATATAATTTGATAGTTTTATCATAAAGACAATTTGAATCTATTTGAATTAAGAATTTAGCTCGCAATTTTATGTCATGAGATTCATATTTTTTGGCGTGTTTCAGTAAAACATGCAATTTAAACTATTAAGCTTCAAATTTTGACATAAGCGTGTTTGATTTTATGTAGTTTCTCAAACTGTTAATTTCTCTAATATTCGATGTGATATTCCTGAATTTAGGGGTGATAACTATAAAATATAGAAGGAGAGGGTCCTCCTCCATTTAGGGTGGATAGATATTGATTATGCTATTAGGAAAGACGAACCATCTACAGTCACTAATACTAGCACTCCAACCGAGGTCACGTTATATGAGTAATGGGAGTGATCCAATCGACTCAACGTGATGTTTATCAAAACTAGATAACTGTTGGTATACGTGGTTCAGTTGACCAGCATGAAAATGTCCAAGACTTGCTACAAGCTATTGATGAGCAATTCGTCACTTCAAAAAAAAGCACTAGCAAGTACCATAATAATAAATTTTTCATCCCTTAGACTCACCAACGTAAAGGGTGTGTGTGAGCATATAATACAAATGCGAGATATTGTGGTTCAACTTAAGAAACTAGATGTTAATATGTCATAATTTTTCCTGGTGCACTATATTCTGAACACCCTTCCACATCAAAATGGGTATTTTAAGATTTCATACAATACACGTAAGGACAAATGGTTAATCAATGAATTAATGACCATGTGTGTTCAAGAAGAAGAGAGGCTAGTGATGGAACTAGGTGAGAGTGCATTGGTGGTAACCACTCGCGGCAAGAACAAACTGATAAAAATCAAGCCAATCAGAATGCTCATTAATAGGGAAAAAGGTAAAATACAACCCCAAGTTGATATCAAGAAAGAAGCAAAATGTTTCTTTTGTAAAAGGAAGGGACACACGAAAAAGGAACGCACGAAATTCCAACAATGGCTTGAAAAGAAAGGTAAACTAATCTCGTTTGTATGTTATGAATCTAATATGGTTAATATTAATATTAACACCTGGTGAATTGACTCTGGATCAACAATCCATATTGCAAACTCTTTGCAGGGCATGCAAAACCTAAGGAAGCTACTATTAAGTGAGCAAAGCATCTTATTAGGAAATAAGATGGGCTCACATGCGGAGGCAATCGAAACATGCATTTTAACTTTAAGTAGTAGTTTTATTTTAAAATTGGAAAGGACCTTTTATGTACCAAGTTTCTCATGAAACTTAATTTCTATTTTCAGACTCATACCATTTGGGTATTCCTTTAATTTTAAAGATACATCATTTCGTTTATTATATAAATCTGATTGTATTATGAAAGGTATTTTGTCTGATGGTCTTTACCATATTTTATTACAAAATGATGATACTTAAAGTTCAGTGCATGTTCACGCTGACACTAAAAGGTGTAATATTATTGAGGACTCCTCTATATTATGGCATCGGAGATTAGAACATATCTCCATAGAGAGAATTAAGAGATTAGTTAACGATGGGGTACTTAATACTCTTGATTTTACTAATTTTAAGACTTATGGACTGTATTAAGGCAAAACAAACCAATAAGTCC
The DNA here is from genome assembly GCF_036884655.1 of Musa acuminata AAA Group. Lineage (NCBI taxonomy): Eukaryota > Viridiplantae > Streptophyta > Magnoliopsida > Zingiberales > Musaceae > Musa > Musa acuminata. The sequence continues at coordinate 6,106,089 of NC_088342.1, read as the reverse complement.
AAAAAGGATGCTAATAGGAGTTCAAATATATTAAATATCATTCATATTGATATATGTTATCCAGACATGGATATACATGGTCAGAAATACTTATCTCTTTTATAGATGATTACTCACGATATATGTATATATATTTGCTTCATAACAAAAATGAAGCATTGGATGCCTTCAAAGTCTTTAAAGCTGAAGTTGAGAACCAATGTGGTAAGCAAATTAAAATTATGAGATCAAATAGATATGGAGAATCTTATGATAGATATACTAAAATTGGACAAGCACTTGGTCCTTTTACTAAGTTTCTTCAAGGGATTGTTGTCCAATACACTATGCCCGATTCTCTATACCAGAATGGTGTTATAGAAAAAGGAAACTGAATATTATTAAACATGGTGCAGAGTATGCTCAGTAACTCCAATCTTCCTAAGTTCTTATGGACTGAAGCACTAAAGACGATTGTGTATATATTAAATTGAGTTCTAACTAAGGTTGTCAAAAAGACATCATTTGAATTATGGAAAGGTTGGAAACTGAATTTACGATATATGCGTGTTTGAGGATGTTCGTCTAAGGTCAGGATATATAATCCATAAGAGAAGAAACTAGACCCAAGGACTATTAGTGGGTATTTAATTGCATATACCGAAAAATCCAAAGGTTACAGGTTCTATTGTCCATCTTACACAACTATGATTGTGGAATAAAGAAACGCTAAATTTCTTGAGGATGATGTGATTAGTGGGAGTGATCATTTCAGGAACATAGTTTCTACACATGATCATATAGAATCTCAACCTTCTACATCAAATGATAAATTAGTTATAGTTCACAGCACTCGTCAAGTACAAACTAGTGCCGAACAACAAATCATTGAAATTCCACAAGTTACTGATAGTATTTTAATAGATCAAGCAGTTCAGGAATTATAACAAGCTCCCGAATAACTAGTTGAACCACAAGTTCCTTACGGAAACATTGGTATAACATTAAGAAGATCTACTAGAAATAAAAGATCAGCAATTCCTAGTGATTATGTTGTATATCTACAAGAATCTGACTATAATATTGGAGCCAAAAATGATCCTGAAATATTTTCATAAGTCATGAGTTGCAAAGAGTCAAATTTGTGGGTTGATGCAATTAAAGAAGAGATGAATTCCATGATGAGCAATGGAGTTTTGGATCTTGTAGAGTTGCCTAATGAAGCAAAGACTATTGGTTGCAAATGGGTCTTTAAAACTAAGAAAGATTCATTATGCAACATTGAGAGATACAAAACAAGACTTATTGCAAAGGGATTTACTCAAAAAGAGGAAATTGATTATGCGGAGACATTTTCTCCTATATCTAAGAAAGATTCTCTTCGTATCATTTTGGCATTGGTTACTCATTTTGACCTTAGTTATAACAAATTGATGTGAAAACGATATTTCTTAATAGAGATATGGAGAAAGAGGTTTATATGAAACAACACGAAGGTTTCTCCTTTAGTGTTGGTAAACACTTGGTTTACAAGCTTAAGAAGTCTATATACAGTTTAAAACAAGCATCCCACAAATGATATTTTAAATTCTATGAAGTGATTTCTTCATTTGGATTTATTAAAAATCCCATGGATCAATGCATATACCAGAATGTCGGTAGGAGTAAAATATGTTTGCTTATTTTATACGTAGATGATATTTTGCTTGCAACCAACGATAATTGTTTGCTGCATGAGGTGAAATAATTCTTTTCTAAAAATTTTGACATGAAGGATATGTGTGAAACATCTTGTGTCATTAGCATTAAGATCTATAGAGATAGACCTCGAGGTATTTTAGGTCTATCATAAGAAATCTATATCGATAAACTTTTAGAAAGATTTCGGATAAAGGATTGTTCACCAAGTGTTGCTCCCATTGTGAAAGGTGATAGGTTCAATTTGAACCAATGCCCAAAGAACAACTTTAAAAGAGAATCAATGAAAAATATCCCATATGCTAATGTCATAGGAAGCCTTATGTATAGACATACAGACAATCTGGATATGATTGGTTACTCAGATTCAGACTTCGTTGATTGTGTTGATTCTCGTAAATCAACATCGGGATATATTTTTATGATGGCTGGTAGAGCTATTTCTTGGAGAAGCACCAAGCAGACCTGCTATTTCTACCATGGAAGCTGAGTTTGTCTCTTGTTTTGAGGCTACTTCACATGGTGTATGGCTTAAGAGTTTCATTTTTGGACTTAGAATCATAGATTATATTTCTAGGTCATTAAGAATTTTTTATGATAATTCAACTGCGGCCTTTATGGCTAAAAACAATAAAAGTGGAAGTCCAAGTAAACATATCGACATTAAGTATTTAGCCATAAGAGAACGTATAAAAGAAAAGAAAGTGGTCATTGAGCATATTAGCACTAAATTGATGATTGCTGATCCTTTGACTAAAGGCATGCCACCTCTGAAATTCAAGGATCATGTAGAGAAAATGAGACTTGGTTCCACTTTGTAATGATATTGAAACTCTTATATATTGTGATATTTTCTCATTCATGTGCACATTATTTTAAGAAAATATATTGTTACTCGACCAAGAATAAACATAAGGTTTATTCATTAAGTAATGTTACCACATTAAGATTAAAAAACTAAATACATCGTAATACATAGATGATAATACTCGCTCTTAGAGGATTTATCGCTATGATTTATGTAGTTATTTCTTAAGAAAGTTATTCAATAAAGATTAATTCAAATTATAAATCTAAACGAATGGACCAAGTGGGAGAATGTAACTGTTCTCATTAAGATTAATAATTCATGATAATGAATTCTTTCATTTATAATAGTTTAAATATTTTAATTTTTTATTCATTATAAATAAAATTGTTATTTATTTAATATCATTAAAAAATTTTATTATGGTCCAAACGTTACAAATTTGAATTAATTTATGAACGTTATGAGTTAGTGATAATAAATATTCTTGACGAGAGAACATCTATATAAATGAGAATTTTGGTTCCTGGGATCAATATCTTTTTGAAGTCAAAAGGATTTCCTATACCATCTAAAGCGAGAGTTCTGAGCCGAGAAGTGCCAAAGTTCAAGAAGAAACCATTGTAGAAATTCTTAACAATAATGGCTGGAGGTACGTCATTTCGTTTATGCATTAGTTTTATTGTGTTTCTATTATAATGATTTAGAAACATAAGTTGATATCAAAGATTTCTAATATGGATAGCCTCCGAGAGTGGTGGCTTGAGGCGTGTGAGTTTAGTTGCAGCGCCATTGAGTGTGGTGTCGGTGAGCTTGGGTGGGACGAAGAGTACCTCCATGGCGGCAACATCAACATTGAGATGTTGTGGTAATATTATGATTAATTTCATATTCAAAGTGATTTAAGATTAAGATTGAATATGATAAATATATTATTATTAATTTTAATCTATTTTTTATATTTAAAGAAATTAAATAAATTAATTATCCTAATAAAATCAGATTTGATCTCATATTACAAAATGACTAACATTTTGAGGGAGGGCTCTAATTATTTTATAATTTAGTTTTTATCTTTTCAAAATCATATGGAATCCGTCAAAATTGAACGATTAGATTTTGACCTATTTAGGAGCACAAAATGTAAAAATTAGTGAAAATGAGTTTATTCTTAATTTTAAATCAAGATATTTATTTATTTTTGACAAATTCCCTGAAAATGCTTGCCTTTTAATTTTTTTTCTTAAATTTCTCATATAACATATTATTTTTCTTAATAATAACAAAATGTCCCTCAAATTATAAAGATAACAAAAAAAATAAAGAAAACCGAATATGAATATTTTTGTAAAGGGGGAAAAGTTCAGCTTCCGAAAATGGAGATTTATTTTGGAGAATTTGATCGTATAATTTTATGTTTTTAATATATTTTTTGTTACATGACAATGTTACGAAATAGAGGTTATTTTTATGAAAATTATTTTAAAATCAAGATTTAATTGAGGAAAAATAATGTTATTTTTGGGGTGTGAAAAATCCAATTATACCCAAAATATAAATCCAAAGAAGTCATCGAGCACGAGACACGAGTGGATTCGATGCTTGCTGGTTTCGGTGAAGCGGAGATGGCAGCCGCAGCTCTGCCTCTTCACCACCATCCTTTCCCGTCTCATCATCATCATCCATCGAAAAGGTCTCGCCTTGCCCCTCCTCTCTACCCTCGTCTCTGTGACTCTCCTCCTACTCTTCCTCCTCTAGCGGCTGCCGGCAGAGACGTATGGCGGAGTCACGACCTCCACCACCACCACGACCTGCATCCCACCCGCCGCCGCCCCCCCCAACGCAACCACTACATCGACCGCAGCGTCGACATGGCCGCGCTGCTGTACCAGCTGAGCCAGACCACCACGTCGGAGGAGCTCCACGCCGTCATGTCCCCTTATCTGGGCGGCCCCGCCGGCGAGTACTGCCTCTCCCCGCGCTTCGTGGTCTCGCTCCTCTCCCGCGAGCCCGACCACCGTCGCTCCCTCGCCCTCCTCGACTGGATGGTCGACGCTGCCGGCTACCAGCCATCTGCCTTTGCTTTCAACGTCGTCCTCCGCAACGCCCTCCGCGCCGCCCAGTTTCCCCTTGCCATTGGCCTCCTCCACGAGATGCGCCGCCTCCGCCGCCCCTCCCCGGACCCCGTCACATACTCCACCCTTATCTCCGCACTCGCCCGCGCCGACCGCCTCGATGCCGCCCTCGCCCTCCTCCCCCTCATGGATGCCGACGGCGTCGTCCCCGACCTTCCCCTCTTTACCACCCTCATCTCCCTCGCCCTCCGCCTCGGTGACCACGCCAAGGCCCTCGCCCTCTTCTCCCGCCTCCGCGCCGCCGGCCTCAACCCCGATCTCAAGGCCTTCAACGCCGCCCTCCACGCCCTTTCCCTCGCCGGCCTCCTCCGCGAGGCCCGCCGCCTCCTCCTCTCCGACATGCTCGAAGCCGGCGTCGCCCCTGATGCCGTCTCCTTCTCCACCGTGCTCGCCGCCCTCGTCCGCCGCCGCCGCTTTCTCCAGGCCCTGTCCCTCTTTGCCGAGATGCGGCCCCGTCGCGTGTCCCCCGACCTCACCACCTGCAACATCATGCTCGACGCCTACGGCCAGCTCGACATGGCCAAGGAGGCCGACCGGCTCTTCTGGAGTATGCGGCGGATTGGGGTCGAGCCCGGCATCGTCACCTACAACACAATGCTAAGGGTTTACGGGGACGCTGAGCTCTTTGGAGAGGCCATCCACCTGTTCCGCCTCATGCAGCGCAAGGAGATCGAGCAGAACGTGGTGACCTACAACACCATGATCAGGATCTACGGGAAAACACTGGAGCACGAGAAAGCCGGCAACTTGGTGCAAGAAATGCAGAAAAGGGGGATCGAACCCAACGCCATCACGTACTCGACCATTATCTCCATCTGGGGCAAGGCCGGTAAGCTAGACCGGGCTGCCAAACTTTTCCAGAAGCTGAGGTGCTCTGGCGTGGAGATCGATCCCGTGCTGTATCAGACCATAATTGTGGTGTACGAGAGGGCTGGACTTGTGGCGCACGCCAGGCGTTTGCTCCATGACCTTAAACACCCGGAGAACATTCCCAAGGAGACCGCTGTCAAGATTCTTGCCAATGCCGGCCGTGTTGAGGAGGCGGCATGGCTCTTCAGGCAAACGAGTGATGCCGGGGAGGTAAAGGACATATCTGTGTTTCGGTGTATGATGGACTTGTTCTCGAGGAACAGGAAGCACATCAACGTGATTGAGGTCTTTGAGAAGATGAGAGCAGTGGGGTTCTTCCCGGACTCAGAGATGATCGCCACAGTCTTGAATGCTTATGGGAAGCTGCAGGAGTTCGATAGGGCCGATGCTGTCTACCAGGAAATGAAGGAAGAAGGTTGTGTTTTCTCGGACAGGGTGCACTTCCAGATGCTGAGCCTCTTGGGTGGCCAGAGAGATTTCAAGGGTGTGGAGGCATTGCTTGAGAGTCTCAACAGTGACCCAAACATAGACAAGAAAGAGTTGCACCTCGTGGCAGCAGGCGTCTACGAGAGAGCTAACAAACTCGATGAGGCATCTCGAATCGTTGCCAAGATAAGAAATTTGGATCCTTAGCATTGCGATCGACATTTGCAAGAGCGCAGAGACATTGTTTGAGAGGCTCAACAATGACCTGAACACCAACAAGAAAGAGTTGCACCTTGTGGCTACAGGTTTCTATGGGAGAGCTAGCAAACTTGATGAGGCATATTGGCTCATTGTCCAGATAAGTATTTTTATTTGATATAGAATCGCTTCCGATGTTATAGCTTATGTAGATTGCACAAAAGTTCAAATCTCTCTGTTCTGTAATTTACTCACATAGCGTGGTATTGCTTTCTGATTAGTAACATATTAACGGATGTATATAATGCCTAATCATATGTGAGAATCTGAGATGACTAAGATTTTGCTCATTCTTAGGTGATTGCAACAACAAACTTTCTGATACTTTGCCTATTCCAATTTTGTGTTAGTTTCTTTTATGATGAGGAAGTACTACTCTTGGTCTGCAAATTCTAGGTCCATATTGTTTACAAGAATTAAACAGAAAGGCGATACCGAAGTTGAATCTCATGCCACAAATTAGCTAAAAGTATGAACTAACAGAACTAAGATGGTATTCTTTGCAGATTCATTGTTTTGATCGAGCATATCCGTATGCTCCCTAATTCAACCATCTCTATAGCATTGGTTTCTAGTTATTTCATGACTCCATGCCAACTTGAATTACTGTGCTGATGCATTTTTCTCGAATCATTTTAGATCACATGAATCTTCCTCTGAAATGCAATGTTATGGCTCTGTAAATTAAATTGGGTCCTTGTTTTCGCAATTTAGCTCAACAATTAGTTTTGTGACCTTATCTCAGTACTTCTTTAGCGACATCCTGCTAGATATGTTTATGCAAAACCCTGTGGCTTAAGATGTTTTGTATCTTTTTCTCATCTTACTTTTTGTCCTCATCTATCAGAGTTATCAGAACTGAACCACTGGCCATGCTTCAGCATGTTGGGTCATTATCCGCACTACAGATTTAAGAAAATGTATTCAGAAAAATGTATGTGTATAATGATTTTCCTCTTGTTTATCTAATTGAGTTTACAATAGAAGATTACCATACACCGCCATACAAAGTCATTTAATCCCATCAAAACAACACACAGCTGAAAATACATAAACTTTTAGACAGACCTGCTCAAAATCTTGCATCCACTACATGCCAGAGTTGAAAGACAAACACATGACTTCATCCATTATGGAATGTAAACCTAATGTTTCATGCATTTACAGAAGATTTTTGTACCATCTTCCTGAAGTTATGAGTGCCCATGAAAGCAGAAAAAATTCAGGGAAACAAATGATGGTTTCTTTGATTAAATGTATCCATAAAACAGCTTCTTAATTTTGTATATACAAAGAAATTACTGTTACAGCCATACAAAACTACATCATTTAAAAATTGACATACAAGAGTATAGGATCGTAGACTACTCCGATGAAGAACTTGCTCGAATTACCAGCAAACAAGATTCACACGAACTGAAAACGCATTAGCAGCCTTACAGACTTGTACTTGTTTCCCTTCCGATCGTGAAGAGGCACAGCTCGAATCCCTGGTCTTAGCTCCCAAACTGGAAGGCATGTTTGCCCACCAAAGTCATCCTTATCAGACATGTCGTACTCATGCACTTCAATCCTGAGCAAAGCCAGTTCTGGAACAGTTAGAGGAAAACTGAATTCCTCTTCCCAAACCGGCGTCCAATTGTCTTCTATTATCTTTGTCTTCTTCATTTTGGTATCAGCAGGAACTCCGGCTATCCCAACCTGGAGATCAGTAAGGACTATGTTGAAGACCAGAAGCATATTTTCTAATGGAATGTCTGTGGAAGATGACCATTTAAGAGCATTTTACCTTTGTATAGAAATCTGGAGGAGAATAGGCATCAAAATGTGTCTGACTAAAGTCCATGCGCCATCCATCTCCCATGTACACCTTAACCTGCCATGACTCCATAATTCAGAAAAGAAGGTGAAATGAGCATAGATAGATATGGAGAGAGTTCTGCGAGTATCATCTACCTTCAAGGTTATCTTCACAGGTAAACTTGCTTCAGGATCAAAAACTTCACCATGTGGACCAACTTTCATAAGGAAATCGGGTTTTCTTATGAAACCACAACCTCCATTGGCCCTAAACAATCCTTGCATCAACCAAAGTGATCTTCCATACCCCTGCCAGAGAAAGACACAAACTGGTAAACGAGTATAGAGAAAGCAAATGTATTTTTTGATGTACATGTGAAATTTCTTTCACCCTCTGCACATTGACTAATGGAATTGCAATGTATGTATGCATGCCCAGGAAACTCAAATTGTATGGTGTCTGAAGGCTGAAGCTTCTACTGTATGGTATGGCGGCAACCGATGGAGCGGCTTTGCTAGAAAGCATGTTCGCAATGATGCCTAAGGAGAGGCTTCGACAAAAACAATACATCTACGCAAGCATGCTAATGGACCAACATCAAGGTTGTATATAATTAGAATGAATATTAGCAAATGAAAGTATCAAGCTGAAGGAGAAACATGACCAACATCTTCAAAACTAAGCAAATGTCTCCAATTGTGTTACTCATTTAATTTTTGGGACAAAGGGACAGAGTTTTTACTTTAAGATTACCTATGAAAAGGATAATGTCCTCCTTCCTATTACCACCAGGTTCAACAAGAAGGGGTCATGTTCTATGGTTTGACTTTGCTCCAATTGAGCACACTTATCCAAAAACAAAAAGAAACTTACCCTTTAATACCTATATTGGATCAGATTAATTACTTGGTACAAACCAAAAGATGGAAGAACCAAGCAAGAAAGATCTGGCTTAGGTTTGTAGAAACAAATGTCTTCTATGATTGAATCCAAAAATAAAAAAAAGTGGACTATCTAATAGCACATACATAATTTTGATTTTGTTTTTCTAAGCATCAAACAAACTGTATTTTGACTTCAATTGTAGAGCCAAGAACAGAGCTGCAATCTTAACCTGAATCATTTAGGCCAACAATCCTGGTGTAAGATAACCTGAATCCTTGATCAATTGGCAAGTTAGCTTCAGGTCAAGCACATGTTTCCTTCAGAGTCAGATTCAACCCATTTAGTATATGAGTTGGTTTCTTTATCCATTCTATCCTTCTCAACCCAACCCATTGACACCTCTACCCTAGAGTATAATGCAGAATGACTCAAATAGCAACATCATTTTTTAACTCGATGCACAAGAATATAAGATAGGATAGTTTACATGAATGATTTATTTGTTCATTCTGCATAGATCACTTCAAAATGAAGGAAGTTTTTGCACCCTCCTGCAATAAATTTGATCAGACTTTTTTCCCCCTGAAGTCAGTTGTAATTAGTTAAGCACTATGTGTATGAAACTTAGGTCACCCACCACAGTTTCTAATGCTAATGTTATGTTTTCTCTGTTTCTTATGACTGACAAGTTGTATCATATGAGATGACCAGCACTGCAGCAAGTAGTAGTATCAACAATAGCCCAAAGACAAGTAATTATCTAAGGATGCATGAAGCTAAGCATCATATAACTTTAGGAATGAATTGTCCACTTGCATATTAATCACAGAAAAGAAGAACCTGCATATTAAATGCAACCATCTGTGCTCCATGCATCCATCCAAGCAGAGGGTTGTAATTAGAAGAGTTGAAGCGTGTACCCTTTGGGTAAACTCTTAGAATATTCTTCTGAGTAAACCTATAATACAATTCAGGCAGATCAACATGCATGATTCTATAGAAATAGAAATGTAAAAATAAAATGACATGCAAGTAAGGTTGCTTCTATTCTCCAATATAAGATGGTGTCCCATGAAAGTTAGTCTATAGAAATAGAAGATGATTTACAGGTAGGGCATGCACTTTTAATTGTCTCAGGAAGACAATTATCATTGTTCTTCTTCACATCAGAGGAGACTAATTCAGCTGTTGTGAATCGCACTAATGATGATGATAGAAGTCAGTGCTTTACAAAAAAGAAAAAGAAAGTTACCTTACTATATCAGGTCCATGAGATTCTGCTAATTTTTCTAGCTGTTGCTCACTCAAGCTAAGTCGCCTTACTTTATGAGGATCAACCTTTAATGCATCACGCATTCGACCTTTAGGTTTCCCAGCATGAACCGTTATTATATGCCTATACTCAGGAGCTGAATCATCATCGTCGTCATCATCATCAGAATCTTCTTCATCCTGCTCATCACCATTCTGTTCATCTTCTTTCTGGTACATGTTGACAATGTTATAGAGGCAGACACACATTGGATCAAAATCTAATCTTGAAGATACAAGATAATCAAAGTAATGCTGCACCTTATCATTAGAGGTACTTAAAGCTTTTAGATCTGCAGTGTCATTTCCCCAAGTTTCTTCATCATTTGAAACCTTACCACTCTCGTGAGAATCGTCTTCCTTGTCCCTAATGTTCTTTGCTTCGAGGTATTCCTTTGGCGGCTTAGTTGAAATAATAACTCGGTTCATTAGAGATTCTGGAGAGGGGAATTCCTCGAGAGAATCTGACTCGGGGTAGTATAACATGTCTCCAAATATTCGAGTGACCATCTATAAATGAATTAAACCGGCAATTAAAACATGTGGATCTAACAAATCTCATGGAAACATTGAGCAACATTCACCTGAGCAACTTTAGCTTGGAGATCTGCAGTAAGGTGGTCCTCCAGAGTTATGACCACAGGATAGGGGGATGCACAGAAAGCAAACTCCTTAATGGACCTCAAACATCTGATCATCTCCACTGGAGATGTCAGTGTCCTGCGCAGAAAAAGCAACAAAAGCACAATGAGTTCAAAGTGAAGCATGATTTCTTTACTTTACATTATCTATGTGAAATTAGACAAGTTCATAACAATTTCATAATTTTTTCTCCGAAAATTACTAGATAATGTTCCATTCATGTCACATTTTCTTTCAAGGTCAGGCAAGCAATGTCTGGCTGCAGTCATATTAGTCTAAGGCTCTTACACAGCAAGCATCAAATAGAATATCTCACCTTCCATGAAGGATGTGAACATTATCTTTTGTAGAATTCGGCCACATGTCTAATTCAATTACTCGGACACCTCTCTGCAATGCTTTTATGATTGGAACATCGCTGCAATCGCTGCTGAGTTGGTTCCCGGTCAAGTATGAGTTATGGCCTGTGTATATATAGTAATGGGACAATGGAAGTTTCATATCTTGGTGAACCTGGGAGAGAAAATGTGTTGTCAAGTAATGCATCTAAGCAAAATACTGCTGTTAAATGAATTGCTATTTAATCTATCAACACAAGGCATAAACTGTAGCGGATATTAGAATATCATTTATGGAATGGTACTGCATTAACAGATTGAAAGAGTGGATAAACAAATATCATACACTCCATCATCTCTGTCAAACCTATATGTAAAAGTGGCAATATGAAAAACAATGCACATTGTCAATTATCAAGTGGACAACTGTGATCAGTTTAACTGAAGTTTTTTATGAGTTGCTAAGCAAAGTAAAATAGAAACACCACTAAATCCAATAGAGCACAAAATTGACAATATTCTTTTGATAATGCACAAAACAGAGCTGAGCTGATAGAGGCATCAACTGTTCAAACTTCAAACCACAAAAGCATCCTCTCTGTTTGTGGGAGATGAGATGTGGTAGTTGGGAGATCCTACAGTAGCAGGACCCTCCTGAATTGAGGTTTATCAAAGCTGATCAGCTAGCTAAGATGGCCAATTTCTATTTTGCTGCAGGTTCCAACTCACATGCATAGTACTCATGAAATTAAATATTTGCAATCTGAGATGACTGGATTAGATTAGAAAAGGAAGAATTTAAGGACACAAAGCACCACAGCTAGACTCTACTAGCAATATGCCTGTGCTGTTAGCAAGCAAACTTAACAGTGAAAAAGCAAAGAATCTTCACATGATAAATTTATAGCCCATCAACCACTGACTTCATGTTCACTTCGTATGATTATGAGTTTGTCAAGATCCATCATTTACTAGCTCAATGTGACAACATCCAGCCACAGGAGTTGATGGACAACAGCACCAGAAACAAAGATCTCAAAGGCATAGGACAGAAGCATCTTAGCAGTGTCCTATTGCTGTAAGATGCCCACTTTTGAGTTATTCTATATAAAAAGGTGGATATCAAGTGGGTTCAAAAGATAATGAACAAACAAATTGGATTATAGCCTATATCGAGACAATTCCAAGAAAAAGTGTGGTCTTGAAAGGAATAAGTTCATTTCTAAGAAGACTTGAATGTCAAGTAGGAAAGTAGACATAGCAAAGATATGGCCGCAGCATACGACAACTTAGAAGATCTCAACTAAAATCATCGGTAGCATTTGATCTTGAATGCTAGCAATTTCATGACACCATTATAGCTTTGATCACTACATGAAAAATCCCATGTTTTACCATTACAAACCCTGATTCACCACAAGACCACGAGGGCTCAAGTCCGGCCATCAGAACGTACATTGTCTGAGACAGATCAGAAAGCTTTTCGACGCTTGGAATCGAAATCTTCGTCTTTAAACCACATCTAGTACTTAGTTCCAAACCCTACATTAATTGTTCGTATTCTTAACCGTATCCTGACAGGCATTAAAGAGAGCAAATTGCTTATAAAGATCGAAAAGGCAGAGGAGTTTAGTACGAAGCGGCACCGAGATCACAAGATCCTAATTTTCTTGGATGGTTTTGGGGAGAGTCGCACCGACCTGGGATCGGACGGGGGGATTGAGGTCGCCGGAGAAGAGGAAGTGGAAGAAGTCGTCGAGGGTGATGCCGGGGCGGGCGAGCACGGAGGGGAGGTGGTGGCGCCGGCGGAGGAGCTCGACGATCCGCTCGGCGTCGGCTAGGGTGGCGGCCGCCTCGCCCTGCGCCTCGGCGAGGAACCGCTGCAGCTGGTCCGCCCCCATCTGGGCCGCCCAACCGGCGTGCGCCGTGAACGCTTCCCTCACGTCCGCCGGCGGCTGCGCCGCGCTCCACAGGAACTTGCGCGTGAAGCACATGCAGTACTTGTAGCTCCCCATCGCCTCCCGGCGTCAACTCCTCTCTCTGGTTTGCGGGCGGAGACTTTTAACGGAACTCCTCCTCGTCGTCGCTTTCTCTGTCTTCATCGAGTTTTATATATCGGTGGTTATATGGCTAAGTTAATGCAAATAATTGAAGCTAATGACGGGGATTTGGGCAATTAATGAAGGCTAATTTTGGAATTCGAGTTTAATGCATATAATTGAATCTTTTTCTTTTTTATTTTAAAATTAATTTTTATTTTACTTGGTGGAGTGGGGAATTGATGCTTTGTCCTCTCCCTCACCTTTTCTTGGTGGAGGGTGGAATTAAGTTATTATTATACTAATATATATATATATATATATATATATATATATATATATTTTATGGTGTTGGTCATAGTCATTTAAGATAATTGTCCAATCTTTTCAAATATAATATTATGAATTCAAACACGACTCGGATCAGAAATGTCGTTGGTGCGTATTACTAGTCTTCGTCCCGGTTCTCGAACCAAACCATATAGGGGCGATTTTAATTCAAAATATCGATTTTTTAAAACAAAATAAAAATAATTAAAAATAAAAAATCATATATATATATATATATATATATATATATATATATATATTTGTGAATCATTAATTTCAACTGGAACGATTGATTTTTATTTTTAAAAATTAAAAATTATAATCGAACCATCGAGCCATGATCAAGATTACATATTGTTGAATCTTGGATTTTGATGATGAAACCAATTGATAGTATTTATCTGATGTGCGTTTAAGTAATGCAGGACTAGCTTCGATCAGAAGAGGTAAATCGATTAAAACAGGAGGAATCAGATGTTGGGCCGCAGCAAACATGTTAGAAGATTGGACGTCCGATCGACATGTCGATAGAAGGTTTCGGTCTGTGAATTAGGGCATCGGGCCAAGAAGATCGGACATTGCGCCAAAGAGACCAGAAGTTACGAGAAGACAACATGCTGATTGGGTAATACGCTGAAGGAGAGGACGATGCGTCGAAGGATCGGACGAAGTGCTAGAAGAACCAATGACATATCGGATAATATAGGATTCACTTGTAATCGATTATGTCTAGATCGAGTTAGTTTAGAGTCTAATCGAGTCAGTTTAGAATATAATTAAACCAACTCAATTAGGGGCCAACTGGGCCGAAATTTGTGCTGTGTTCGGCCAAGTGGAAAGTCCAAATAGTGACTCAACAAGTGGAACCGTCATGGCAGAGACTGTGTCAAGCGATGGTACCACCCAAACACAGTCTCCGAGAAAATGTCAGGGGGTGGTTCGGTCAATACGACCGAACCACTATAAAAATCTGGTTTACATTTATTTCTTGCTATTTACCTTTATCGCAAATGAAATTCTTATTTCACTATACTTGCACGTGCTTTCAAGTTAAGCATTTTCGAAATCAATTTTTATCGTACGAAAAAATTTTAAATAAACGTAAATTTATCCACTACACTAATTCACCCCCTTTAGTGCTGACACGTTCCTAGCACATATCACGGTGATGTGCCTCTTAAGTTGTGAGTTAAGTCGAAGGACTATTAATTAGGAGGCTACATCAATCATTTTGTCTGCATTAGGACACATGAAATAGAAACTTCTATTTGGAGGATTCAATATACATTCGTTGGCGAGAGAGTCAAATATCAGTTTTATTTTGGACTAGAACACATCTCAACATTGAACCGCATCATGCTATGTTCAATTAGACTTCACCTCTCTTCCAAGATCACAAAAATATATGAAGATAAATTAGATCATCTTAGACCACATCTCTAATAAATTTTGGTTTCTCTTTCTATGATCTCATGTGGTGGCTGTATTGTATTGAGATTCTACTCAGTCTTCGTATTGTGTATCTACATTTTATATTCTTGAGACACGATGCAGCTGGAGACCACTTGGGTCACAGCTTAAAGATGAGTATAATTTTAGGTGAAGGCTAAATTACAATATATAAATAGAGCATGCAGTTGTGTTGCCAGTTGGTTTAGCTAATTCTTTGTCGATCAAAGCTTTGGGATCCTCTTTAATATTTTTTAGGGTTTCTTAGGTCAAAGAGTCTTCAAGAAGCCCTCAAAAGGGGCCACAAGAACTGGACAAAGACATCTGAATCAGTCAGTGTCGTGGAGCCCAAAACTCTGCTGGTTTGGTTGTGTCATTGTTCACTTTATCACGTGCGTCATTATTTAATGCTGCAAGAACCAATGCATTTAATTTAGTGGGCTCCGAGTAGGAGTCTGTGATGCTGCTTTTGGATCAATGGATGGATGGATGAACATTTAGTTTAGTTTTGATTTGTCTTTATGGATGAAGTGATATCACACAGCCAACCATGGTGGGGAGGAAAAAGAATGTTGAGTTCATTCTAAAAGACTATCTTGCAGAATACTGATCATTAAATTTCGATAATTATAGAAACTAAAGCTTCACTGGCAATTCACCAGAAGAAGTTTCTTTTGACTTTGCAGGCACCCATTTAGACATAATGAATGCTTCGCAGAAAATATATTTACAAATTTGAAGAATGACTGGAAGACACTTAGCAGCTGTTCATTCCCCTTTCGGTGTATCTTCCAAGGCTGAGGCTTTGCAGATCGGGCAGACGTTCTTGATCGATAGCCATTTCGTTATGCAGCTGGAGTGGAACGTATGCTTGCAGCTCAGCTGCCCAAGAGGATCTCTATCTTCGTATGCTTCCTGTTGTTCATACACAGAGTCGAGATTAATCCAAAAAGACAAGCATTACCGAAAGCATCTTTTATCTCTCTTTGATGAATTGGTTCGATAAATTTACCAGGCATATCGCACAGCGATCCTCATCCTGGCCATCTTGAAATCGATCGGACATGCAGTATATTGTCTCAGACAAGCTTGTTCTGATGGCGTCTTCAGATAAACCAGTGCTGACATCGCCTATCCTCTCCTCCAAAGCAAGCAGTTCCTGTACAGACACACCGGAACTAGATATGACGAATGAACAATTCCAAAAGAATATAAGATGAAATAACAAGCACTTTATTACCTCATAACTCATGTTATCTATGTCTAGTCTCATGCCATGGTGCTGATCAAACATGTGCATGGGATCGTACAAGGTCGGGTGACCCATCATTGCTACACCCTGCAGTGATGATGCATGACTAGTCAATCTCTGTGGTAGCTAATGGGTGACATATCATTGGAATGGACTGAACAAACAATAAGTCTCAAACTGAAATTCTCACCTCCATCTGTCTAACACGGGCATTTTCCTCATTTGGGAATGATTGGAATCGGTTGTACCGATTCCTTCTTCCACTCCTCTCATTACTCTGTCGTGCTATAGAAACTGGTGTGGAATACCTCGGGGGCACAGCAGGTTCCATCCTCGGCAGCCCGACATCTTCAGGAGTAGGTGCCAAACCCATGGATGGGTAGCTCGGATTGGCTCTGTATGCTGTTCTTTGACCATAGCCACTTGGACCAACTGCCAGGCCTCTTGCAGAAGGACCAGGAGTTGGAAAAGGTGTAAGATTGGATCTATATAATCCATCAGTCTCCAAGTTATTATTAGTGGCATGACTTGTTACATAAGACTGGTTTATACCATGATTGAAGGAGCCTATCTCTGCAATTTCATGGACCCAGTAAAAATATAAATTAGCATTAATGCAACCCCGGAGAAAGATAATAGAGTAAAAAACACAAAAGTACAGAACTATAAATTAAATAAAACCTGAAGAAGAAACCCTCGCATTAGGTTGCATAGATACAGGAGTATGGCTCCAGTGTCCCACCATGTGAGCGCCCAGAGTATTTGCATTTGAATTATTATGATGAGAGCCATTGCTACTTGAACTGATCCAAGGTGAGATGTCTTCTAGGTGAATGGCATTACCACGTCGACTTCTGACATTCCTTTGAGATCCTTCCTGAGAACTTGATGCATTGTCATTCCTGTGACTGTGGACAAAGCTGACATGATACGGGTGCCAGCACTGAGAAGAACTTCCAGCACTATAATATCCATTCCTGTTTCCTCTGTCAGGAGGCATGGAGCTTCCTGGGTTTTTCCTTTTATAGGTTGCTCTTTCATGGTCCATTAATGGATTGCCAATGCTACCCCCTTCCCTCAATGTATGCTGGTTATAGGAAGATCCGTGATGAACAGAATGGTGTGTAGGTTGACTTGTGCTTCCACCTGATGGAAGATGCATACAAGGATCACGAGACGTTCCTGTAACAGTTGTTGCATATCTCGGAACCTCAGAACTAAAACTTGTTGATTGGATGCCATTTGCCCTCAAAGTAGGGTTGAAATAAGTCACAGGGTTAACCCCATTGGAGGCCACATTGTTAGCTGGAAACACAAATGAGCCATTTCCTGGAATTAAAATTAAAACATTTAATTCTTTCGGTCTTTTTAATAGATTGAGAAGCTATAAACTAATGATGCTTGGAATTGTGCAAATTACCCAAGTTCAATAGACCATCTTGCTGTGGATGGTTCCAAATTCGCTCGTCATCCAATTCAGACATTTGAGTTTGACTAGTTAAGTGCCTATGATCCATACTAGCTGTTTGCGTCAAATCACAAGTAGAATGAAATCTGCAAAATAAAAGTAGTCTTAGTCTCTTAGACTCCTAGTGTGGCTTGAAAAACATACCTAAGAAAAAAAGCTTGTAAACTAGTTAGTATGGTGCATATGCAATAAATAAATCTCTGATCAGGGTCCAGAATATAGCACTTCCAAGGGCAATAAAAAATTTTCATAAGGCCATGAAAAAAGATCGAAAGGTAATTAAACATATACAAAATTTTTAAATAAACAAGAAATTTGTATCAGAACAACTATCGGATCATTCAAAACCATGCTCTTAATGAGTATCACAAACAAAAGATTACTTAAAGCCAAGATAATATTTATGTAACATAAACTTTTGGTAAAAACTGAAAACAATGTATGAAAAGAAATAGCCAGATATAACATTTCAATGGCCAATAATCTCTTATAAAAAGTTCACAAATGATGATGAACATTGGTTGCAGCAACCAAAGTTTAGAAACCCTTAACATTCTCTCTCTCACTCGGTCGACATACCCCAGTGCCCTAATTCTTGTGCTGCCCACCCACCTGGCACCTTTCCTGCTCTCTATAAGTGAATAATGACTACAACCAAGGGAAAAAGCTAGTCTTGGTTAGAAGTGTTCACAGAACAAGATCCTCAAATGGTAAGCTTAGGTGAGATCCAAATTTGTAGAACTAATTTACCATAATAAAGATCAACAATACATCTACTGAACTTATTACATACTATACAGTTAAGCATCTTAAGCAACTTCTATCAGAAAAATAACTACATCTCTAACAATTGTAAGGTACGAAAGGGCACAATAAAAAGTCTGATTCCTTGATTCAGCTGCCACTGGTGTGGCACAACCTTATATACTTTCAAACTTATTTAACTGTATAAACAGAAAAGGCACCTCTTATTCAATATATATTTTATTTGAATTCCATATTCTACATAAGATTTTAGTTATTTTATGAGAAAGGGAGATACTGAATTTTTTACTATATTAACTATTCCAATTACGTATGCTGAATGCTGTGTTGATTAACTCATTACAACAGAATAGGACAGAATCTTGGTAAAGTGACATAACAGCAGAGACCACAAACCTTGATACTACTGTGATATCTCACTTTGCATCTAGATGACAAATAATAGAACTGAAGGCCAAGAAGAAAACCTCTAATTTCTCAAAGAGCTAAGTTGCCCCTTTTTTTGCAACTTAAACAAAGCCTAACAGATGTAAATATATGAGAACACATACAGATTCAACTAGATACTTTGATCAATCTTCAAGTATGGATTATAGACAGTCCTAGAAAATTTTCACGAAAATGCAGCAAACTAGCCACTTTAAGTTTCTCTGGCAGGCTGAAATGTCCTTGAGCTCCATAAGAGGCCAACAACAATCCAATACGTGATTAATCAATAAAACATAGAACGTGCAATGCTGTCCAAAGAGAAGAAAAAAAAGGTAAAAGATATCACTTACAAATAACAAATGGTTACTGCTACATATATCTGTGTATAGTGTCTTGGAAGATGTCTAACACGGAATAATCAAACATAACTTTTTTTGCCAACTAATGTTGGCAATGCCTAGATATTGCAGAACATCCCAACAGCAACTATGTATCCCCTTGTGATCAGATGCATCCTCCTTTGTCTTGTTTATTTGTTGATATAAGTCAATTAAGTAGGAAATGTTTCTGCATCTACCAGAATGCCAAAATCAGGATCTCTAATTCGTTGTTATTGATTGGACAAATGTGTTCAGTGAAATTCAGTGCCAAGCAACACCATATCTTCGTTGAATTCCTTCTGGATGTCTAAAGTCTCTAAACTATGCTTAATTTTGTTTCAGCACAACCTCATTAAAGTTCCAAACTAACCTTAGTGCCATCACAAGTATCTGTTCAATTATGTGCAAAGCAGCCACCTGAATATATGTATATATGTAAAAAGAGTTTCAAAAACGAACCCCTGAAGTTCATTAGTCCCAGCCAATGTGAGAAAAAAACATTCTGCAACTATTTTAGTTTCTTTAGAATTCCCCTATCATGGCACTATAAGCCAGAAAAGGGACCCCATTTCTTGGAAAATCAGGAATAAATCTGATTATTTGATGATTACTTATTATCTTAATATGAAACTGCATTTTTTTCCAATAATTTGAGAATGGAACACCAAGAATAATAAATCTATGATTCAAATTATATATCCCATATTCTTAAAAATGCCTTGGCCAGGGAATTATAATAACAGTAATATAATATATTTGTCACAAACATCAGCCACTTACAGAAGTTGCCTCTAAAGAGTGAAAAATACATCTTGCACAAAGACAAATATATGTTTTCTGCATGATGAATTAATAAGAATACATGATGCAACAGAAGGTAATAAATGCATGTAATTGATAAAACACAAAATTGTGCATGTTAGTCCCTTTTTCCTTGCTTATTATTTGCATTTTCAACTCCTTTCTAAATTGATGATGTTATTTCACACATATGGATGCTATCACATATATGAAAAACACATTGCACTTGGATTAGTACTACCAGAAACTAAGAGCATATAACATGTAAATGTTAATAAGACACTGATTTGCTCTTGCCCCAGACACTTATAGGTTGCATGTTTCCAACTATCAACTGGCATCTCCATATTGATGTGGAACTAAAGATGATAGAAAAAATTAAAGATACAAAGTTGCAAATAATTTTTTTTAATCCTGTCCAAACTCCAGTGCCCTTTAAACAAGGTAAAAAAACCTGTCACTTCAATATGACAACATCGACTGTGACTCTCACCTACCAGAAGAGTACTGTTAATATAAAAATATGTAGCAAAAACATAGTATAATTATACCTACATATTCTTATGTATTCAAGGAATCAATTGTGTATCAGCCATACTTCCAAAGACCAAGGCAAAGTAAACTGTGAATTAATCACAAGATACAAGTGAAAAAACATTAAGAAAATTCTGCAAGCCTATAAGGAATTGCATTTTGCATATCAAAATAAATATGATGAAAAGAGGACTCCCAAATGCCAACTGTAAAATGCTGAACCACTAGAAGATATAAGCAACAGGAGCAAATGACAGAATTGACAACAAAAAGAAAACATATATTTTATCAGTAATCAGTCAACGGAAGACGAAAAACACCTGACACTTATATTAGTCTTCTTACAGAACTTGGACAATTACCAATTCCACCATAGTTCTTGATAAAGGGAAAAATTATAAATTTAAAAAAAGTCAAGGATGATAGAGGGACTTAAGAATGACTTAAATTTATAAAATTCAAAATGATAATAGAAGAAAGATTGAAAAGTTGCATTTCACTTAAGAAATAGGCTAAAGAAGAGTATGAACAGATAAACATGTAGAATATTCTGTCATCGAGAGACAAGAGAAAGTACCAATCAAAAGCTTGTCCACAATAATACATGCATATCCAACTGAAGCAGATAATTATTCCTTGTCATACTCTTTCAGAAATGAAGAAATCAAAACAAACAGAAGAGAGGAAAAAAAAAATCCCCTTGCTTTCCTTTCCAAACGTAGGAAATTACAGAGAATTTCTAAAGGGTTTATACAGAGACTCTATCTCAAGAAGATACACGACATGTTCACATTTGTAACTTTACAATGTAAATATGATATTCAGGAACTTTAAAGGGGCATGGATTATACTTGCTACTCTGCTTTATAATCGATTCAGACTATAATAAATACTCTGCTTTAGAATACTACAGATAGTAGCCATACATAATAAATTTGAATTGTAAATACCAAATATTTTCACCATAAAGCTACTCCCAACCAAACAATGATAGTGGACAGATTGGTTGGTCTCGCTTTTTCATAATTACATTAAAATGCTAAGATATGTACACCTAATTGTTTGATTCACAGTATAACAAAGATGCAAAAGGTCACCATATCATAAATGTAAGCATCTGATATGAATTTTACCGATTCAATTAAGAATAAGAACAAGTCACTGCACAACCTTCAGACTGAGCAAATACTGTATATTGAAGAGTCCAAGGATGGTGCTAAGAGTACCACTTTCTAATGCCACAGCTATGTATAGACTAAAATTGTATCCTCTGGATGTCTAACATAGATCATTTGACTTGTTAAATACCTCAAAGATCCTGTTCACCATTTAATCAAATGGTAGGATAGATGATAATGCCAAGTTGCCAACTTTGTACAAGTAATGTGTTGCTCTAACTCCAAAAAATAACCTTCTGTAGATTTTTCAAATGAGTAATGACTCAACAAATTTAGCTTCAGTTATCATAGTTCTGTTACAAACTCAATTACATCATCTGATACCTCATCATTACAAAAGGCAGAGAAATATGAAATAGTTATCAGTAACAAGACCTCCTATAAGAAGTCTAGCCACCATTACTAAAAGCAATGTGACAAAACCTTAAACATCATGGAATTGTTCACATGATGAGGGAAAAAAATCCTGCTTAATGCACTGCAGCTCCAATAAATCCCACAGTACTAGATGACGACATGTCATGAAGCAATTGACATGCAGCTGTTGTAGTTGTGATTCTGTTAATGATGCTCAGATGCCAACAGACACGTTCCTTACAAGATGTCTTCAGGCCTTTCACTTCCATCTGATCTAGTCATGTTAACCCTGTTAACAATTGTCAAAAGGAGAAACATTGATCCTCACATCCAGTGGAGCAGAAGGATTCAAATACCCCTGGAACCACATGCAGAATCTTCACAAGTATCCCTGGCCAGAACATCACATGATGCCAATTAAAATATGGAAGTATTGCTGCCAATGCCTACCAACTCAAAGCCAGGGCAAACTTTTCCTCACAAAATCCAGTAGAAATATCAGGCCTCATCCTAAAAGATCTGCTAAAGAAGAATAAACAAAATTTTCATAGACTCATGCATTCCCTAACAATTGGTTCCAGCTCTAGACAAGCACAAGGGAATGAAGGATCACATAAAGAGTTGGCAGGCCTAGATCAGTAAAAGAAGTCTTTAGATTGAAAAGAATACTGCCCTCTCTCACTCGTGCTCTCTCTCTCTCTCTCTCTCTGCTTCATACTTAGAGCAAAAGATTATGAAGCAACCACAGAAAATGGATATAATATATTGTCTTCATTGCAAAATCATCATAGTATCTATCTAATGATCCATGACCATCATCACCAATGCTATTGGCGTCATCTATGCCGCATGTAGCACCCAAGAATAGAGAAGCTACATCTAAGGGTTATACAGCACAACCTTGACGTAATGCCTTGTTCAAGTTCAAATAGTGAAGGCTCCAAATCATAGATTGTTGCACTGGGCATTGTCTTGCTGTAATATGTTTAACTCCAGATGGGCTCGGCAACTAAGGTCTGGCATTGTAAAACCTCAAAATGTCAGCTTCTCATAGTTGACGGTTTTGATAAGGATCCATAAATAGACATCCTCTTCTCCATGACCCCTAAGGCCAACAAAGTTCCTGCAACAGCAGTTATAATTCAGTTGAAAACTATCAGGAATTTTGCCCAAATAACCTTACCTAAAAAGCCTGACCTATGAATGAGAGTCATGTTGCAATCCCTCTTCAAACTAACTGTTCATTTGATTCTTCCTCATATAAACGAAAATAACATTTACGATTTGATAGACGGACATGTTGGGGTGACATTACAAATCAAGAAAAGCACAAATAGTAATGTCCTCTATATACCTTAGAAAAACACCACCTATAAGGAAAAAGAGAACCCCACCTGAAGTAATGATAAATTTCAGATGTAGTCTATGATGAGAGATGCTCTACCATTGTGTAGGAGATGCAACAGTCAAGTTAATCTAATGCACCTCACCTGTCTGAATATTCACGTCCAAAACACTATCAATTATCTGGTGGATATGCTGTACCACAAGAACTTTTAAGGAGAAGTTAGTGCCAAAGCATCATTTGTATGTACCAACTACCAAGTACCAACGATGAATCTACAATAGTAGTCAAAATCAACTTATCTGAAAAGGTTGAAAGTGTGCAGATGGCAAGTCTAAAGAACCTTAGAAGAACTTCAACAGGTACCATACTTAGAGTGAAAAAACTTGGGGCCATAGCATTGACACTTCTCGACCATACTTAAGAGTGAAAGATCATCCTGCCTTCCAACAAGTAATCATATATTTTTTTATAAGCAATTATATATAACAATATTAAGCTAAGGATAAGAAAACATCAACAGATAGTGGGGATAAGTATGCCCACAAATGGTTCAATTAAGTTTGCCATAGTACAAATCACCCATCGAGACCATTAATTCGGCAAACAATCACATTGTAAAGAGAGGATGCATAATATGAGTTGACTAAAAGGAGTATTAAAGTTAGAATGTACCATACGAGGCTTTCAATTATTTTTCTTATCAAAAATTTGGAAATGCAGATTATGACTAATCTAGGCTTACGAGTAAATATGGTTTATAATATATGAGATAACCAGCTATTCCAAGCTCGAATAGGCATCTTATATTAAGATCAATGTCTGAGATATGAAAAAATATATAGATTAACTGAGAAGGTAAAGATTAGGACCATAATCATAATTCAGATAAATAGTGCTTGAGAATATTGCCAAAATTAATCATATTTTCCGTTGGCAATTAGCAGAAATACAATCTCTAGAACAAAATGCTGAATTGATCATTTCTTATTTAATGATGATATACAAGGATAACAACAATAATCTATAATGTCTCAACTTGTTGGGGTTGGTGTGGAAATACAATGATTTGAAACAAAATGATGTCTATCCTGGATGTTGAGGAGGGAATCTAATATGTGAAGAAGATCAAATGTAGGACATGTTTATGGAACAATAGAGCTATTGATACAGCACAAAGTCCTTTGCATGAGACTGATTGTATTCCAAACAGTCATAACACCATGTCACATGCCAGGTTTGATAAGCCTATCCAGTAATCATGTCATAGACTAAGGTTAATCCAGTGAGTGCTGTGATATGCAGAGAAATAACACGGCCATAAGTGGGAATCAAATTAAAGGATTGGCAATGATGCTTTTGATTGAGGTTTTCAAAAGAACTGATGGATGCTGAATTATGTTGATCATATGTTTTGACGAGGATATGCTATGGTGATACTTGTAGCAGAAAATGAAGGTATGGAAAAACCAATAGGGGGAAATTGTTAAGAGTCATTATCATGTCATGAGAAACAAAAGCAAAATAATAAACTGATAGATGTTACTTGAAGGAGTCAAAATGGATCACAGGAAGATGCCGATGAGACAAAAAAAAAAACATTGATAATTTGGACTACCAATTCAGGAAGGTCAGCCTTAACAAGCTAACTTTTTATGCTCTTAACTACAACATATAAAAATAGTCAGGTCAAAGTTGTGATTATTACTTGTAAGTGATGCATAAAAAACATCAACAAAATAACAGCTGCAGATCGGTATACAGCTAGTGCTTCTTAGTACATGCTAGAGATAAGTTTTGCACCCAAGTAGTCAAATCAATCTGAAATATAGATACTCCATATAAGTAAAGGGTTTAGTTACCGCCGGAAAGAAGTGCTAAAAAGGATTGATGAGCTATTCTGCTTCCTTCAACTTATCCATAGGGAAACATTCCTTAGAGTCATTCCCTCAATATCTGGCATAGAAATGTATACTCTCCTTCCCTGAAGATAAATCAGCCAAGTACTGCTCTAGCAGCAAACAAGAGATGCAAAAGCTTTACACGGAAAGCTTTGAGAGAAAAATATTCGCTTTTCCTATTCCAAAAACCATGACATGAATGCAGTCCCTTGATACCATCAATCCTGGAAAACTTGGAAGAACTACCATTAGAAGTTACTAGCTTTTAATATATTCTTACAACACACGGATGTCCAAATGTCCAAGATCTTATCGGCGTTCTTAAATATGCAGAGTAGCATCATATAAATGCACATAAATTGCGTGGTAACCTCTGAAAAACTTGGAAGAAACAACCGCAAAAGTAGAGAAGCCTAACACAGCCAAGATTCGAAGGACGAAACCTTATCTCGTCTAGTTAGTTAAGTAACCAAAAGAGTAGCGGATTAATCAACTTCCCAACCTATGAAAAACTGGAATCTCCTGCAAGAAAGGAAACAATAAACAGATTTGCAGGGACAATTAACGATCTAAGTTAAATCTCAACAAGATCACAACTTCCCTTAGACAAATCGTTGATCATCGAACATATACGCTTCTAATATACTTTCGAAGAAAAAAGGAGGATAAAATATAGGGGATTAACCAGGATCTCACCATCATCTATCGAATGTAAGTTCTTGAAATTGCAGATAACCAGAACGAAGTAGCAGAGATTAGCAGCAACAATTGAAGGAATCAAGATCAATACCTAACGAAAAAGAGGAACGAAGAAGATTTACCGAAAACACCGATCTGATATCGATTTCTTCACGCCCTCGACAACGAATCCGGTATCAATCTTCACAATCCGAGGCCACGACTAAATTGGGGGAGATGAGAAGGAATAATAGAAGGAACAAAGAGGAGGGCTAAGGGGACACGGAAGCTTGCTTCGTCGTCGTTATCCCTTCCGTGGGCTTCCTCTTCGTGCTTTCTTGCCCCCTTCCTCTGGGCTTTATAGAGCGAACGGCGCTGCGGAAGTTGGAAAAGACCTCCTTTTTTTTCTTTTTATTAATAATAAGGAAAGTAATATAATTTTCGCAACATCTCTTTGGGTGGGGCTACGAAAAGAACAAAGGAAAGCACCACGTGGCGAAAAGGAACGGCTGCGGTGTCGTGCTCCGCGGGTGAGAGATTGCCTGTGGCGGTGAGACCGTTCGGCTGGCCGACGCCTATTTCGGCCGCCCAAGTGGAACGCGCTTTGGTGGCAGCGTGTCACACGGTACTCGCCTACCTGATCTCTCCACGTGTACGGTGAATTGGTAATTTTCTTATTTTACAGGATGGATGGATGGGTAGATGGATGGATTAAAACGTTTTTTGTTTCTATTCCTAAGATAAAAAAATTCTTTCATGATTATTAATTTTTAATGTTACAAGATTTTGACTAAATTTTAATCAATAGAATTAAACCTTTGCTTCCTGATTTAATTTCGAAAGAATAATATACTTTTATTAAGGATAAAAATATTCATGATAATATTTTAATAACTAGAGAGATTACACACTTTATTTATAATTATAATGATAAAAAATTTATATTATGATTAAATTAGACCTTAAAAATTTATTATTATTATAACTTTCAAGTTTATAATATTTCTAATAAATTTATTGATTATATTAGAAAATATTACATTATGTGATCCTATTTAATTAGGTAAAATATATTATGGATATGATTGGATTATGATTATAGTTATTTGCTAATAGAAAGTAAATCTAATTAAGATAAGATTCATTAAGAGATGTCCTTGATAAGAAATTTTTTTTTAATAATTTATCATAGATCCTATGCTCTCGTCTATAAATAGACAGAACCTGCATATCATAGAGAATACTGTTGAGAGATTATAATCTCTCTAAACCTTCATAATCGATCAATCTAAGTGATATTGTGAAAAGATAGGAAAAAAGAGAGAAAAAAATATAATTCTTCTTGCAAATTGAGATCTAAAGATGGTGTCCAAATCACACAAAGATCTAACATATGAAGGTACGTATTATAAAAATTAATTCAATGTTATTTGATTTCAATCATAGCATAAAAAATTTTTCGTATTACATATAATATATCACATATTTTATGCTTACAGATAATGCACCTCTTATACTATTTTTGTTTGTTTTATAATTGCTATCATTTTAATTTTCTTATAAGGGATAATTGATATCGTTTTATTTTTCTTTTAAGGGACAAATGGATTTACCTAAGAGACTTTACAAACTTATAATTTATATCATCTTAAATTTAAGTGCGTGTGTGTGTGTATATATATATATATATATATATATATATATATATATCAATTATGAAATCTATCCTATATCCTACTCTTCTCATATATTGAATATATTTCCTTGGATGCCTAAAATGATTATTTAGACTCTTGAAAAAAAATAATGAAAGATTTTTTCTGGCAAATAATTATAATATTAAAGATATGCATTACTAGCATGGGACACTGTGACTAAAACTATATATTAGAGGATTTTTTTATAAGTACTACTAGATCTCTAAGATATGGCTTCGTTTCTATTATTGATGATGGCTCTTAATCATATATAACCAAGGATAATTGAATTTTTTATTTCAAACAAACTTACTTTAATATGAAATTTGATTTGAATACTCATTATGATGATATTAATCATATAAATTCCTCTAATAAGATTTGGCAACTTCTTACTCAAAAATTAGGTTAAGAATTCAAAAAATCATCATATGAATTTTTTTATTAATTTCATGGTAAAAAATATAAATATTTTTTTATTAATGATATTATGATGTATATGAGTTAGAACGTTGGAGATCTCATTGTGTGTGTGTATATATATATATATATATATATATATATATATATATACATATGTATATATATATATGTATATATATATACATGTGTATATATATATGTATATATATATACATGTATATATATATATATACATGTATATATATATATACATGTATATATATATACATGTATATATATATATACATGTATATATATATATATACACATGTATTTATATATTACACCAGACATTAGCATGATATTTTTCAATATAAAATTTTTGAATGTGCTGATCAGCTAAAAATATTTTCAGATTATCATAAGATCTTAAAATAAAATCCTGTCATTTCTATCAACTTCAAAATAATAATTCCTATATAAAGGAATGACGTTTATTCTTTAGGTATGCTGTCATAATCAGTGTTCATAGATTGTCAGTCATATTGGAATCTACCATACATTTTGTTGATCTTTAATCTGATAAAGATATGTACTGTATATAATAAATAATAACAATATAGTAAACCATATCATAAAGCTCGAGTACAGCTGAGCTTAAGCAACTCAGTTAAACCAACCACAAGAAGCTAAGCAACAACTAAAGTACTGGTGGACCAAACTGTCTTCTTTTAGATGTGTAATACAAATTGCAAATTGACCATATCATATTGGAATGAGAAAGGAAAAGTCTTATAGACCAGCATGAACCACAACCAACAATGAAACTTGTATTGAGCTGTAAATGCAAGGTTTAATTGGCACAAGTAAACTTCTGAAGGAGACAAACCTTTTGATAACCTTTACAATTCTTCATTGTTGTGGTTGCCTGTGAAGACTGGTTCAAGCAGAGTACACTTCAAACATAATTATACTTGGAAGGAAAGTATACAAAGATGTTGGCTCTGCAGGAAAAAATGGCAATGGTCTCTCAGGAATTAACTTTGAACAACTGGGAGTAGCTGACCTCATGAACATCAGAAACTTGAATTTAAATCAGACTGGAGAAGTCTCTTCAAGCATGTTAAGACAGTAGGATATAAAGATATAAAGCATGAAGTTGTACCACAATATTACTAGTAGCAAATAAATTTTATAAATACATCGCTTAAAGGAAAACAACAAATGATAAAATAACGAAGGTGTGGAACAGATCTTTCAGTCATTTGATGAGAAAAGCAATCCTGCTTCAAGTGAAAAAATTGAAAAACTAAAAATAGCACAGCATTTTAACTATACAAGTACAATCTAGCAAAAGAACCACTTGTATTCCAAACATCCAAAAGGCAGTTCAGCATTGATTTACAACCTTTGCAAGAAGTGAACCCACCGAGCATTATCATGCCAATATCATACACTTTTCGTAGTCTACATCAACTTCTCAGGCAGACAGGTCAAGGTAACTTTGCTCTAGGTATGTTTTGATCAGGGTCTGTCGTACCGAACCGTACCGCTCGGTACGGGTGGTACGTACCGGTCCGATAGGTTGTCGGTACACGGACCGCCTGTTACTGGTCCGAGTGCACTGTAGCACTGTAGCAGTGCTACAGTACTTGGCACACCTGGGTATACCGCTCGGTATACCGTACCATACCAGTACCGAGCCCAAGTCGAAATACCGGTACGGTACGGTATTGCGAACCTTGGTTTTGATATCAAGCACATATCCACAAAATCTAACCTGTTCTAAAACTTTTAATAAATTTTCCTTTCAGATCAACATGACATGATGATCCGTAATAAATCCTAAAGATCTTCTTACAAAAGAAATTCTCGCCTTCTTTTATCATCTAGCAAGAAAACCTCAAGTTAACAAAGATATTTGGGAATTCTCTTTGTGCTTTACTTTGAAGTTTATGCCATAATTGTTCAGCCATTTGAGCTGCACATGCGCACACCACTTTATGCATCATCAGGTTATTTAAGGTACTCGTAATGTCTTGAACAGGATTTGATATTGGAAATCAATTGATCTCAAATCATTTCTGTATCCCTGTATCAAATTTCAAGCAACCAACTTTGCAGTCCTAAGGAGAATATGTAACAGATACATATTCAGAAACACAACTGGCTCTCGTCAAATAGGACAAGAAATTTGGATTGGTTTTCACCAATCCACTAAGTAGCTATTCAACAGCCATTTAAGTTAAACCAAGAATTATGATAAGATATATTAGAGAAATCTTTGAAACCAGAAACTAACCTAGCTTTCCAATTTCTTTGGCTACTCTCCAATGTTATCTACTTTACATAAACACCATCCTCATGTTCAATCATTACATAGTATGTTTTTTTAATTTTCCAACTTTCCTTAGAAGAGAACTGAATCTTTGCTGTAGTAGCTCTATCTAAAAATCACAAGATTAAAGACAAAAGGATTACTTACTTGATGCCATTCTCTTTTCTTTTGGTCGGTATTCGATACAACTTTGTTTCTCTTATTTAATCTAACACATAGCCTCCAGAATATAGATATTTGGAACAAGTCACCACATAAAACCCAATCGAAAGTCCCTTACCTTAATCAGCATGCCACATTAATAGGACTGAGTTGGCATCAAACGAGCAAGCATGAAGGCCTCTTAAATTCCAAGGGTCACCTATCGAAGAAGATACTCATCTACCAATGTATAAAGAGTACCTAAAGGTTATCACCAATGAATCTTTCCTATCTCTACACTTCTTAATTGCCAATTGCTTCTACCCCTTTCCATTCTAAAGAAGATCATTGAGCTTCTTGTTCTTGAGGCATTAAGGAGCTGACAAGAAAAATGGAGACTGTAGCTATAATCATTAATCAAACCATCCACAGCTTCAGGAAAGTCTCTTTATAAATTAGCTTCACAACTCCACAACAAACAATTCGACCAAGAACCACAACACTTTTTCTTGGTGTCACACGAATGAGACTGTACTGAATCTATCGAACTAGGTGCAATGGACAATCAAAGTAAACAGCCAGAGTGCTAAGATTCAACTGACATGGAGAGTACTAAGAGAATTGGATTTGCTTCTTGGTTATAAGCCTTAATCAGATCCAAACATGATGTAGATAGAGCATTACGTTAATTGTTTCATTAAGCATAGGACTAAATCAGTTCCCTTCTCAAGAATACTCCTACTGGATGAACAAAATCTGAAGCAACAAACGAAGAGGTATATGTTAACAGATCATTGCAGAACTTTGCATACACCTGCAAGAAGAGAAACCTGTTCTCAAGTACGCTTCATCCATGCGCTAAGATCAGAACAGCAAGAAGTAAAAGCACCCAAAAGACAGAACAAGAGGGACGATTCAGCAAAGAGAATCAAAGCAAGCAACCAAAGTGTACGGAATCACAGCTGCGAATGCCCATGGATCGGGAGGCGGCGGAAGTGTCGGATCAAGCCCCGCCGGCCCGGTGGCGGTAGAGCTTGCCGAAGACGTGGAGCGCGGTGACGAAGCCGATGAAGCAGAGGCTCATCACAAGCACCACCGTAGGCGTCATCTTGAGCCCTGGCGCGTCGTCGGTGTAGAACCGAAGCATGTTGGCCCCCCCACCGGGGCCGCCGCCAGCGAAGCCGCCACCCCCTCCGCCCCCGCCCAGCCGCCGGCGCCTCATCCCCGCCGCAGCTGCCGGCGTTCCACGTGGCACCGCCCCGGCCGGCCGCGCCCCGCCCCCCGCCGAGGCCGCCGTCTGCGACTGCGAGCTCCCCCTGGCCATCTCCGATCGGTGGATCGATATTGACCGAAAGGCTTGCGAGAATTAAAGTGGAGACAAAATTTGGGCTACAGAAGAACTTATTTATTTAGAAGCATTATTCTTTCTACCTACTCCGTTGCCCTCGTGAGTACCCTCGTAATAATTGGCACACTACAAGCTTTCTTCGTGGGATCCACAGTCAAAGCCTGAGAGGTGGGTACAAAACAGGCGAATATGTTGTATTTGTCTGTACATGTGAGGTTCCTTTGCACCCGCCAAACGATACCCAAAAACGTACCCTAATATATGGAGAGGATCATTTAGGGTTCATTCACGGGTATAAAAACATCTTTAATTACACCTAAAAAATTGATGGTAATCTATCGAGAGTTGAGAGCTGGAAACTTCAAGATCGAAAGTTTGATTAATTTAATTGATATATATTTTAATATATCATCAATAATATTCTTTGCTTGAATCTCGTCTTCTTTCGCCCAAAAAATCATACAATAAGTCTGATCAATTTATGTTGATGATGTAATCTGCGTTGATATTTCCTGCTGCTGACGTGAAACAGTAGATGGAGGACGCCTGTGAGGATGTTGCTTCTTCCTCCTCACCCTCACGTCCTCGTGCCATCTTCTCAGCACCGTCTTCGTCCGCTCCCCAAACATGGATCTCTTGAACTCCGAACCCATCTGCAGTGAGAACCACCACAACTCAACTTCTGAGAGAGACGAACATGGCTGACCGGTGGGGGTTTAATCCATGCACGGGTGAGTTACCTGTGTGACGAGCGCGTACATGGGAAGAGTGATGTAGCTACAGAGGAACTGTACCACCACCCTGAGACATGGAACAGAGTGAGCGGAGGTGAGTAGTTCTCGTGGAGGAGGAAGCACACAAGTGCGATCCATGTGGTGATCACTTACGCTAATGCCACTCTTGCGATGGTTATCCCAAAGTTCTCGTGGTAGCAGGACTTCAGGCCGAATTCATACTGCAAAAGAGAAGAACATTCATCAAGTTTCGTTCATGGAATTGGTGAATCATATCCAACAGGTAGCAGGAACCAAAGGTTGCACACCCAGATCCAGATGAAGAACGTGAGCTCAAATGCATTCTGCAAGAAGAGAAGATGTCAGACCGTGCCGAACATACTGTCACTTTTTTGTTGGATTAGTATGGATGTGATACCTGAAAGAAAGCCAAATGGAGGAGGAAAAGGATCAATCTGGGGTTTCCAAACCAGAAAAAATCGTCGTTGGGTTGCACCGGCGGTGCTCCGGTGATGACTATATTTTCCCTGTCCAGTTTCACAGCCATTCTTGCAACAATCACATGAAGCTTAGTCCCCACAGCCAGTACTGTCTGTGAGAGAAAAGGCCAATCAGACATTATTGACAGTGGAAGAGTGCCAAGAGATCTTGTCGAGTTGTACTTACGATCAAGGGTGCAAATGACAGCCAGAAGTAGGAATACCACCCTACAATTGTTGGAACAAGTGAGGGAAATATGCATTGGATGTGATGAGGATAAGATTTCGGTCATATGAATCTTACCATGGATATCAACAAGCATGAAGATGACCACAAGAAACCACAAGGGAGGGCTGTTTCAGATACATGAGCAGACTAAGATCAAACATACATGACAAAGAAAACGGGGCAGATGAAACCAAGATCAGCTAACCTGATTGTAAGCACGGTTTTGAACTCGTCCTCCAAAGATCGATTGGTGTACTCATGGAAATTGAACGTGGTGTGCCTGGAGAAATGAGCCTGAGAGTGCTTACAGAAGTCAGTCCCCAAGAAACTCATCTGCATGCAGGGAACTGAAACCAAGTAGCGATGCTGCGTGCAGCCTTACCGTTATGAAGCCATGGCGAAGGGTGAGATAGTCAACTCTGTTCACGGAATCATAGAATTGTCTGAAAAAGCACTTCTGCTTGTTCGAGGTTCCAAATCAATTAGACACAGAGCTTGATGCGGATAAGCCATTGGAGAAGAGTGGTAGATGACGCTTACAATCCACAGATACATGGAGGATGATGATGTAGCTACACTGATATGCCTTTTTGCGAATGTGGTCTCTCTCGTCAACCTAAACCTGTTAGGGTCTGAACGATGACTTGCATTTCAGATATCTGATACAGTTCACCGTAAAAGTTGCAGAAGAACTAAGCATATGCTTCACAGATTATATTGATTTGGCCTTGTGGTTTAAAGATGTGAAGAAGAAGAAGAAGAAGAAGAGGGCTCCTTTCAGAACAAAAAGGGCTACCCACCATTTGCAACGTGGTACTCAGTTGTCTGTGTCTCCTTCTCCCATGCCTTCCATCGCCTCATCTGCCAGCAGCAAGAAGATCGAAATCCGAAAACCGAAAGCACTGAAGAATCACATAAAGATGTGAGCAGTTCAAGATCTTACTTTGGCTCTTCCCAGAATCATGGTGGTCACGCTGCAGAGCACATGGACGACTGCCAACACGAAGATGAATGTATGGAGCTGATGAATCCCTTGTTGACTCACCAGCGAAATCATCCCCTACAATCCAATAACAAATCGTCATCATCTCTAGTAATACACATGAGAATAAACATAGATCCAGCTTACTCTGTCAACACAATAACCAGCAGCAGAAGAGATGGATTTGGGTTGCAATCTGCGGCACGGTAGCATGTAGTCTGCTGCCTTAACCGGCACGCAGATATGTGAAATCGGCCTTTGCACAACAGCCAGAACCAGAGAGAGGAATCCAAGAATCATCAGCTCTGCATGAACAAAACAGAGATCTCAGGTACCATCCCTAAGCGAACCTGAAACATCACAGCTTCTTCTTCGGCTCACCCTCTTTTAGCTTGTCGATAGCATCGGACAGTGCAATCTTCTGACGACTCCTGAACCACTGCAGAACATTTCGTGATGGAGTTAAAGATTACTGGATCCATCACAAGTTTCTTTCACATAGCAGCATCGAGCGAACACCAGACTTACATTTCCGGCAAAACTGATCGACTGTGCTAAGATGTAGGAGACAGCGATGGCGAAGAAGAAGATAATTGCTGCAGCCCAGGTTGGAGTGTCCTGAAGAGACGGCTCCATGCTCTCCATCGAAGAACAGCAGCTGAAGAATGAAGAGAAAGGGCGGGTGGGAATCGATATAAAGACATCAGAAGGTTACTACTGCTTGTGTGACAGCTGAACTGCTGCAGGTCCTTCTTGTTGAACTGGTCCAAGCTACTATTCTCATACTTCCGAGTATAAGGTTCGACAGCATGCCAAAGAACAAAGATTCACTGTCTGCTGCTACTGCTGTACATCAAAGAAAAGTCTCGACTGACATGACCTAATTAAGAACTGATATTGAAAGGACTTTTCGCATCCGCCAGTTAAATGATCAATTATTAGCAGTCGGCTGCAGATCACAGATGTCAAGTTCAAAGATCTCAGAACAACGTGCCTGCCAAGGCAGGACTGAACATGTTTGGTTGGATCATCAATCAAACGCTAAGTTCTTCCCGTCAGTAAACGCTCTGACAAGAGAGGAAAAGTTGGGACTAATCTGGGTCAGGAAAGGATGCTGAACTCTGCAGCGTATGGGGGAGCTCTTACTTAAGGCAAGCTGAAGGCTTCGTTGGAAGAGTATCACAAGTGTGATGGAACACTGAACTCCCAAACATCACTGTCTGAGTCAAAGAAAGATTGGAAATTTCTTGGACTGGTCCCTTCTTTTCTCATCCACGCATTAGAATGAACACACAATGGTCAACAATGCAAATGGAATCTTGAACCTGTGGACAAAGGATAAAGACTAGTATAACTTGCTCTGTGGATCACTGGTCTTGTTTGGTAGGGGATTGATTTGATCATAAAAATAACTCAAATATAGATTTATAAGATTACCTTTTTTAGATAGAATGAAAATGAGCATTAGTTTGAACATCAAAACATCATATTAATATTAAGCAAAGCAGATGTGTCGGTCATCGGTGCGATCCCATAAGCTCATAAGGAATTGTGAGGAATTATCCGTGATGGGCATATCCTTTTCATGAGCTTAAAAAAAAACATCTAAAAATAAAATAGACCTGACGGATTTATAAGTCATTAGTTTTCATACTCAACAAATGTTAAACTAAATGATCTTATCGAGGATTCTTAGAATTCATTTGGGAGGTGCCATATAAATTTGACTTTGCACCAAACTTGGAATATAATTGAGAGGTGTCACATGAATTTGGCTTTGCACCAAACTTCAGCTTAGAAACTTCCAACCAAAAGAAAAGTGATAGGTCTTAGTATTAACAATCAAGGTTGGTCAGTCAATGTTACATAAGTGATAGGTCTTGCTCAAGCCCATTACCAAGTTTAAGCCTACTAAGCCCAAGCCCATTACCAACCTTGACTTGTCTTGTTTTCCTTGTTTCCCCATCAGATGACTATTCAATTTATTTCACTGCAAGTTACATCCATGTCTTAATCATTATAATGTCAGTGGATGAGACATGATTTAATTTTATGTTTTTAATATTCTCTATCATGTGAATTAGAATTCCTCAGGGATTCTTTTCAATGTATGACTCAATAAAATTTGAACTCAAGATCTTTCACTCTGATAATACAAAATGCTTAATAGCTGGTGGACAGCATACTCCTTCTGTGCCAGCCAAGCTGACTGCAAGGTGACAAATATATTGTAGCTGACAAATTAGTCATATGAACCGATTACCAAGCAAGACAGACTTGTTTGAACACCTTAAGATTCTCCAGACAAAGCCTGTATTCTGAGGAAGCCTCGTCGGCCCCAACTTACATGATTCCAAAACAGTGTGTCAGACGATGAGCAAGAGAAGCAAGCACAAGTGCATGCATCTGCAAACCGAAGCAGCAAAAACACGTGGCCTTCTTGTTCGATGTTATCTCCACCCAACGCCTTTCACCATGCACCACACATCGATGAGCAGGCATTGGAAGCTTGGTATCTCTCCGCAGCCATGTCTTTGTCTGACTTTGATGACTGCTGATATCAGGGATTTGATGTCATCTGGGTGTCATGCCATGCCAAAATAATTGGTGAGGATGACTGCTTCTTGGCTTCAGCGTTATATATGTATGTTTGCCAGCGCCGAAGGACATGAGAAACTGAGTTGCTGCTGCTGCTGCTGCTGCTGCTGCTGCAAGTGGTTGTGTGGAGGGCTGTGGCATCTCTTGCCTTCCATGGAGCGCCCAAAGGGTTTCCTCCGCAGGAGAGATGATGCCGCTACCGTCGGAAAGCTTCTTGGCTCAGTTACTGGGAAGTTTGGGCAGGCAGCGGTATCATCTACTGCGCAGGAAACATGGCTCTCAGCATGGAAGAAGAAGCTGCCTTTGGTGAGTAAACCGTCTCTTTTCTTTCTATGTTTTCGGCAAGCCTTGGATGTTAGATCATGCAATCTATATTTACACAAGCCAAGTTTTTTGTTCCACTCATTGGATATCAATTCCACAGCAATTCAAGTTTTTTTAGTATATTTAGATAGGATAATGAATTAAATATTATATATATATATATATATATATATTCATCTTTTATTACTTACCTTAACATCTAATTCTTAAAAGAAGAAATTAGATTTCTATTTGTAGTCTTATTTTGGCTTCGAGTGAATCCAAGCCGAATTATACCAAGATTTTATTCTTTTCCTATTTATATTATGACTCAATAACTCATTGAAACCATTAATAACATAATCAATAATAGGAGGATCATTGAACCCTATCCAAAGGATCCCAATGGATCCTGACCGTCAATCTTGTCAATGTAACACCTACGCATGAAACAAGTGGCGCTTTGAGATTGGATGTTCTTCTCCGGGACCAGTAGAAAACTCGATCTGAACAGGTGCATGGCATCTCATCATCACGAATCTGAATGAAAGACGAACGTGGATCCCTTGTGCGGATCGGACGCGCCGGCTGTCCTAATCTGTTTCCGCGGAACAACAGACCGGTAAATCGACACGTCGACTCCCGTCCTCCCTCAACTCCGCCTATATACTTCCTCCACCACCATCGTCACCGCCGTCGCCGGCCAAAGATCCAGTTTGTATCGCCATGGAAGGATCTCTCCGTCTTCTTCTCCTCCTCGTCATTCTCGATTCCCTGATGACTCCTTCCATGGCGGAGATCAAGAATCTGGAGATCTCCGACGACTCCCGTCAGGTCATCCTGTTCGAGAATTTCGGATTTAACCACCGTGGAACCGTCACAATTGCTCTATCCGGCGTGTCCATCTCCTCCTCCGCCGTCGCCCCTGCCATCGACCCCTCTCTCCTCGGCTTCTTCCTCGTCTCCGATGAGAGCCTGATCCAGGCCGCCTACGACTCACAGCAGAACCCTAACCCTAGCTCGTACCCAGATTGCGTCCTCAGGAGCCCGTACGTCCACCTCCTGTTCACCTTCGAGAATCTCTCCCCGCCGCCTCCCGGCGGCGCCTTCAACAACTCCTTCGCCGTCTCCCATCCGGACGAGTACAGCCTCTACTTCGCCAATTGCGGTCCCGGCGCCGCTGCCGTCACCATGTCGGTCCGCACCGAGACGTACAACACCCGCCCCGACGGCTCCCGCGATTACCTCTCCGTCGGCAAGTCCCCTGTGCCGTCGCTCTACACCTTCTTCGCAGTCGCGTACGCCGTCTTCCTGGGCGCGTGGATCTATCTCACCCTGTTCCAGAACCGGATCTCATCCCACGGGATCCACTACCTGATGGCCGGGCTGCTGCTCAGCAAGGCCCTCTACCTCGTCTTCGCCGCCGAGGACCAGCACTACATCCGGCAGACCGGCACCCCGCACGGCTGGGACATCCCCTTCTACCTCTTCCAGTTCCTGAAAGGCGTCCTCTTGTTCACCGTGATCGTCCTCATCGGCACCGGCTGGTCCTTCCTCAAGCCCTTCCTCCAGGAGCGCGAGAAGAAGGTGCTGATGATCGTGATCCCACTCCAGATAATCGCCAACATCGCCTCCGTGGTGATCGGCGAGACCGGACCCTTCATCAAGGATTGGGTCACCTGGAACCAGGTGTTCCTCCTCATCGACATCATCTGTTGCTGCACCGTCCTGTTCCCCATCATCTGGTCCATCAGATCTCTGCGTGAGACGTCAAAGACCGACGGAAAGGCCGCAAGGAACCTCATGAAGCTCACACTTTTCCGGCAATTCTACATCATTGTGATCGGATATTTGTACTTCACGAGGATCGTCGTCTATGCATCGGGGACAATCACATCTTACAAGTACCGCTGGGTGAGCGTGGCAGCTGAGGAAACCGTGAGCCTTTTGTTCTACATGTTCATGTTCTATATGTTTCGCCCGGTGGAGAGGAACCAGTACTTTATGCTTGATGAAGAAGAGGAAGAAGCTGCAGAATTGGCGCTCCGTGAGGAAGAGTTCGAGCTTTGATTGACAGTAGGAAGGAGAAACACTTGTGTGGGAACTTCCTGGTGTGATCTTCACACTGATTTCATCGAGTATTCTTGCTATAGGATAAAAGAAGGTTATGAGGTATTGTACTCTAATTTGCGTCGATTGATGCTTTCATTGTTTCATTGATGCTTTCCTTTCCTTTGTCTTCATCAGTCACTGAGCTTAAATATAAACATTCTTTTCTGTTCATGGCTAAAAGTTGTCTTTAAAAAGTTTATAGTATGCATTGCATGGACAAGGTATGAATAATTAGATGGACTTGTGTTCTCATATGAATCATCATTCTTAATAGAAACTCTGTTGGAGGAAAAATTCGAGTTAGCTCTTCTTTTTTCTGGTACTCTGTATGGCTAGTGCTTGGCTACCTAAACCATGTTCCTCGGATTTAGAATACACCGCAAAATGTGCTAAGCACTTATGTTCCCTTCTCTGAAAACATGATAGAATTTACAACCCAAAAAACATGTAGATAGTTGCAAAATGCTCCTAAAACAGTTAAGGAGTTTCCAAGGTTCCTTGTTGAGGAGCTTAACAATCATCTCAGCATCTGATTCCACCTCCAGGTGAGTCACACACCCTCATTCAATGCAGCTCCCACCCAAATTTAATGGCGCACTTCCGCCTTCCAGCAGTCAGTGTCCGGCAAAAAGGAGCAGCCAGCCAGCAAACACTTTCCGTCACTGGATCTCATCAAGAATCCCGCCCCTTGTGCATTATCCTGCAGATTAGATCTCTGCAAATCACTGGATTAGTGTATAGAGATTTGACGCTGCAAATCGCTTGAACAGGTTCAAGTTATTAATTTAGATCTCTGTTTTACTGGATCCATGTTGGTGTAAAAGGTTATGCTTTGATGCTTTCGAAGAAAAGAGGTTGATACGAATCGCAGAAGCTGCAGTCTCTTGCCAAACTCACTCGTTTATGTAGGTTTTCTGATTCGTCGATTGGATTAATTTGATGAGAAAATTGGTTTGTGCATTGTGGATGATCTGGCTTTGAAAAAAGTACTGCTTGGAGATTATGGTAGTGATGGATGGTACAAACTTTGCTTTGATTTATGCCATCTATGTTACAGCAAAAATAGATCTGCTTTTGAGAAGTACTGGTTGGAGATTGTGGTAGTAAAGAATGGTAAAAGTTTTGCATAGATTCATGACTTGTGTGTTACTGCAACAGGCAGCAAATTGTGCCTTTTTTTGATTGATTAATGAGAAACAATTCAAGCTTCATATTCTTTCTTTCCCAATCATTAATATCTTTTGTATTGAAATATTTGCATTTTTATTGTTGTTTCATTGTCATAATGTCATTGGTGTCATCCACCATCTTCATAGGGTTTCTCGGTTAGATTTTGACAGTGCCGATCTCTCATGCCTGTACTCACACATTGCATCTAGGAAGCGGTTCAGATTGGTACACTGTCCTACTTCAAGTGCTTAATTAAATCTCCTTGGCAGCAAAACTGCAACAAAGATGGTTTATTTCACTCAAAAGTAATCCGTGTTTACTGCTGTATCATTCTCTCTTTCTTGATCTTTTAAACCATGTCTCTCTGTTTGGTTAGTTCTTGAATTAATAGCTTGATTCGCTCCGGTGTTGCTATGAGTTGGTTTGTGTTTAGGCAAATCATTCTGAATTTGTTCAACAAATTCACAACCATGGTTTTCAGCATTAACACATTATAGCATATTCACTGCTAGCCCTGTTATTCATGTTCCTCATCTGCTTCCACAACTTGTATTCAAATTCTTGATATGCCAATGCCTAGTAGAACGACATGCATGATCTATAATTTCAGAAACTTGGAGAGTGCAAACACTCGAATATGTTTTGCACAATTTCATTTTTGTGGTTGATTTCTGGTGCTGTGGTACTTATTCTGGCAGAATGGAAAATGAAGCACTATGTTTTTGTTTTACTCTGGTTTATTTGTGAGCTTAAGTTTACAGAACACTTGCAATCATTCAGTTTGATGCCTCTTGAATCATCAATCTTATTTACATTCCATTGTCCTTTCCTTTTCTTGTTTTCCATTCATTTGATCTCACATGGAGATAACAGTTAGTATGTTCTTCGTGCAATCTAAGAAAGTGTTGAAGATGCATCACATCAGGTTGCATGCTTTGGTTGTATGCCTATATTTCCATGGAAGGTTGGCAGGGGATGATGAACTTTGCTGATGTCCTGATTTAAACAACTCCTTTTTATGATAGTAAAATCTAAGGATTGAAATTTCATACAATATCAGAGTTTCGAGGTTTGTTCGATACGGTACGGTACGGTACTATATATCGAGTGATACGTCAGGGCGTACCGAGTGGTACACCTAATTTAACCGTAAAATCCTTCGAAAATATCTAAAAAAAAAAGTTAGGATATGATTTTTAAGTTAAAAATAAATGTTGAAATATCTACAGAAAAATTATTTGAATTATTATATTATTTTGTTACAATATAAACTTTAAATATTTGACCTATTAATTTTATTATCGATCGATAACGATCGATTTCAACCGTTACTGAGCAATAATGGTCGATTTGCACTGCTATTGATCGGTAACGATTGATCTCGACCATTATCGAGCAATAACGATTGAATTATCGAGCTGTGTCTAGTAGTAATGATCAAAATTTCGATTGTTACCGCCCGATATCATCTCGTATCATCTGATACAGATCAATGTTAAGCGTTTCACCTGGTAGCGAGCGATCTACATACCAATATACTATCAAACCAGTACGTATCGTCCATGTCGAGCGGTAATATTTGAAACTATAAATCTTGGTAAAATTTATTACCATAAAAATCTGTGTTATAATATTTTTTACCTAAATAACGTTGATGAAATAAAGCAATAAGTTGAGGAATATTACAAACTAAATGAAATAGGTTGGGATTAATTTCCTTTTTATTTGGACTTAAATTGATGCCAAAGAAAGTAAATTGAATCCAAATTATATGAATTAAGGATCATTTCCATGTTAATCGCACGACCAATTGGTAAAATGATCATTTCCTTGACCAATGTTGCTTAATAATCTTTTGAATAATTTTTTGAATGAGATCGAGTTTCCTAATTTTTCAAATTCCTTATAATTTATGACTCATATACCCCAACGAAAATTTTCTAATTAAATTGGGCTCTACTGGAGTTTCGTCTGATGAATATCTCAATTACTTATGAAATAAGCTTAAATTTATCAATATGTCCCTGGTTTTTGAAGTCTTTGACCATATTTTTTGGATTGGGAAAATTTCTCAAAACTTTTGATACACATTCGAATCATCTTGAATTTTTATTTGTTTTGATTTATTCTAATTTTTAACTTAGCCTCTTCCAACGCTAGTCTACTTCATAGGCACTAAATGTCTTATATATATA
The DNA here is from genome assembly GCF_036884655.1 of Musa acuminata AAA Group. Lineage (NCBI taxonomy): Eukaryota > Viridiplantae > Streptophyta > Magnoliopsida > Zingiberales > Musaceae > Musa > Musa acuminata. The sequence goes on along the minus strand of NC_088342.1, from coordinate 6,063,304 downwards.
TATTTATACATATGTATATATATATATATATATGTATAAATATATATATGTATATATATATGTATGTATTATATATGTATGTATTATATATGTATATGTATATATATGTATATATATATATATGTATATATATATACATGTATATATATACATACATGTATATATATACATACATGTATATATATACATACATATATATATATACATACATATACATACATATATATATATACATACATATATATATATACATACATATATATACACATACATATATATACACATACATATATATACACATACATATATATACACATACATATATATACACATACATATACATATACATACATATACATATACATACATATATATATATATATATATATATATATATATATATATATATATATATATATATATATATATATATATATAAACATGGAACACATTCAAGTTCCAGAAAATTCATTGAAAAAACCTGTGTAATCATTCCAACATAGAAATCTTATTTGGGAGTAATATCACTCAGAAACATAGGAACCATGAAATAACAAAAGTAGTATCTAAGTGTGATCCAAAGTTGTGATATCACTAACAATATGGTTTTGATACCAAGACTACAGATGAACATTCTACCTTTACCACTGAAAGGAAACAATGTGTTAGCTCACAAGATGGCAGAAGTTCCAATACAACAATAAGAGGAGACAACCATGAGGGGAAATTTTCCTTCTAGTGAAACCAGACCTAAATCACTGCACTGCTTATGCGGTGCTGGATTTATGCATACAAGTCAAGATATCGACTTACAAGGTGACAGAAACTTATGTTACAAATTCCAGCAGAACAATAAGACTGAGAAAACCCAAAGGGGAGATTTTTCATCTAGGAAAAGTGTATCTTAAGTCACTGTACTGCTTCTGCAGTGCTGGATTCATGCACGAAAACATTGAAGGCTTCTTCGGCTTTGTACCAAACAAGAAAGCTCTCAGCGGAATAGTTTTGGTGATTAGTTGCCTAAATTGGTTGTGTTGCTGGTGGTTTCTTGATCCAGACAACTTAAAGTTCTCATTAAGTTTTGACAAAGTCCTGCCGACTTCCATCTGAAGCCCCCTCACATGATCCAAACCGGCTTGCAGTTCCTTTGCAACCTTGTTATTTTCTAGTTGCATGCTGAACACCTCTCCCTGGAACTTAGCAGCCTGGTAAGGAGTGAGATGCATCTCTTCACTCTCGCTTTCCTTTAAAACTCTTGATATCTCGTCTTGTATGCTGCAAAGAGATGAAAATCTGCACTTGAGTTCTCCATTTAACAGTGCATTCTTTTCCAACCAAACCTGGAGCTCGGTGTTCAATTCTCTTAAGCTCTTGCAAACTAGAAGTGATTCCTGGTTTACGGCCTCCTCAGCAGGAGCCATAACAGCGGCATTGCCTTCTTGGTTTTTCTCAATATCAGATTTGAGGTTCTTAAACGTAGTTTGAAATTTTTGAATTTGATGGTATGATGTGCTGAACCGTAACCAGAAATCCAAGTTCTCCTCTAGCAGGGTATCAATGTCTGCTCTAAATTTGTCTTCAAGCAATGAAGAACTTTGTACCTCATTGATGTCTCCTTCATGAAAGCTCCCAGTTTCTATTTCATGAAATTCTACTTTCGTGTTGGCTAGATATCCAGCAACTTGGTATCCAGACATCTCCATGTCTTTTGGTGCATTTACACTTAAACAAGTCTGAAAGGAATTTAGTATCTCTTTGAGAAGTTGAATCTCTTCATCTTTGATGGCATTGGCATTTTTCAGTTCATTTACTTCTGCCATTGTCTCTAAGTGATATTCTTGGGTTTGTTTCTCAATTTCTGAAAGCCTATTTTTGGTATCCTTGTAATTGTGAAGAATGGATGTGTACTCAGTCAGCAAGACATTTTGGCTGCCTTCTAATCCATTTAGCAATAAATTTTGCAAGTCTGGAATGTCATCTGTCTCTTCAAGTTGTGTTTGCACTTCACCAACATGAACATTGTCTGTATCCTCTTGCAACTTGTCTGACTCGTTTGTAATTTGCCCATGAGCCTCAATTCCGGCAAGTTTTTCCTCTGTATTCTGGATCCTAACATAGTCAACTTCCTTGCTTTCCTTGTTGGAAACCAGAGTTTCTACCTCCTGGGACAATGCATGCTCTTGATGTTTAGGTGACTGCAATTTCTCAGAAATATTGTTAAGACTGTGGCAGGCATCTAAAAATTGTGTTTGAAGGGCATCGTCATCAATATTTAGACAATTCTCAAGATGTTGAATTCTTTGCAATGCATCTTCTGCTTCTTTAAAAGTCTCAGTAAAGGTATTGGAGTCGCCAGTTAGGATCACCTTGTCCTCCTCCATGCATTGTAGGTGCCTATTAAGCTCAGCTGTCTCTGATCTCAATCTCTCTATCTGACCATTCTGTGATGAAACTATATGTTCTAAGCTAATGACCTTGTCGACAAGTTCATCAATCTTTTCTGCCAGTTCCATGACTGATGTTTCAGAGCTCATCTCAAATTGTTCCTTCACTTTCAGGCACACTGACTGTAATTCCATCCTTTCCTCTTTCAGAACACTATCTTCTGTGTTTACGGAGGTGGAGTTCTGCTCCATGTTCTGATCAGAGGTCTCTGTTGTCTCAATCTCTGATTCACCAGACTCACCCTTGAGAGACTTCAGCTTCTGTTTAGCATCTTTAATTTTTTCTGACTCAATTCTTGCCTCTTTGGACGTAACTTTCCGTTGTTCTTGTATGTTAACTAAGCTATCCTCACAAGACTTAATGGCTGATGCTACCATCATTGCACGAGCTTCGCCATCTTCAGCGATTGCACTTGCGCTGAAAGAATTCTGCAAGCAGCAAAATTCCTCATGCATCTCAGTAATTTGCTTCTCAATGTCTAGATACCGGGCTAAGGTGCTCCTGTAAGAGCTCTTGGTGAATTCCTTCTCAGTCTGGAGCACTAAAATTTCCTTTTGAAGCCTGTCTATCTCTTCCTGTGCCTTCTCTTTGCTGATTTGAGTACTTAACTTCCTGTGATGTTGCTTCTTCGGTGTGGGGCGATCTTTCTTTGTTTTCTGTCTGAAGATGAACTGTGGGACTTCTGTTGGCTTACGGAATTTACTGAGATCTATCGAAGTGATTGCCTTTGGAGAGCCACCATCCTCATCATCTTGCATTTCAAAGTCGACCTGATCAGGAAAAGCAATTGCTATGGCCTGGTTGGCCTTTTGCAGTTCTCCTGTTATTCGATCGTACCTATGAGCCAATGCTTTATAAGCTTTATGCATGTCTTCAACAAAGTTACCCAGCTCTGGTCTTCTCTGGAAATACAACTCTGCCTTCTTTGTAAAGGAATCGGCATCCTGTTCTATGAGCTTCATCATGGATTTCACCTTATCCTCCATCTCTACAAAACATGATTCACACTATCCTCAGATCATTATGAGAAGAAAACAAAAACTGTGTTTCCATGTCAAATGCAAACTACTTACAGTCTATTGATGCAAAATCTCAAATGCTACGTTGTATCATCATTTTGCAATGAGGGAAAAAAAAGGGGGGGAATGGAGAGAAAAGACCCACATAACACTTAAATAGGACCAAAATAAGGGTGAAGCATTGATAATTAGGTATAAAAAACTTATTTTTTTAGCATTTTATATAAACTGTAAAGGTTTGGCTTCATTTCCAGGAAAAGAAAAATACTGTAATTTGTTGCTTAGATATAAGAACTTGCATGTTAAATAACATGGAAGGAGAAGCTAATATTTATTTTGACTGTTGGAAGGCTGAAAGTGAAGAGAGCTACCAGGATAAACATCCCTTGAGAAGGGAAAACAACGAAACCAATCGGTGCATGTTCGGTTACCAGCATCACCTTACAAGATATATAATGGCATCCATACACATAATATAAGCAAGAAAGAATTAATGAACAATGTAGATGTCTCCAACTAGTTGGGAACAAAAGTTGGGACTGTAAAATATGAAACATCCAATGATTCATACAAATAAAATCCCTCGTTTAGCAGATACTCACAAATATTGCTTGATGAAGCCCCAAATTTGAGAAGGCATCATGATTCTAGGATTCAATTTAACTAAATCACACATTTCTAATAAGAGGGAAGATTTTGCAACAACAACATCAAGGTTGCACCTTTGTAATAGGAGAGATCAAGATTCGGATCACAAAAATAATCTCTCTATATTTGGTGGTAAGACCATATTTAGTGGTAAGCCTAGGCATGTTAACCTTATGATCCTTATCATGGCTGCATTGGCGTCGGCATCCTACACAGGTACGTCCACACATCTCTAATGCAAACTTGAGGAAACAATCACATTAGATAAGAACAAAAACTACAAATAAAGAAACAATCGCATTAAATAAGAACATCAACTTCTAAATTTGTTCATGGAGCCCTAAATTTGTTTCTTTTCTTCGCCTTAAGAAAGAACACATGATGATGTTGGGACACAGCTTGAATTTTTAAACGAATCTAAAATTGTTGATGAAGCCCCAAATTTGTTTCTTTTCTTCCCCTTAAGAAAGAATCTAATGCTAAAAATGAAAATTTGGAACAAAATTAGGGATTATGATCGAGCCAACACCACATTGCAGCTTGAGCAAGCAATCGCATCCAACAAGAAGTAAGAACCACAACAACAACAATATCTTAAGCGAGATTTCTAATAAAGACTGACCGTGGAGGTCCTCGTCGAGCCACTTCGACTGCTTGGTCCTGATATGGCTGGCCCACCACCAGGAGTACACGTTGCTCGTGGCCCTCTGCAGCATCCTCGCCCCTCCTCCGCCTCTTCTCCCTCCGGAGAGCTTCCAATCTTGCGACGGGTGAGAACGCTGGGAAACGGATGAGAAGAGGAGGAAGGGATGAGAGTGACGGAGTGGAGGAGGAAGCAATGGTGGGTTATAAGAGGAGGCATCGGGTGTTCGAGGTTGGGATCCATCTCCGGAAAGCAGGGAGAAACATGTGGGAGGAGCGCTCGAGTAGGAGGAAGACGAACGATATTTTAGTTGGGATATTATACTTGGTATTATTTTTTTGTTATTTCTTGGTATAATTTTAGCAGCTTTATCTTTTATTTTGTTTTCCTATATCTATTTTTCATATCATATTTAATTATATGCGTCGATCATATCTCATAATAAAATTATAAAATACGTTCATTGAAATTATTTTATGTATTCCACATATTATTTTATTTTATCGTGCAAATGGGAAAATTATTGTTAGTTGTTAGCTTTTGGGCTCGCCATATTTAGGCAATAATTTGATGCCCTCTTAAGTTAATTATGTTCGAGTCGTTCTAAAAACCGGTCCAAACCTCTCTCACAGGATGCGCACGTGTCAGTCTCCAAATCGTCAATGCCGCTGTCTTCTGCCCTAACATGCATTGGCGAATAAAAACTAGGGCAACCGGAGGGTTGCGACGCCATCAGGCTATATTGACCGTTCGATCTCGATCCTAGGGACCTAAACAATCTAAACTGCTTAAAATAGTGGCGCGGCATCGTACCCGCCGCTACTGACGTTCCTCTCCGCTCCGGTCCTGTTCTCGTCTCCTGATCTAGAGGTTTAGCGATTCCTCGTCCAAGGTTCAATTTTAATTGGCTTTTCTTCTTCTCCTCGTTCTCTCGACCTTAGTCGTATTCGTTGGTTGTTTTGTCATGGTTTTTTTATTTGATTTGATATATCTCTGTTTTTTTTTTTTTTCTATTTCGTTGATGTTCTGTTTTTATTTTTTGTGTGTATGCTCCTAAGATTCTCAACCTTATTGTTGCCTTCCTACCAATCAGATCTCTTTATTTATGGCGTAAAGATGCATTCTTGATGTCAATTGATGCGGATGATTAGATATTGTTTATTTTTTGGTGAAGTATATATGCCGTTTGCTGGATTGTAATCAGTATTTAAAATTGGCATCTATTCTTAGTCATCGATTTTGTTCGTTGTAGCTGCAATCTCCGTGTCCAATACATTTGATGCTTTGGTTTTAGTATTGTATGCTATTGATTCAGCATTTACAGACATTTTTTTCTTGTTAGTTATTAGCTTGATGCGCTCAATTTGCTACTCCCACTGTACATACGCATGACATACACCCCATGAGCAGTGCTGCTAATATATATATATATATATATATATATATATATATATATATATATATATATATATATATATATATGAGGGTCTGTGAAAAGGTTATGCATGTGATGCACATGTGGAGTGGAATCATTTGTAAAGCAAGAAATGACTACGGGCAATTCATATCTTATCAATGTTACTACGTGATGCAAATAGTTGTGGATTTTTGGCTCACAAATCATCTTTAGTGTCGACCAAACGATATAGGGGAATCCACTTCATTAGACCTATATATCCATAATTACCATATATCTATAGTCCCTTATCCATCTAATATTCTAGAGACTATATAGTGGGCATAGTGCTGTCAGGCCTACACGGTTTCTGCTCGAGTCTTGCTTTAATCGGATTCTCCTAGAGATACATGCATGCATTTGAAATTTGGCTTTCAGATGCATGCATTCAATTCTAATATTCAAAAGAAGAGACTATGATTAATCATACCAATTGTAAACCAAAAAAAGGAAATACTCTGATTATTACGAAGAATTTGCATTTATTCAAAATTATTTTAAGAGGAGATGTTAGTGTATTGTTGGAATAAGCTAACACTAATCTTCATTAATGAATCAAAAGGGAAGCTTTCTGTAAGTACGTACTACTCAACCATGCATGCATGCATAAGGTTAATTGACACCATGCAATATACTAATCGTTTGACTTGAGAGAAAAAAGGGGAGGGATTAAATAACATGTTTATGTCTCCTCTCAGATGGCCTCATCGACGCCAATGATCAAAGTAATGCATCTCAATATCATGTTCGATTTCTCCATTATTGACTGCACCAACACTCAAACATTATGAATCTTATCTATACCTCTCTCTTACAAATCATGCTTCATTGTATATATACAACTTAATTTGTCTCAGACCCAATTTCCCAGTCAAGCTTCTCTATTTCTCTAAAGAAAGTACTCATCTCAATTTCCCAGTTATTAGCTTGATACGCTCAATTTGCTACTTAATTGTGCTACAGAGTGTCACTATTAAAATGCATGTGCAAGGAACGAAAGAACTCCATTTTAAATATCTTGTAACAAAATGACAAATGCATTAAAATCTTTTAGCAGCTTTCATTCATGTCATTCACATTATTTAGTTGTCATGTGTCTTAATTAGTTTAAGGTATTATTTAAAAAATTGTATAATGCAGCATATCAATATATCTATATATATTTATAAATTTCTTTCATTTTCGAGTTGAATCTATGGCTTTCATGTGTAAAAGTTGTTTTATCATTCATGAGCTTGGATTTCATTTTCTATCTGCTGGCTAGCCTTTTAGGGCTTTGGCCCAGTGCTCTCTTGCTTAATTATTCCATGGATAGGGGTTCACTATCACTTTTAGGGTGTTTTTGTTAGTCTGATGGCCATTAAATTTTGTCAAATCTTCTTTCCAATAGGTTCCGTGTTTTTTAATTTTTTTCCCCCTTTCTTTGTCAAGTTATGGGTAGGTTCATAGTTGATATTAGCTCGTTCATAACAATAGCATCTTAGAAGGTGAAGATGCCAAGAATGATGCTTGGCTATTGTATTCAGTTGTCAGCGGTACTGTCTGTAACTGGATAAAATGTTGAATAAAAGTACTTACTTTTTAGACTTGACATGCTATACAGACTTAAATTGCATGTTATTAATGGGTTATTTATGATTTATGATTTTGAATTATTATTTTTTTATCTACAATGTCACATACTGTGCTGCCCCTTTCCAATCACAAGCTATAGTGTGATGCTAATGTTTGAATTGTGTATTTATTAATTTAGTTTTAACCGAATGACAATTTTGTACCACTGCATCCCAATTTGTTGTGTTTAGTTGTTGAAGATCATATAACTTGGTTACAGGTTTCAAGTTCTTGTTTCACCTATGTATTCTCTAATGTTGCTTCTTTACAGGCTTGTTGAGGATGGTGAGGGTCAGTGTGTTGAATGATGCTCTCAAGAGCATGTACAATGCTGAGAAGCGTGGAAAGAGGCAGGTCATGATTAGACCGTCTTCGAAAGTGATAATTAAGTTTCTTCTTGTCATGCAGAAGCATGGTACCTAGTCTGGTATTCTATACTGTCTATATGATTTCAAGGTTTAAACTGTTCTGATTTGTCTGTCTGTATTGGCTAGGTTATATTGGTGAATTTGAATACGTAGATGATCACAGAGCTGGGAAGATAGTGGTCGAGTTGAATGGAAGATTGAACAAATGCGGCGTCATCAGCCCTCGCTTCGATGTGGGTGTCAAAGAAATTGAACCCTGGACTGCTAGGCTTCTCCCATCACGTCAGGCAAGTTGTTTGAAGTATTTTGACTTCCAACCTGCTGAGGTTTTATTTTCTAGATCAGAGGTAGAATAACATTGTTTCTTTATAATTTTGTCTGCAGTTTGGTTACATTGTGCTGACTACATCTGCTGGCATCATGGACCATGAGGAAGCTAGGAGAAAGAATGTTGGTGGTAAAGTGCTTGGCTTTTTTTACTGAGTGTGGAACTCTTGACGATGGACACTGAAAGAAGGCAATGCCATTTTTTCACAAGGAACTTTTCAAGGAACATTAATATATATATATATATATATATATTGTTTTTTGTCTTGGTTGAATTTTGATATGAACTTGTTTGCTTTCTGCTTCTACTAGCTCGAAATCCGTCTGCAAAATCTGTATTTGATATCGTGTTGAATTGGCTGCTTGCTTGGGAGATGTTGTTAAGATTATCTTCTGAATCTAACTGATTTAGTCTTCACAAACTGGATTTCCTTAAGAATATAGATGGGGTGTGTATTTCATATTCTGTTTACATCACAGATACTGCACTATTAGCCCCATTTAAATTTGGGTGTGTGCCAAAAAGCTACAGGAGAGAATGGAGTCTGTACACATGTTACGGTCACACTGATTCTTTTGCTGCTCTCTGGCATGGATCAACAGTATGACATCTATATGTAGTTTTACTTGTCTCAAGTGTACTAGCATATCTTAGATATTACATACTGTTAAGCTTGAAATGTGAACTTTGAGGAGAATTTTGCTTCCTCAGGCCTTTGGCTTGCAGTTGCTAATATCAGTTTTAAAGGCTTATTTTTGAAAGAAATTAAGTTGCAAAACTATTAGAGATTAGAAACATGAATCTGGGAATTTTCTAGTAGTTAATGTTCCTGCTATCTTTTCTGATAATTTGTATGATGCCATATCAACATACAGCTAATACTGCTACATTTATAATAACAGTTATGAAATGTTGTTAAGATTATATTTGTGAATGACATCCCCTTGAAGGTGTTCAAGGCTCCTCTCTTTTTTAACAATTTGTGGGATCACATTATGCTGTTTCATTTAGTTCAAATAATAATACTCTTTTATCACCTATATATTTATTTTTTCCCATGCTTTTAGCTTACAAGTGTTAAAAGATAATTAAACTAAATAACCTTACTGACTCCCATTTGTCACCATCATAACCAAATTACTACCATTTATTTTCATCAATACTTGTCTTTATTATCACCTTAATGGTGCCAAATCTCCTTGACACAGTAGCCACTTGTCCTTGCATTCCTAACTATCACTATATCACAACCATCATTGTCAAGGCATGTCATCTGGGCTACACTTTGAAATTTATACAGATCAATAAAGGTCCTTAATTAAGAGTTAAATTGATAGGGTGTTTAATTAAGAGATGCAATTTTATTTTTTTAATCAAAAGTATAATATACTATTATTTGTTTTGTATAATTAAACATGTTTGTACTAATTTATTTGAATATTAAGTGTTTTGTATAATTTAAATTTTTTAGAAGTTTACATATTGTACTGTTTTTGCTAAATTATAATATTTCTAATCTTGTATCCCTAAAATATTCATGCACACCCAAACCCAATTGACTGTCTATGTATTTGAATTTGAAGCCAAATACTTGCTTTTATATCTCAACTCATTCTAAATTCTATTTAAGCGGATCAAATATATTTAAATACCCAAACAAACTCATTCTACTGTTATTTCTATATAATAATAATTATATGGGAATAGGATATAAGACTCTAAAATTCCATCCTTTGAAACTTAATCCAATTCCTCAAATAATAATTTTCTATTCCATTGAATCCTCAATCTTGCCTATAATTACTCAAGTAATTGTTGTGATATCATGTAATTGTTTTTCTAAATTTTACTCCTTCATATAAGTATTATATAATTAGGAAAATATTAATAAAAATTATAGAAAAAAAAAACTCTTTTTATTTTCCCAATCCCTTGATATCCTTCCTAATCCTTATATAATCTATATTTTACATCTTAGTACGTAGATATGAATAATATATATAAATATAAACATAATCATAATATAAATATAAAATACAAAAAATAAATATAAATATAAATATATGCTCGGGTCGGTTTACGAACACCGGTCGCCTCTCCTCCTCTCCTCTCTCTCAAGTCTCAACCTCAGTCAAAGGGCCGAACCAGAGTCCATCTCTCTCGTTCATGGCGGCGACGACCCAGGCAAGCCTTCTGCTTCAAAAGCAGCTCCGTGGTACGGATCGAATCTTCCTATGCCTGCTTCTTTTCTTGCGTGGGGTTTCGGTTCTAGGATTTCTTGTGCGATCAATCGAGGCTTATGGCTTGTTTGTCTTGTTCTTGGATCAGATCTCATGAAGAACCCGGTGGACGGGTTCTCTGCTGGCCTGGTTGATGACAGCAACGTCTTCGAGTGGAACGTCACGATTATTGGGCCGCCGGATACGCTTTAGTTAGTGATCTTCTCATGAATTGTATAATTTATGTGGTTTCTTTAATTGATTGGTCGAATTTCTTTGTTTCTTCCCTCCGATTTTGTTGCTTTGGTGGATCCTCGTTGTAGTACGATGGGGTTTTTGCGATTTAGGACGTTAATGGTTTGGAATAGGGAGTTCGTTTTTCTAAAGTTTGGATCTTTAAATTGATCCTGGGAGAAAGGGATATTTATTCTCCTTCGTGAGATTGGTAATGTGAACCTGACTCAGGTTATCGAAATTTCTGTCTCCTGGGACTTGACCTTCTATTGGAATCCGAAGAGGAGTGTAATATGCGGTTCGTGTTTCTTGTTCTGTTTGTTGAGTATTCTTACGGCTTTGTTCCTTTTCCAAGTTCTTTAATTATTTTTGTGAATTTGGTATGATCACGAGCGATGGCTGTTCTGTCACTAATATGTTCTCCACGGTTTGTGATAGATAATCGATTAGAGAACCTTAGATATCAAGACAATGAAACCATAATTTTTTATAGTGCTAAGTGCTATCACTGTTTTGATCTTCTAAATGGGGAAGTCATCTAAAAATATTGTTTTAAACTCCTACCTGATGAGCTTGTTCATTAGATTATTAAGGAAACCATGATGTATGTGCACCAAACTAATGTTCTTGTAAAGTTCAGATATGAAAAGTTCCATTTATAAACCTTGTCTGTATAAATTCTGTTGCAGTGATGGTGGCTATTTCAATGCCATTATGAGTTTTCCTTCCAACTACCCAAACAGCCCTCCTTCAGTTAGATTTACATCAGAGATGTGGCATCCAAATGGTAAGATACTAAATTTATGTCTACAAGAATTCTTTTCCTTTTATGTATTACTGCAATATTTCTATTGAAGAATGTATCTTTGATGTGAACACCAGTCTACTCTGACGGGCGTGTTTGCATATCTATCCTTCATCCCCCTGGTGATGATCCAAATGGTTACGAGCTTGCAAGTGAACGTTGGACACCTGTGCACACGGTACTACATTTTCTCATTAAATGCTGTGTTTTAAAATACTTTTGCTAGGTAATTAGATTTATTTTATTTTTTGAATCACAATGGGAAGAGAGTATCATTAATTACACTTTATATTGTTGTGTTTAATAAACTAGACATATATAAATGATGTGACTTGAAAATCTTATCATCAATGCTTATGCCTTCAAACATATGTGCAAGAGGGAAAGGAAAAGTAGAGACCATAGTTTGCGGCTTAAAAAGCCTTATCATATTATCTAGTCACCATAGTTTTTAAGATCCATTCATGCACCTACTTATGCTTCTGCATTTGTGGATGCTCTCCGTAGGCCACACTGCATGACCTATATGCAGCGCCAATATGTGGTGTGTTTGTATATGCCTGCTATAAGGTCCATATATATGTAATTTAAGTGCAAATGACACATAGGTGGTTGCCATGGTGGACCAAGCATATAAGTTGAACCAACCTAACCTGAAGGACTCAATCCATTGGCTATCATCTATAACCATGTTTAAGCTATACCGATAAGGTGGCTCATATTTTCATAGTACATCTATATAAATATGGGCACATGGCTATGTTGGCTTTTAGATATCGGCAGTTATTTTCCATGCCCATGATTCACAATTTTTAATACCATAGTCAGGTCTTAGAAGCTATTCTTTGGTGTCTTCATTATGGTGAGATATGCATTGTTTGTTAGCATGATTTTGAGTAATTTGACGTGGTATGAGTGTTATGAATGAATGAGATTGAGATAACAAGTTAATTTTTAGATTTGGAGGAGCCTTTAATTGAATGGATGGTGGCCTTAGAATTAATCGTGTATATTTGATAGTAAAGATTACTTATGCATGCACATGTCTTCCTACATAAGGTATATGCTCTATGTTGTGATCAGTGTTTTAAATATTGCTATGGCACTTATACCAGAACCTTGTCAGACCAGTACATTTCAATTGCTATGATACCGAACACCAACTTATAAAAAATAAAAATTATTTAGTTGATTATACACCATCGAACCTATACTGTATGGTGGGTGTGGTAGTATTTTGTGAATCTAAAACCATGGTGATGATCCAACTGTCTATATACTGCTTTATTGTCATTTTTGTTGTAATCCAAGAGTCAAGGCAAGAAAAAGAGGTCAGGGGATGAACAAAGAAATAGTAGAGAAGAAGGGATAAGTAGGCCCTAGGCCATAAAGATATTCAATTTGTTAAGAATTTTTTAAACAGTAATTGCTTTTCTGCGTAGATATCAATCTATTTCTCAAATAGACTAAGACCTTTAACTTACTAAAGAACACTTTGAGGAAAGAAATAATAAATAAATACAGAAGTATTGTAATTCTTCAGCAGTCTGCCGTTTATTTTCAGCTGATAGCCCCTTCTTTTCATCAGATCTAACTTCTGGAGTACAATTATTTGTTTAAAAAACATTCATTGAGAATAGGTACATCTTTTAAATAAACTGACGGAATCAGGGTCAGTTCTATCATTTTTATGAATCCTACTGTGTGTCCTAGTGGTTTCAATAGTTTCATCTAAACCTTTGAGTTTCTGTTGACTTGGACAAGTTCCAAATTGCTGGGATCAACTGGAAAACAAAACCACGCTCCTATTCTTGTTTTTGGTTTTTGAGCTAATTCATCTGAGCCACTTTTATTAAATAACTTGTAGAGTTAGCTGCCTCATGTTAATTTGATCTCATTAGTTCTTTCAAGAACCCTTTAAGAACTTCAGTGGACATGCCACTATGAACCTGACACAAGCTACTGGAGACAAGATAATTCTGGGAGGTTATTTGCTGTTGCTGAAGCAATTAATCTTTCTTATAGATTGGGGATGGGTGGATTTCATTTTTTTCCTGCTTTCAAGATTTTGTCTAGTGATTCATTTACCTGCAATAATTTTTTGGAAGAATATTGCTATCAAGGAAGCTAAGGAGAACAGAATCGGTGCAAACCCTACAACGTGATGGCAGAGGGAGTTGCAGTATGTCTTTCCATCGACCAAAGGGAGTTGCTTGGAGAACACAGAGGTGTTGAAGTAGGGGGTCGAAAGGGGCGAGGAAGCGACGACGAGTCCAGAGGGACTTAGCTACCCAAAATCAAGCATCAGTTAGAATGGAGGTGGACTCGGAGGAGTGCCACAGAGACATATCTACTGATCGTGAAGAAAAGGGATGCAGATGCGAGGCGACAAATAGTAGGGCCATGGGCATGGCAGCGTCATGGTACCGTAGAGGCGGGACTTCCGTGAAAGTCATTGCTCCCTTGCTCTCATGGAGGGAGAGCGCTTGGTTGTAAAAGGGGCCGAGGAGGTGGAGCATGCAGAGGCAAACTCCAAGTACCGAGACAAGGCTGAAGGGCAGAGGCCAAGGAACTTCGTAAGACCGGTGTCAGCAAGCTTCTCATCAAGATAGCCGAAAGCGAAGGACTTCGGGTCATGCAAGAGTGCATGACCAAGGAACGAAGCAGGCAGTACGCGGTGTTGTACCTTTGCTACTCAGTGGAGTAGCCGGCAAGGTTGATAGAGAAGACAATACAATCCCAGAAGCGACCAAATCTATTAGAGAATTACTCCAAGTTGGGGTGAAAACTTTCTGCATTCCAGAAGTTTGATGACATTGAGAAGGTGAATCACAGTAGCTAACTCAATGCAAGGAGTGCAAACACTTTATGTGCTTCAGAAGTGTGAGCAAAGAGCAGGCGAAGGCCAGTAACCAGCTCGATGCATGGAGTACAACCTCGAGGAGGTGGGCGAAGTCAAGTAACCTTTGCCTTCTCAACTCTTAAGAGAATAGGCGAAATCGAGTACCCCAATTCTCTTATCTATCCAGCAGAGGAGCTCTGCACAGGTTCAAAGACCCTTTGAAGATAATGGGAGACAATGGTTGTCAAATTCACACCAACGGTGATCAGTACTACTGAGAGTAGATTGTCTGCTTCATTTCCCAACGAAATGCCAATCGAAAGCGGATGTGATGCGAACCTACTTGGAAGCGACAACTAAGTGAAAGAAGAGTCGTTGGACGAATTTTATGAAGGACCCAAAAACTTTAAAAGTTTGCGAGACGATGCTCGTCAAAGCTCCAACAAGCATTCATCCAGTTCAAGCAACATGAGTCATTTGAGAGACTGGCATATAGTAAGGATAGTCTTTTCCTTCATCTAGAGGATCCGCAGGAACCAACAGGGATCAACACAACTCAGCCAACCCCACACAAGAGTCAGAGTCATTGGCGAGTTGAAGCAGCAGGGCGGATCAAAGGTTCGACTACTCAAAAATAGCAGCGGAGAGCAGCTGGGAGCCAAGAGACGCATTGCAGCCGGAGCAGAAGATTGAAGACTCAGCAAAGGCGAGGAGTTGCAGTGTCGGCAAAGGCTTCGACGAGGACGTCGAAGGAATAAGTGGGGGAGAATGTCACGGACAAACTTCTAAACAGGATGTTTGATGTAATGCTTATGTATGTCCGTGTCTTTTGGTATGTTCATGCTTTGCACAACATGTAGAGGGACGACCGAAGGCTTAATAGTCCCATTTTAGTTTGGTTTGGTGGCCGCTTTAGGCTTGTAAATAAAAGGTTGTGTCATGTGGACACTTGTGAGAGATTCTCGGTCTGTAGTGGACCATTTTAACCCTTTGTTGTGCAACTGTTCAGAGCTTGTAAAGTCTGTTTGTAATTTGCATTGTCTATGAAGTGTTTCCTGGAATGTTTGCTTGTGGATCCCGAGTGAAGCGCTTTCTCTAGCCCATTTTCTCTTTTGTAGGTCCTAAGGGACCATGAGAAGCTTCGGGGAGGCTGACCTTTGCGGACGGACACGCAAGGATGCCGCATGACTTAGGCAAAACCAACTAAGTTCGTGACATTATTGTATTCTTGGTGGGTAAATATGAGATAATAAGTATAAAAGGCTAATCTCATGAGGAAAAATCTATTGAGATTGATGTGCGAAGTTATCAGAAAAATCTAGGTTTTGGAATGTTTATGTTTATAAGCAATTTAGTATAGCTCCAATTGAAAAAAAATTAGAAAATAATTTAAAATCATACTGATACACAAAGGAGTTCTAGGTGTAGATGCATTATGTGGATGAGGAGAATCAATTGTGATTTAGTAGTGGAAGAGAGAGAGAGAGAGAGAGAGAGGTATCTATGAGAATTTTTTACTTTTAGTATAATTGGTAACTGGTAATATCACTCTAAAAAGAATTAAAAAGAGAGGTATCTATGAGGACGAGGACATACCC
Organism: Musa acuminata AAA Group; assembly: GCF_036884655.1. NCBI lineage: Eukaryota > Viridiplantae > Streptophyta > Magnoliopsida > Zingiberales > Musaceae > Musa > Musa acuminata. Next base: position 6,047,085 of record NC_088342.1, on the reverse strand, counting down.
ATCAAGCCGCGTGGCCTATCCGCAGTCGTCGGATCAATCAACCCAAGGCATGAGTTTAATGGCTTGGGAAACAAGCGAGAGAATAGTTTAATGGCTTGGGAAATGTTTATGTTTATAAGCAATTTAGTATAGCTCCAATTGAAAAAAAATTAGAAAATAATTTAAAATCATATTGATACACAAAGGAGTTCTAGGTGTAGATGCATTATGTGGATGAGGAGAATCAATTGTGATTTAGTAGTGGAAGAGAGAGAGAGAGAGAGAGAGAGAGAGGTATCTATGAGAATTTTTTACTTTTAGTATAACTGGTAATATCACTCTAAAAAGAATTAAAAAGAGAGGTATCTATGAGGACGAGGACGTACCCATCAAGCCGCGTGGCCCATCCGCAGTTGTCGGATCAATCAACCCAAGGCATGAGTTTAATGGCTTGGGAAACAAGCGAGAGAATAGTCGCCGGTCAAGCTCGACCCGCGCGTAGCCTTGTTCGACAACGGTGGGGCATCCGGCGATGTCGTGGGGCGACACCTCCTTCCTTGAAGCTTCCGGATGAAAGAGATAGGATACACTACACTTTTGTGTCTCTCTCCCTCGTGTCGCTATTCCTTTTTTTTGCGTCGTCATCGTCAACACCATAATACACTATATAAATAGACTAAGCGATCTGCTGAGACCAGGCTGCTCCTCTCCTTCCATCCTCAAACTGGAGCTGCTCCTTAGGCGATAAGGTAAAGTCTCTGTCGCTTTCTCGCTTAATTCCTTTTAACTTCTCCACGGATCTCAAGCTCGTAACTTAATCGTTCTGTTGACTTCATGTCTCGTTAATCAAGATCTGATTTTTTTCCTAAAATTCCTCTCATCATCCCTCACTTCTCATTTGTGCTTTGATTTTTTGGGTCAATTCTCACAGTTCGAGATTTCTTGCTGATCAGTTTCTTGTTGGGTTTTCTTTTCTTAGTATTTAGGATCCAATATTTTAGATTCTTCATGTATTAGAAGATTAGAAGAGTTTATCCTTGATCTATTGTCTTTTTGAGGTGTTAGAATCTTATCATATATGAAAACCCTTTAGGTAACAGTAGGTATATGCTATGATTGTAGCGAGATCTGAGGTTATCCGTTCCATTTGATGGTTGTTTTCTCCTTCACCGTGTTAACATAGGTATATATCTGCGTTGTTCTTTTCTTGTTCTTGGATATTTGCTCTTCTTTGTGAACGAGGAACACTTTAGGCTGCAATCATGCTTAAGTTTATTTTAGAAATATGTTTGTATGTATTTATTTTTATACAGAGTGTAAAATCGTTGCTTGATTGTAGGAAATTGGTGTACTCAGCTATAAAAAATGACCGATAGCAGTGAGATGGATTCCCTGGTAGTTCCTGAATTATCTCCAGATATGGTACTCGGCTATATTAGTCAAATTCTTATGGAAGAGGACATGGATGACAAATTCGATGTGCTTCATCGGCTTCGTCACCACGCTCCTCGTCTTCGACAAGCTCTACCGCCACCGGGCCGGCGGGGCTTGATCCGACACTTCCGCCGCCTCCCGATCCATGGGCATTCACAGCTGTGACTCGGTACACTTTGGTTGCTTGCTTTGATTCTCTTTGCTGAATCGTCCCTCTTGTTCTGTCTTTTGGGTGCTTTTACTTTTTGCTGTTCTGATCTTAGCGCATGGATGAAGCGTACTTGAGAACAGGTTTCTCTTCTTGCAGGTGTATGCAAAGTTCTGCAATGATCTGTTAACATATACCTCTTCGTTTGTTGCTTCAGATTTTGTTCATCCAGTGGGAGTATTCTTGAGAAGGGAACTGATTTAGTCCTATGCTTAATGAAACAATTAATGTAATGCTCTATCTACATCATGTTTGGATCTGATTAAGGCTTATAACCAAGAAGCAAATCCAATTCTCTTAGTACTCTCCATGTCAGTTGAATCTTAGCACTCTGGCTGTTTACTTTGATTGTCCATTGCACCTAGTTTGATAGATTCAGTACAGTATCATTCGTGTGACACCAAGAAAAAGTGTTGTGGTTCTTGGTCGAATTGTTTGTTGTGGAGTTGTGAGGCTGATTTATAAAGAGACTTTACTGAAGCTGAGGATGGTTTCATTGTGTTTTGATTAATGATTATAGCTACAGTCTCCATTTTTCTTGTCAGCTCCTTAATGCCTCAAGAACAAGAAGCTCAATGATCTTCTCTGGAATCGAAAGGGGTAGAAGCAATTGGCAATTAAGAAGTTAGAGTTAGGAAAGATTCATTGGTAATAACCTTTAGGTACTCTTTATACACTGGTAGACAGAGTATCTTCTTCGATAGGTGACGCTTGGAATTTAAGAGGCCTTCATGCTTGCTCTTTTGATGCCAACTCAGTCCTATTAATGTGGCATGCTGATTAAGGTAAGGGACTTTCGATTGGGTTTTATGTGGTGACTTGTTCCAAATATCTATATTCTGGAGGCTATGTGTTAGATTAAATAAGAGAAACAAAGTTGTATCGAATACCGACCAAAAGAAAAGAGACTGGCATCAAGTAAGTAATCATTTTGTCTTTAATCTTGTGATTTTTAGATAGAGCTACTATAGCAAAGATTCAGTTCTCTTCTAAGGAAAGTTGGAAAATTAAGAAAACATACTATGTAATGATTGAATGTGAGGGTGGTGTTTATGTAAAGTAGATAACATTGGAGAGAAGCCAAAGAAATTGGAAAGCTAGGTTAATTTCTGGTTTCAAAGATTTCTCTAATATGTCTTATCATAATTCTTGGTTTAACTTAAATGGCTGTTGAATAGCTACTTTGTGGATTGGTGAAAACCAATCCAAATTTCTTTTCCTATTTGACGAGAGCCAGTTGTGTTTCTGAATGTGTATCTGTTACATATTCACCTTAGGACTGCGAAGTTGGTTGCTTGAAATTTGATACAGGGATACAGAAATGATTTGAGATCAATTGATACCCAATATCAAATCCTGTTCAAGACATTACGAGTACCTTAAATAACCTGATGATGCATAAAGTGGTATGCTCATGTGCAGCTCAAATGGCTGAACAATTATGGCATAAACTTCAAAGTAAAGCACAAAGAGAATTCCCAAATATCATTGTTAACTTGAGGTTGTCTTACTAGATGATAAAAGAAGGTGAGAATTTCTTTTGTAAGAAGATCTTTAGGATTTATTACGGATCATCATGTCATGTTGATCTGAAAGGAAAATTTATTAAAAGTTTGAGAACTGGTTAGATTTTGTGGATATGTGCTTGATATCAAAACATACCTAGAGAAAAGTTACCTTGACCTGTCTGCCTGAGAAGTTGATGTAGACTATGAAAAGTGTATGATATCGGCATGATAATGCTCGGTGGGTTCACTTCTTGCAAAGGTTGTAAATCAATGCTGAACTGCCTTTTGGATGTTTGGAATACAAGTGGTTCTTTTGCTAGATTGTACTTGTATAGTTAAAATGCTGTGCTATTTTTAGCTTTTCAATTTCCAATTTTCAATTTTTTCACATGAAGCAGGATTGCTTTGCTCATCAAATGACTGAAAGATCTGTTCCACATCTTCGTTATTTTATCATTTGTTGTTTTCCTTTGAGCGATGTATTGATAAAAATTATTTGCATCCAGTAATATTGTGGCACAACTTCATGCTTTATATCTTTATATCCTGCCGTCTTAACATGCTTGAAGAGACTTCTCCAGTCTGATTTAAATTCAAGTTTCTGATGTTCATGAGGTCAGCTACTCCCAGTTGTTCAAAGTTAATTCCTGAGAGACCATTGCCATTTTTTCCTGCAGAGCCAACATCTTTGTATACTTTCCTTCCAAGTATAATTTTGTTTGAAGTGTACTCCTCTGCTTGAACCAGTCTTCACAGGCAACCACAACAATGAAGAAATGTAAAGGTTATCAAGGTTCGTCTCCTGCAGAAGTTTACTTGTGCCAATTAAACCTTGCATTTACATCTCAATACAAGTTTCATTGTTGGTTGTGGTTCATGCTGGTCTATAAGACTTTTCCTTTTTCATTCCAATATGATATGGTCAATTTGCAACTTGTATTACACATCTAAAAGAAGACAGTTTGGTCAACCAGTACTTTAGTTGTTGCTTAGCTTCTTGTGGTTGGTTTAACTGAGTTGCTTAAGCTCAGCTATACTCAAGCTTTATGATATGGTTTACTATATTGTTATTATTTATTATATACAGTACATATCTTTATCAGATTAAAGATCAACAAAATGTATGGTAGATTCCAATATGACTGACAATCTATGAACACTGATTATGACAGCATACCTAAAGAATAAATATGCCATCCCTTTATTTAGGAATTATTATTTTGAAGTTGAAAGAAATGACAGGATTTTATTTTAAGATCTTATGATAATCTGAAAATATTTTTAGCTGATCAGCACATTAAAAAAATTTATATCGAAAAACATCATGCTAATGTCTGGTGTTATATATATATATATATATATATATATATATATATATATATATATATATATATATATATGTATATATATATATATATGTATATATATATATGTATATATATATGTATATGTATATATATATGTATATGTATATATATATGTATGTATATATATATATATATGTATATGTATATATATATATATATGTATATGTATATATATATATGCATGTATATGTATATATATATATATATGTATGTATATATATATATATGTATGTATATATATATATGTATAAATGTATAGATATATATATGTATATATATATACATACATATATATACATATATATATGTATATATGTATATATATGTATGTATATATATATATACATATATATATATATATGTATATACATATACATACATATATATACATATATATATACATACATATATATACATATACATATACATACATATATATACATATATATATATATATACATACATATATATACATATATATATATACATACATATATATACATATATATATATACATACATATATATACATATATATATATATATACATACATATATATACATATATATATATATACATACATATATATACATATATATATATACATACATATATATACATATATATATATACATACATATATATACATATATATATATATATATACATACATATATATACATATATATATATACATACATATATATACATATATATATATACATACATATATATACATATATATATATATACATACATATATATACATATATATATATACATACATATATATACATATATATATATATATATATATATATATATATATATATATATATATATATATATATATCTTACCTAATTAAATAGGATCACTTAATCTAATCTTCTCTAATAGAGGTGCATTCTCCGTAATCTTCTCTAATAGAGGTGCATTCTTCATAATCTTCTCTAATATATATATATCTTACCTAATTAAATAGGATCACTTAATCTAATCTTCTCTAATGAAATGTGAAAATAGGTGCATTCTCCATAAGCATAAAATATGTGATATGCTATATGTAATATCGAAAAAATTTTATGCCATGATTGAAATCAAATAACATTATATTAGTTTTTACGGTGCGTACCTTTCGATGTCATCTGAATATGTGATTTGGAGACGTCTTTAGATCTAAAATCTTTATGTGATTTAGAGATGTCTTTATCCAAAATTGCTATCAATTTACAAGGATAACTATACTCTTTCTCTCGTATCTTCCTATCTTTTCACCTGACCTCAATTATGGTGGTTGAGAGAGAAATCATAATCTCTCTATTGCATCCTGTACATTCGTCTTTATGTTCTATCTCATAATAAGTTATTATGAGAGTTCCTTCCATCAATGATGTCTCTTAATGAATCTTACCTTAATTGAACTTCCTTTCTATTAGGCAATAACTATAATCAAAATCCAATCATATCCATAATATATCTTACCTAATTAAATAGGATCACATAATCTAATCTTCTCTAATATAATCAATAAATTTATTAGAAATATTATAAACTTGAAGAGTTATAAATAATAATAATACTTTTAAGGTCTAATTTGATCATAACATAAATTTTTTTATCATTATAATTATAAATAGAGTGTGTGATCTCTCTAGTTATTAAAATAATATCATGAATATTTTTATCCTTAATAAAAGTAGATTATTATTTCGAAATTAAATCAGGAAGTAAAAGTTTAATTCTATAGATTAAAATGTAGTCAAAATCTTGTAACATTAAAAATTAATAATCATGAAAGAATTTTTTATCTTAGGAATAGAAACAAAAAACGTTTTAATCCATTCATCTATCCATCCATCCATCCTGTAAAATAAGAAAATTACCAATTCACCGTACACGTGGAGAGATCAGGTAGGCGAGTACCGTGTGACACGCTGCCACCAAAGCGCGTTCCACTTGGGCGGCCCAAATAGGTGTCGGCCAGCCGAACGGTCTCACCGCCACAAGCAACCTCTCAGTCGAACGGTCTCAGCGCCACAAGCAACCTCTCACCGCCACATGTGGAGTGGAATCGATCTGGGATATGCATGTGATGCACATGTGGAGTGGAATCATTTGTAAAGCAAGAAATGACTAGGAGCAATTCATATCTTATCAATGTTGCTATGTGATGCAAATAGTTGTGGATTTTTGGCCCACAAATCATCTCTAGTGTCGACCAAAAGAAAAATAACTCATATCTTTACGTCACGTAGAGATGCATGCATGTATGCATTCGAAATTTGGCTTTCAGATGCATGCATTCAATTCTAACACTCATTTGGCTTTCAGATGCATGCATTCAATTCTAACACTCAAAAGAAGAGACTATGATTAATCATACCAATTGTAAAAAAAAAAAGGAAATACTCTGATTATTGCGAAGAATTTGTATTTATTCGAAATTATTTTAAGAGGAGATGTTAGTGTACTGTTGGAATAAGCTAACACTAATCTTCATTAACGAATCAAAAGGGAAGCTTTCCGTAAGTACGTGCATGCATGCATAAGGTTGATTGACACCATGCAATATACTAATCGTTTGACTTGAGAGAAAAAAAGGGAGGGATTAAATAACATGGTTTATGTCTCCTCTCAGATGGCCTCATCGATGCCAATGATTAAAGTAAAAATGCATCCCAATATCACGTTCGATTTCTCCGTTATTGACTGCACCAACACTCAAACATATTATGAATCTTATCTATACCTCTCTCTTACAACTCATGCTGCTTCATCATATATTACACAACTTAATTTGTCTCATGAAACCATGGAAAAGGCTTATGCTTTCGAAGGTTTCTTTTGGTTGTTTAACCCATGCTTAAAGGGCTGGGCCGCACGATGACTCATTCACTTTAATTAAGAATCATACAAACACGATTCCATTCGGGATTCCACTCTCAAGTATGATTTAGGAATCGAATTTCCTTCCCGCAACAGAACTAAAGGATTTAAGCGCTGAAGCAACGAGGAATGAAACAACTCTCGTAAGCGGAAACTCATGAATTGAGATTGGACTCTCGAGCATCACATATAAGATTGGATCCCGAAACAAGACTTGAGACAGCGGATTCTCTCGTCGCAAACTAAGATTCCACTCAATCACTTTCATTTCTGTTTGCTGCTTACCACTGAACCTCTCATTCTGACAGGAGAAACGTGCATGTAACAACATCTGAGAGGAGCACAAAATAATCACATCAAAGTGGAGGGAACGGGCGCCACCCAGCCCGTTGACCCATGAAACCAAGCTGGTTTTGGAGGCAATCATTGAAGAACTGAGTCGAACGAGGAGGAGGAGGAACTCGATGTTCCCATCAAATGTATGGAAGTGGAACGTCGGTGGTGTGGTTGTTGACTAGAACGAGAAAGAGGAGGAGAAGCTTAAAATAGATATAGTTAAGAGCGTTTCTTTTAATTGTGCATTTAGCTAGATCCAAACAGAAGAGCGGATCAGCTCATGTCTGCTGGGCCTGTCGATCTCGATCCGTAACCATCGAATGAAATGATCTGACCCGTTTAATTTGACTGGCAGAATTATGGTTCGAGTATATAGACCCGCTAGCAAGTCGGGTCGGATCTAAACACAACTTTAAACGTTTTAGGGGGCCTGAGGTAGTGAATAGGGTTTCTGTGAAATATTTTGCTTGTTTGGAGATCTAAACACAACTTTTAACGATTAGTTAGTCTTCATACTTGTGTCATTATCCTAAATTAGGTTTGCTGTGAAATATTTAGCTTGTTTGGGGAAACAATCAAAGATCATCATACGAGAGATGCATTGCGTGTGCTTGAGTTGTCCGAGATGTCTAGGGTTTGATATGTTTTTGTGGTGTATGGTGACTTGTTATTTTGTTTCTTTTCATGTAGATATCTGTTTATAATTCGTTTGCATCCTCTTTTTTTTCAGATCTGAAAGTGAAATCACTTGGTCCTTGGATGTTTCTGTTTCTGTTTCTTGTCGTTCCGAACTTGGCTCAGTCCCAGATACTCTTCCAGGTAGAGATAAACAGATCCATTTCTTTCCTTCGTCCTTCATTGCGTTTACAGTAAGAGAAACGAATACGTTGCAGGGCTTCAACTGGGAGTCGTGGAGGCAGCAAGGCGGCTGGTATAACTTCTTGAAAGACAAAGTCTCTGATATAGCCAACGCTGGAGTCACCCACGTCTGGCTGCCTCCGCCCTCACATGTTGACCGAGTCGGCCTTGGTCTAAACTATTCTGTGACACTTCTCCTCTCAGGTTACATGCCGGGGCGGCTCTATGACTTGGGTGCTTCCAAGTATGGGAATCAGGATGAGTTGAAGGCCGAGGCAGCGAGGCTGCTTGCTGGCTGCGCGTGAGGCCGAGGAGCCGAGGCAGCGAGGCAGCAAGGCAGCGTGTTGGCTGCGCATGGGGCCGAGTGGCCGAGGCAGCGTGCTACTTGCTGCGCATGAGGCCGAGTGGCCGAGGCAGCGAGGCAGCAAGGCTACGTGCTGGCTGCGCATGAGGCCAAGTGGCCGAGGCAAGTGGGGAGCACGCTTGAGCCTGTCGGATAATACCTCGACATTCGGGGGCCGCCCGTTTCGCGTTCTTGGCAACAAGAGCAGTGTACCGCGCGGTCTCTAGCATCTTCATCCGCCAGTAGTAGGTTAAGGCAGCCGGGAGGGCGCCCAGCATGAGAGTTGTGCACCCAGATGTAGTCGGCCTCCGGGACGGTGGAGCCGGCGCGATCGTCCCTGTAGGCCGGATAGTCGAAGCGCTCCTTGAAGGCGGCGGAGATGATGATGGAGACTGTTCCGCCTGTGAGGATGCCGAAGCCCTGCGTAGTGAAAACGACTGCGATGAAGGCGCCACGGGTCTTCTTGTTGGCGTACTCCGACATGATGGTGGCGGAGAGCAGGTAATCGCCGCCGATACCCAAAGCCGAGCCAGAAGCGGAAGAGGCAGAGGGTGGCCATGACGCCCTTGGCGGTGCGACCGAAGGAGAGGCCGATCGCGAAGGAGCAGATGACCATGAGCATGAGCGTCACGCCATACACCTTCTTGCGGCCGAGCTTGCCGCCGAGCCACCCGAAGAAGAGCTGGCCAGAGAGGGCACCACAGAAGGCCACGCGGGTGATGGCGGCGGCCACGTTGGGCGGGAGCGTCCCGGGCGATTTCGAGTTGGGGTCGAAGGAATGGATGCGGCCAAGGAGCTTCGTGACGTGGGAGATGCAGAAGAGATCGTGGGCGTCGGTGAAGAAGCCCATGCCAGCAATGACGGGGGCCGTGAAGTGATACCACCGCGTCTTGGCAAGGTCGAGTGCCCCGAGCACTTGGAGCTGACCTCCGGCCATCGTTGCAGCGTACTTCCCTCTGCTTGTGCAACCGCTCTATAAGAAGAGGAGGCCTATAAGAAGAGGAGGAGAAGAGGGAGACCAAAGCTTGGTCGCAGGAAGGAGAAGCCGAGCAGGGAGGTCTAGAGGAGAAGGCGAGGTAGGCTCTGGGAACAGCGGGAGGGGTCGAGGTGCCGAGGCCGTGCAAAGATCTCGGCCATAGCCGAGGAGCAGAGGAACTGAGGCACGGGTTGGCTGCGCGTGTGGGACCGAGGGGCCCGCGAGGCGCTCGGTGCGGTCGGGCTGGCCGCGCGCGTGGGATACGGGCGGTTTGGCCGCGCGCGTGGGACGCGGGCGGTCTGGCCGCACGCGTGGGACCGAGGGGCCCGCGAGGCGCTCGGCGCGGTTGGGCTGGCCGCGCGCGTGGGACGCGGGCGGTTTGGCCGCGCGCGTGGGACCGAGGGGCCCGTGAGGCCCTCGGTGCGATCGGGCTGGCCGCGCGCGTGGGATGCGAGCGGTTTGGCCGCGCGCGTGGGACGCGGGCGGTATGGCCGCGCGCGTGGGACCGAGGGGCCCGCGAGGCGCTCGGCGCGGTTGGGCTGGCCGCGCGCGTGGGACGCGGGTGGGCTGGCCGAGGAGCTTTGTTGCGGGGACCCCTTATGCGGGGATGCTCCCCCGGAGCCCCGATCGGGCTTGACTGTTCGACTGCGGGTGAGACGGAGTCGAGCTGGCAATCCCTTTGACATTCGGGCCCTCCTTCTAGCTCGACTGCGGGTGAGACGGAGTCGAGCTGGCAATCCCTTAACATTCGGGCCCTCCTTCTAGCGCCAATTAACATTTTTAGCCGTGGCCTCGAGGCCGACGCGGCTTGTTCGGGTCCGGATGACGGGGATCGGCTTGTTCGGGTCCGGATGACGGGGATCTTTCCGGGGGCGCTCCTCGGGGTCTCCCGGCAGCCGAGCTCGGTGGTTCGGGTCGGGAGGTCGAGTCGGTAGGTCGGGTTGGGAAGAAGCTCCGTCGCAGCGCCAGGAAGAGGCGACACCATCTCGCACCTGCACACAGGTCGGGCCGGGGTGCTCGACCCGACCCCTCCGACGATCAAGTTAGCGAAGGATGTGGAGGGGGTTTAGGAGGAGGAGAAAACTCCGTGTGTTGAGTGTGTCTTCCCCCCTTTTGCCAAGGACTCGGGGGTATTTATAGAGGAGGTTTGATGTTACCTGATGTAGCTGTCTGCAGGGCAGGACTGTACCTTTGGTGGCGTCTGACATTGCCACTGGGGTTGTGTGGGAGGCCGAGCTGCTGCAGGGTATGGCGAGCCTCGGGCAGTGTGCCGCTCAAGGGGATGCTGTCATGACGTGTCACATCGCCATTTTTGCCGGGAGACCCCGAGGAGCGCCCCCGGAAAGATCCCCGTCATCCGGACCCGAACAAGCCGCGTCAGCCTCGAGGCCACGGCTAAAAAAGTTACTTACCGTAACAGATTGGCGCTAGAGGAGAAGGCGAGGTAGGCTCTGGGAACAGCTGGAGGGGCCGAGGTGCCGACCGTGCAAAGATCTCGGTTGTAGCCGAGGAGCAGAGGAACTGAGGCACGCGGGTTGGCTACGCGTGTGGGACCGAGGGGCCCACGAGGGGTCGAGGCGCACGGGCTGGTCGCGCGCGTGGGACCAAGGGGTCGAGGCCCACGCGCGCGGCCAGCCCAACCGCGCCGAGCACCTCGCGGGCCCCTCGGTCCCACGCGCGCGGCCAGCCCGACCGCACCGAGCGCCTCGACCCCTTGGTCCCACGCGCGCGACCAGCCCGCGCGCCTCGACCCCTCGTAGGCCCCTCGGTCCCACACGCGTAGCCAACCCGCGTGCCTCAGTTCCTCTACTCCTCGGCTACAGCCGAGATCTTTGCACGGCCTCGACACCTCGGCCCCTCCCGCTATTCCCAGAGCCTACCTCGCTTCTCCTCTAGCGCCAATCTGTTACGGTAAGTAACTTTTTTAGCCGTGGCCTCGAGGCCGACGCGGCTTGTTCGGGTCCGGATGACGGGGATCTTTCCGGGGGCGCTCCTCGGGGTCTCCCGGCAGCCGAGCTCGGTGGTTCAGGTCGGGAGGTCGGGTCGGTAGGGCGGGTCGGGAAGAAGCTCCGTCGCAGCGCTAGGAAGAGGCGACACCATCTCGCACCTGCACACAGGTCGGGCCGAGGTGCTCGACTCGACCCCTCCGATGATCAAGTTAGCGAAGGATGTGGAGGGGGTTTAGGAGGAGGAGAAAACTCCGTGTGTTGAGTGTGTCTTCCCCCCTTTTGCCAAGGGCTCGGGGGTATTTATAGAGGAGGTTTGATGTTACCCGATGTAGCTGTCTGCAGGGCAGGACTGTACCTTTGGTGGCGTCTGACATTGCCACTGGGGTTGTGTGGGAGGTCGAGCTGCTGCAGGGTATGGCGAGCCTCGGGCAGTGTGCCGTTCAGGGGGATGCTGTCATGACGTGTCACATCGCCATTTTTGCCCCTATCACGTACCTTTTGATGTCTCTTAATGAATCTTACCTTAATTGAACTTCCTTTCTATTAGGCAATAACTATAATCAAAATCCAATCATATCCATAATATATCTTACCTAATTAAATAGGATCACATAATCTAATCTTCTCTAATATAATCAATAAATTTATTAGAAATATTATAAACTTGAAGAGTTATAAATAATAATAATACTTTTAAGGTCTAATTTGATCATAACATAAATTTTTTTATCATTATAATTATAAATAGAGTGTGTGATCTCTCTAGTTATTAAAATAATATCATGAATATTTTTATCCTTAATAAAAGTAGATTATTATTTCGAAATTAAATCAGGAAGTAAAAGTTTAATTCTATAGATTAAAATGTAGTCAAAATCTTGTAACATTAAAAATTAATAATCATGAAAGAATTTTTTATCTTAGGAATAGAAACAAAAAACGTTTTAATCCATTCATCTATCCATCCATCCATCCTGTAAAATAAGAAAATTACCAATTCACCGTACACGTGGAGAGATCAGGTAGGCGAGTACCGTGTGACACGCTGCCACCAAAGCGCGTTCCACTTGGGCGGCCCAAATAGGTGTCGGCCAGCCGAACGGTCTCACCGCCACAAGCAACCTCTCAGCCGAACGGTCTCACCGCCACAAGCAACCTCTCACCTCCACAAGCAACCTCTCACCAGCCGAACGGTCTCACCGCCACAAGCAACCTCTCACAAGCAACCTCTCACCTGCGGAGGTCTTTTCTTTATTACTTTCCTTACTCTCACCGCCACAAGTAACCTCTCACCTGCGGAGGTCTCACCGCCACAAGCAACCTCTCACCTCTCACCGCCACAAGCCGAACGGTCTCACCGCCACAAGCAACCTCTCAACCTCTCACCGCCACAAGCAACCTCTCACCTCTCACCTCTCACCTCTCACCTCCCACCCAAAGAGATGTTGGGAAAATTATATTACTTTCCTTATTATTAATAAAAAGAAAAAAAGGAGGTCTTTTCCAACTTCCGCAGCGCCGTTCGCTCAATAAAGCCCAGAGGAAGGGGGCAAGAAAGCACGAAGAAGAAGCCCACGGAAGGGATAACGACGACGAAGCAAACTTCCGTGTCCCCTTAGCCCTCCTCTTTGTTCCTTCTATTATTCCTTCTAATCTCCTCCAATTTAGTCGTGGCCTCGGATTGTGAAGATTGATACCGGATTCGTTGTCGAGGGCGTGAAGAAATCCGGTGTTTTCGGTAAATCTTCTTCGTTCCTCTTTTTCGTTAGGTATTGATCTTGATTCCTTCAATTGTTGCTGCTAATCTCTGCTACTTCGTTCTGGTTATCTGCAATTTCAAGAACTTACATTCGATAGATGATGGTGAGATCCTGGTTAATCCCCTATATTTTGTCCTCCTTTTTTTAATCCCCTATATTTTGCCCTCCTTTTTTTCTTCGAAAGTATATTAGAAGCGTATATGTTTGATGATCAACGATTTGTCTAAGGGAAGTTGTGATCTTGTTGAGATTTAACTTAGATTGTTAATTGTCCCTGCAAATCTGTTTATTGTTTCCTTTCTTGCAGGAGATTCCAGTTTTTCATAGGTTGGGAAGTTGATTAATCCGCTACTCTTTTGGTTACTTAACTAACTAGACGAGATAAGGTTTCTTCGAATCTTGGCTGTGTTAGGCTTTTCTACTTTTGCGGTTGTTTCTTCCAAGTTTTTCAGAGGTTACCACGCTATTTATGTGCATTTATATGATGCTACTCTGCATATTTAAGAACGCGGATAAGATCTTGGACATTGGGACGTCTGTGTGTTGTAAGAATATATTAAAAGCTAGTACTTCTAATGGTAGTTCTTCCAAGTTTTCCAGGATTGATGGTATCAAGGGACTGCGTTCATGTGTCATGATTTTGGAATAGGAAAAGCGAATATTTTTCTCTCAAAGCTTTCCATGTAAAGCTTTTGCATCTCTTGTTTGCTGCTAGAGCATTACTTGGCTGATTTATCTTCAGGGAAGGAGAGTATACATTTCTATGCCAGATATTGAGGGAATGAATCTAAGGAATGTTTCCCTATGGATAAGTTGAAGGAAGCAGAATAGCTCATCAATCCTTTTTAGCACTTATTTCCGGCGGTAACTAAACCCTTTACTTATATGGAGTATCTATATTTCAGATTGATTTGACTTCTTGGGTTCAAAACTTATCTCTAGCGTGTACTAAGAAGCACTAGCTGTATACTGATCTGCAGCTGTTATTTTGTTGATGTTATTTATGCATCACTTACAAGTAATAATCACAACTTTGACCTGACTATTTTGATATGTTGTAGTTAAGAGCATAAAAAATTAGCTTGTTAAGGCTGACCTTCCTGAATTGGTAGTCCAAATTATCAATGTTTTTTTTTTTTTTTGTCTCATCGGCGTCTTCCTGTGATCCATTTTGACTCCTTCAAGTAACATCTGTCAGTTTATTATTTTGCTTTTGTTTCTCATGACATTATAATGACTCTTAACAATTCCCCCCTATTGGTTTTTCCATACCTTCATTTTTTGCTACGAGTATCACCATAGCATATCCTCGTCAAAACATATGAAGAACATAATTCACCATCCATCAGTTCTTTTGAAAACCTCAATCAAAAGCATCATTGCCAATCCTTTAATTTGATTCCCACTTATGGCCGTGTTATTTCTTTGCATATCACAGCACTCGCTGGATTAACCTCAGTCTATTACATGAAGGACTAATTTAGCGACAGGATTGTCAGTTGCAAGACTCATTTGATGAATTTTTTTTATCTTTTAGACATATATAATGACATATCTAATACCATTCCCTACAACGTTTTTGTCTGCATCACTTGGCATTTATAAGTAATCTTTGGGAGTCTCTTTATCTTAGTTGGTTACAGTGTTTCTGTCATCTCTACATTATGGTATATATGGGAGGACGATCACTTCTATTTTACAAACCCTCAAATTTGAACTAAAATTTGCAATGTATTTGCGATGTTTGTTTTCGATCAGAATGTTTTGCTCAATCCAATTTTACTTATTATGCATTTGGAAACCTGTAAACTGTTTATGACTCCAATGAGATTTTTTGTGTATGGTGCTTTTTCAGAATATAGTAGAGAGCTATCCCTGGTACGATGTTAATGTTCCCCACGGAATTAGTAGAGAGCTAAACCCCACGGAATTAGTTACTTCTGTTGAATATAATTTTGATACTTGCTTTATATTAATTAAAATTTGTCACCTTAATCTGTTTTTTATAATAACAATTTACATGCAATTATGGACACATTTGTGTTCAGTCTGTTTTCTTGATAGGAGCTAGAAGATGGATTCCAACAGGCGGCAAAGTGGAATTCAGCAATTGTCGGCTGCAGAGCAGGAAGCACAACGCATTGTCAATGAGGCTAGAAACGGTTAGTTCTGTTAAAGCAGAGCTCAAATCTATAATATATAGCTTTTCTGTAAATGAGCTTCATATAGTTTTTCTATCTGATATCTGTTGGTTTTGGTGTACCTTGAATTTGCAGCTCGATGCATAAAACTAAAATCTCAAATATTCAACCAGGAAAATATTTTTTATGATGATACCCTGGGACTGAGGATTTAGGGAAATATAATGCATATGGAAGGATATGTATATTGTCATTTCTTTCTTAGTGACTAGCTGCTAGCAGTCATTGGATTGCTAGATTGTCATGCTATTTGAGGCAATTGCTAGTGTGTCTTAGAAAAAGTGAACAATATGAAAACCAAACCTTCAGCTATGTCTGAAGACCAGCCAAAGAATCTTTCGTGCATGTTTTCTTTTCATAAATTAAGTTTAGTGTTAATAAAATCTTATATTTCATCGTGACAAATGCACTGAGGGTTTCTTGGATAAAGATATGAAATATTAGATGATTAGTGAAAAGAGAAAGGAAAAAAAATGTAGATTCTATTTGATTCAAAGAATCACTCTTAGGGATGAAGTTAGACAGGCTTTCTTTTTTGTAATATTTCAATTTTCTTGTGGAGTTAAAATCAGTAATCAAGTCAAATAAGCATGTGCCACTTGTTGCATAGAACTCATCGAAAAAGTTGCAACAAAATAAAGATCATTGAGACTGAACATTGCATAAGTGATAGCCTCTGAAAATTTAGGTATGCAAATTTCCAGCCACTTTTGATAGACTGAACATTGCATTAATCAAGCTTTACTTATTGTTACCCTGATTCCATCATTTTAACGAAATTTATTGAAGCTTCTAGTTTCGTTTTGTTTTGTTTTTGTTTTCTAGTTTCTATTTATTGGACAAAAGTAGCATTGGAAAAAAAAAACCTCATTTCAGTTTAGGGCCGGCGAGTCGCCAGTCAGAGAATCGATCTGGGATATGCATGGGATATGCATGTGATGCACATGTGGAGTGGAATCATTTGTAAAGCAAGAAATGACTAGGAGCAATTCATATTTTATCAATGTTGTTATGTGATGCAAATAGTTGTGGATTTTTGACCCACAAATCATCTCTAGTGTCGACCAAAAGAAAAATAACTCATATCTTTACGTCACGTAGAGATGCGTGCATGCATGCATTGGAAATTTGGCTTTCAGATGCATGTATTCAATTCTAACACTCATTTGGCTTTCAGATGCATGCATTCAATTCTAACACTCAAAAGAAGAGACTATGATTGATCATACCAATTGTAAACAAAAAAAAAGGAAATACTCTGATTATTGCGAAGAATTTGTATTTATTCGAAATTATTTTAAGAGGAGATGTTAGTGTGCTGTTGGAATAAGCTAACACTAATCTTCATTAACGAATCAAAAGGGAAGCTTTCCGTAAGTACGTGCATGCATGCATAAGGTTGATTGACACCATGCAATATACTAATCGTTTGACTTGAGAGAAAAAAGGGGAGGGATTAAATAACATGGTTTATGTCTCCTCTCAGATGGCCTCATCGACGCCAATGATCAAAGTAATAATGCATCCCAATATCATGTTCGATTTCTCCATTATTGACTGCACCAACACTCAAACATATTATGAATCTTATCTATACCTCTCTCTTACAACTCATGCTGCTTCATCGTATATTACACAACTTAATTTGTCTCATGAAACCATGGAAAAGGCTTATTCTTTCGAAGGTTTCTTTCTGGTTGTTTAACCCATGCTTAAAGGGCTGGGCCGCATGATGACTCATTCACTTTAATTAAGAATCATACAAACACGATTCCATTCGGGATTCCACTCTCAAGTATGATTTAGGAATCGAATTTCCTTCCCGCAACAGAACTAAAGGATTTAAGCGCTGAAGCAACGAGGAATGAAACAACTCTCGTAAGCGGAAACTCATGAATTGAGATTGGACTCTCGAGCATCACATATAAGATTGGATCCCGAAACAAGACTTGAGACAGCGGATTCTCTCGTCGCAAACTAAGATTCCACTCAATCACTTTCATTTCTGTTTGCTGCTTACCACTGAACCTCTCATTCTGACAGGAGAAACGTGCATGTAACAACATCTGAGAGGAGCACAAAATAATCATATCAAAGTGGAGGGAACGGGCGCCACCCAGCCCGTTGACCCATGAAACCAAGCTGGTTTTGGAGGCAATCATTGAAGAACTGAGTCGAACGAGGAGGAGGAGGAACTCGATGTTCCCATCAAATGTATGGAAGTGGAACGTCGGTGGTGTGGTTGTTGACTAGAACGAGAAAGAGGAGGAGAAGCTTAAAATAGATATAGTTAAGAGCGTTTCTTTTAATTGTGCATTTAGCTAGATCCAAACAGAAGAGCGGATCAGCTCATGTCTGCTGGGCCTGTCGATCTCGATCCGTAACCATCGAATGAAATGATCTGACCCGTTTAATTTGACTGGCAGAATTATGGTTCGAGTATACAGACCCGCTAGCAAGTCGGGTCGGATCTAAACACAACTTTAAACGTTTTAGGGGGCCTGAGGTAGTGAATAGGGTTTCTGTGAAATATTTTGCTTGTTTGGGGATCTAAACACAACTTTTAATGATTAGTTAGTCTTCATACTTGTGTCATTATCCTAAATTAGGTTTTCTGTGAAATATTTAGCTTGTTTGGGGAAACAATCAAAGATCATCATACGAGAGATGCATTGCGTGTGCTTGAGTTGTTCGAGATGTCTAGGGTTTGATATGTTTTTGTGGTGTATGGTGACTTGTTATTTTGTTTCTTTTCATGTAGATATCTGTTTATAATTCGTTTGCATCCTCTTTTTTTTCAGGTCTGAAAGTGAAATCACTTGGTCCTTGGATGTTTCTGCTTCTGTTTCTTGTCGTTCCGAACTTGGCTCAGTCCCAGATACTCTTCCAGGTAGAGATAAACAGATCCATTTCTTTCCTCCGTCCTTCATCGCGTTTACAGTAAGAGAAACGAATACGTTGCAGGGCTTCAACTGGGAGTCGTGGAGGCAGCAAGGCGGCTGGTATAACTTCTTGAAAGACAAAGGCTCTGATATAGCCAACGCTGGAGTCACCCGCGTCTGGCTGCCTCCGCCCTCGCACTCTGTCGACGTTCAAGGTCGTTCCGTGATTCGTATTTGCCGTCGTGATCACTCTCACATGTTGACCGAGTCGGCCTTGGTCTAAACTATTCTGTGACACTTCTCCTCTCAGGTTACATGCCGGGGCGGCTCTATGACTTGGGTGCTTCCAAGTATGGGAATCAGGATGAGTTGAAGGCGCTGATCGGCGCTTTCCACGACAAGGGAGTCAAATGCGTGGCCGACATCGTCATCAACCATCGTTGTGCAGACAAGCAAGACGGGAGAGGCATATGGTGCATCTTTGAAGGCGGAACCGATGATGCCCGCCTCGACTGGGGTCCACACATGATCTGTAGGGACGACAGACAGTACCCCGACGGCACCGGCAACCTCGACACCGGCGAGGGCTTCGCGGCGGCTCCCGACATCGACCACCTCAACACGTAGGTCCAACGTGAGCTCACGGACTGGCTGAACTGGCTCAAGATTGACATCGGCTTCGACGGGTGGAGGCTCGACTTTGCCAAGGGTTACTCCTCGAGCATCGCCAAGATCTACGTCGAACAAACGCAGCCAAACTTCGTGGTGGCTGAGATCTGGAGTTCATTAGCTTACGGAAACGATGGGAAGCCAGCATACGATCAGAACGGTAACCGCCAAGGGCTAGTTAATTGGGTTCAGCAGGTCGGAGGCCCAGCGACGGCCTTCGATTTCACCACAAAGGGAATACTACAAGTTGCCGTGGAAGGTGAACTGTGGAGGATGCGTGATCCCCAGGGGAAGGCGCCCGGCATGATGGGGTGGTGGCCAGAGAAGGCTGTCACCTTCGTCGACAACCACGATACCGGTTCGACGCAAAGGTTGTGGCCTTTTCCTTCTGATAAGGTCATGCAAGGCTACGCTTATATACTCACGCATCCGGGAGTCCCTTCCATCGTAAGTATGCTTCTGCCTAACATTCGATTCAAATAGTTTCACAGCCTGACGATTATATGTTCGTGCGTGCAGTTCTACGACCACATGTTCGACTGGGGATTGAAGGAGAAGATAACTCGGTTGGCTGAAACCAGAACACGAAATGGAATTCATTCGGGTAGCGCTCTCAACATTCTGGCCTCTGATGCTGACCTCTACATGGCAATGATCGATGGGAAGATATTGACAAAGCTAGGCTCGAGATACGACGTGGGGAATCTCGTTCCTTCCAACTTCCATGTCGTTGCCTCTGGTAATGACTACTGCGTGTGGGAAAAGAGATGAAGACGATGATGATGAATTATGGAAGAGGCTTTTCGCTTCTCTTTCGTTAACGTTTCTCATCTGTGTTGTAAGAAAAAAATATCGTTTCTCATCTTTGTAAATCTATTTTAGTGTAAAATCTTGGGTGCTGTTGTTAGCTTTAAATAAAAGATGGTTTCATTGTGATATTAAATGGAATCATGTTTACCTGCAATTCATCTATTTCTCATCTTTGTAAACTCACCACAATAAATCTCTAAGAACCCTATCGCTTCTCTTTCGTTACCTGTAATTCAGAACCCTTTTTTTTCTACAAGAACAATATGCTTACAGAGAAATTAAAATCTTGAGCTATATTATAAAATTTTGATAAAGAATTATCGAAAATATGATAAGACTTAAAACAAATATCATAAAAAATCAATTTGATTTTATACTCGAAATATCAAACATAAAAATTATGTATTTATTAAAACAATTAATGAAAAAGTATAGAGAGAAGAAAAAATATTTGCATATTGGCTTTATCATGGTTCTCCTTACTAGTCTGTATTGATGTATCGATTAGTTATCAGTACAATACATATTGAGCTATACCAACTTGTACCGAGTGTACCAACACATGGTACATAGGGAAATGCCGATATACTGCCCCTATCGATCCCCTGTCAGATTGGTATATACTACTCGTATCGAATGATATGCTACGGTACGATGAACATTAGGCTTTATTGACTTATAGAAAGCCTGTGATAGGGTTCTTAGAGATTTATTGTGGTGAGTTTTAGAAAAGAAAGGTATATTCACTAATTATATTGATATTATTAAAGATATGTATAATAATATAACTAATGGTATTAGAACTATAGAAAGTGTGTCTAGTGAATTTATTATTAATATAGGATTACATTAAGGATTCTCATTAAGTTCCTATCTTTTCACATTGATAATGGATAAACTTACTAGTCATTTACATAATAAACCTCTCCAGTAAATGTTATTTACTGATGATATTATCCGAGTTGATGAGAGCCTAAGTGAAATTGATTATAAACTTGAACTACGAAGATATGGAGAGATCGATGAAGATATTATTCATCGAATAACAATATGATGGTTAAAACGACATTATTCATTGAATAGCTTGATGCGCTCAATTTGCTACTTAATTGTGCTACATAGTGTCACTATTAAAATGCATGTGCAAGGAACGAAAGAACTCCATTTTAAATATCTTGTAACAAAATGACAAATGCATTAAAATCTTTTAGCAGCTTTCATTCATGTGATTCACATTATTTAGTTGTCATGGGTCTTAATTAGTTTAAGGTATTATTTAAAAAATTGTATAATGCAGCATATCAATATATCTATATATATTTATAAATTTCTTTCATTTTCGAGTTGAATCTATGGCTTTCATGTGTAAAAGTTGTTTTATCATTCATGAGCTTGGATTTCATTTTCTATCTGCTGGCGAGCCTTTTAGGGCTTTGGCCAAGTGCTCTCTTGCTTAATTATTCCATGGATAGGGGTTCACTATCACTTTTAGGGTGTTTTTGTTAGTCTGATGGCCATTAAATTTTGTCAAATCTTCTTTCCAATAGGTTCTGTGTTTTTTATTTTTTTTCCCCCTTTCTTTGTCAAGTTATGGGTAGGTTCATAGTTGATATTAGCTCGTTCATAACAATAGCATCTTAGAAGGTGAAGATGCCAAGAATGATGCTTGGCTATTGTATTCAGTTGTCAGCGGTACTGTCTGTAACTGGATAAAATGTTGAATAAAAGTACTTACTTTTTAGACTTGACATGCTATACAGACTTAAATTGCATGTTATTAATGGGTGATTTATGATTTATGATTTTGAATTATTATTTTTTTATCTACAATGTCACATACTGTGCTGCCCCTTTCCAATCACAAGCTATAGTGTGATGCTAATGTTTGAATTGTGTATTTATTAATTTAGTTTTAACCGAATGACAATTTTGTACCACTGCATCCCAATTTGTTGTGTTTAGTTGTTGAAGATCATATAACTTGGTTACAGGTTTCAAGTTCTTGTTTCACCTATGTATTCTCTAATGTTGCTTCTTTACAGGCTTGTTGAGGATGGTGAGGGTCAGTGTGTTGAATGATGCTCTCAAGAGCATGTACAATGCTGAGAAGCGTGGAAAGAGGCAGGTCATGATTAGACCGTCTTCGAAAGTGATAATTAAGTTTCTTCTTGTCATGCAGAAGCATGGTACCTAGTCTGGTATTCTATACTGTCTATATGATTTCAAGGTTTAAACTGTTCTGATTTGTCTGTCTGTATTGGCTAGGTTATATTGGTGAATTTGAATACGTAGATGATCACAGAGCTGGGAAGATAGTGGTCGAGTTGAATGGAAGATTGAACAAATGCGGCGTCATCAGCCCTCGCTTCGATGTGGGTGTCAAAGAAATTGAACCCTGGACTGCTAGGCTTCTCCCATCACGTCAGGCAAGTTGTTTGAAGTATTTTGACTTCCAACCTGCTGAGGTTTTATTTTCTAGATCAGAGGTAGAATAACATTGTTTCTTTATAATTTTGTCTGCAGTTTGGTTACATTGTGCTGACTACATCTGCTGGCATCATGGACCATGAGGAAGCTAGGAGAAAGAATGTTGGTGGTAAAGTGCTTGGCTTTTTTTACTGAGTGTGGAACTCTTGACGATGGACACTGAAAGAAGGCAATGCCATTTTTTCACAAGGAACTTTTCAAGGAACATTAATATATATATATATATATATATATTGTTTTTTGTCTTGGTTGAATTTTGATATGAACTTGTTTGCTTTCTGCTTCTACTAGCTCGAAATCCGTCTGCAAAATCTGTATTTGATATCGTGTTGAATTGGCTGCTTGCTTGGGAGATGTTGTTAAGATTATCTTCTGAATCTAACTGATTTAGTCTTCACAAACTGGATTTCCTTAAGAATATAGATGGGGTGTGTATTTCATATTCTGTTTACATCACAGATACTGCACTATTAGCCCCATTTAAATTTGGGTGTGTGCCAAAAAGCTACAGGAGAGAATGGAGTCTGTACACATGTTACGGTCACACTGATTCTTTTGCTGCTCTCTGGCATGGATCAACAGTATGACATCTATATGTAGTTTTACTTGTCTCAAGTGTACTAGCATATCTTAGATATTACATACTGTTAAGCTTGAAATGTGAACTTTGAGGAGAATTTTGCTTCCTCAGGCCTTTGGCTTGCAGTTGCTAATATCAGTTTTAAAGGCTTATTTTTGAAAGAAATTAAGTTGCAAAACTATTAGAGATTAGAAACATGAATCTGGGAATTTTCTAGTAGTTAATGTTCCTGCTATCTTTTCTGATAATTTGTATGATGCCATATCAACATACAGCTAATACTGCTACATTTATAATAACAGTTATGAAATGTTGTTAAGATTATATTTGTGAATGACATCCCCTTGAAGGTGTTCAAGGCTCCTCTCTTTTTTAACAATTTGTGGGATCACATTATGCTGTTTCATTTAGTTCAAATAATAATACTCTTTTATCACCTATATATTTATTTTTTCCCATGCTTTTAGCTTACAAGTGTTAAAAGATAATTAAACTAAATAACCTTACTGACTCCCATTTGTCACCATCATAACCAAATTACTACCATTTATTTTCATCAATACTTGTCTTTATTATCACCTTAATGGTGCCAAATCTCCTTGACACAGTAGCCACTTGTCCTTGCATTCCTAACTATCACTATATCACAACCATCATTGTCAAGGCATGTCATCTGGGCTACACTTTGAAATTTATACAGATCAATAAAGGTCCTTAATTAAGAGTTAAATTGATAGGGTGTTTAATTAAGAGATGCAATTTTATTTTTTTAATCAAAAGTATAATATACTATTATTTGTTTTGTATAATTAAACATGTTTGTACTAATTTATTTGAATATTAAGTGTTTTGTATAATTTAAATTTTTTAGAAGTTTACATATTGTACTGTTTTTGCTAAATTATAATATTTCTAATCTTGTATCCCTAAAATATTCATGCACACCCAAACCCAATTGACTGTCTATGTATTTGAATTTGAAGCCAAATACTTGCTTTTATATCTCAACTCATTCTAAATTCTATTTAAGCGGATCAAATATATTTAAATACCCAAACAAACTCATTCTACTGTTATTTCTATATAATAATAATTATATGGGAATAGGATATAAGACTCTAAAATTCCATCCTTTGAAACTTAATCCAATTCCTCAAATAATAATTTTCTATTCCATTGAATCCTCAATCTTGCCTATAATTACTCAAGTAATTGTTGTGATATCATGTAATTGTTTTTCTAAATTTTACTCCTTCATATAAGTATTATATAATTAGGAAAATATTAATAAAAATTATAGAAAAAAAAAACTCTTTTTATTTTCCCAATCCCTTGATATCCTTCCTAATCCTTATATAATCTATATTTTACATCTTAGTACGTAGATATGAATAATATATATAAATATAAACATAATCATAATATAAATATAAAATACAAAAAATAAATATAAATATAAATATATGCTCGGGTCGGTTTACGAACACCGGTCGCCTCTCCTCCTCTCCTCTCTCTCAAGTCTCAACCTCAGTCAAAGGGCCGAACCAGAGTCCATCTCTCTCGTTCATGGCGGCGACGACCCAGGCAAGCCTTCTGCTTCAAAAGCAGCTCCGTGGTACGGATCGAATCTTCCTATGCCTGCTTCTTTTCTTGCGTGGGGTTTCGGTTCTAGGATTTCTTGTGCGATCAATCGAGGCTTATGGCTTGTTTGTCTTGTTCTTGGATCAGATCTCATGAAGAACCCGGTGGACGGGTTCTCTGCTGGCCTGGTTGATGACAGCAACGTCTTCGAGTGGAACGTCACGATTATTGGGCCGCCGGATACGCTTTAGTTAGTGATCTTCTCATGAATTGTATAATTTATGTGGTTTCTTTAATTGATTGGTCGAATTTCTTTGTTTCTTCCCTCCGATTTTGTTGCTTTGGTGGATCCTCGTTGTAGTACGATGGGGTTTTTGCGATTTAGGACGTTAATGGTTTGGAATAGGGAGTTCGTTTTTCTAAAGTTTGGATCTTTAAATTGATCCTGGGAGAAAGGGATATTTATTCTCCTTCGTGAGATTGGTAATGTGAACCTGACTCAGGTTATCGAAATTTCTGTCTCCTGGGACTTGACCTTCTATTGGAATCCGAAGAGGAGTGTAATATGCGGTTCGTGTTTCTTGTTCTGTTTGTTGAGTATTCTTACGGCTTTGTTCCTTTTCCAAGTTCTTTAATTATTTTTGTGAATTTGGTATGATCACGAGCGATGGCTGTTCTGTCACTAATATGTTCTCCACGGTTTGTGATAGATAATCGATTAGAGAACCTTAGATATCAAGACAATGAAACCATAATTTTTTATAGTGCTAAGTGCTATCACTGTTTTGATCTTCTAAATGGGGAAGTCATCTAAAAATATTGTTTTAAACTCCTACCTGATGAGCTTGTTCATTAGATTATTAAGGAAACCATGATGTATGTGCACCAAACTAATGTTCTTGTAAAGTTCAGATATGAAAAGTTCCATTTATAAACCTTGTCTGTATAAATTCTGTTGCAGTGATGGTGGCTATTTCAATGCCATTATGAGTTTTCCTTCCAACTACCCAAACAGCCCTCCTTCAGTTAGATTTACATCAGAGATGTGGCATCCAAATGGTAAGATACTAAATTTATGTCTACAAGAATTCTTTTCCTTTTATGTATTACTGCAATATTTCTATTGAAGAATGTATCTTTGATGTGAACACCAGTCTACTCTGACGGGCGTGTTTGCATATCTATCCTTCATCCCCCTGGTGATGATCCAAATGGTTACGAGCTTGCAAGTGAACGTTGGACACCTGTGCACACGGTACTACATTTTCTCATTAAATGCTGTGTTTTAAAATACTTTTGCTAGGTAATTAGATTTATTTTATTTTTTGAATCACAATGGGAAGAGAGTATCATTAATTACACTTTATATTGTTGTGTTTAATAAACTAGACATATATAAATGATGTGACTTGAAAATCTTATCATCAATGCTTATGCCTTCAAACATATGTGCAAGAGGGAAAGGAAAAGTAGAGACCATAGTTTGCTGCTTAAAAAGCCTTATCATATTATCTAGTCACCATAGTTTTTAAGATCCATTCATGCACCTACTTATGCTTCTGCATTTGTGGATGCTCTCCGTAGGCCACACTGCATGACCTATATGCAGCGCCAATATGTGGTGTGTTTGTATATGCCTGCTATAAGGTCCATATATATGTAATTTAAGTGCAAATGGCACATAGGTGGTTGCCATGGTGGACCAAGCATATAAGTTGAACCAACCTAACCTGAAGGACTCAATCCATTGGCTATCATCTATAACCATGTTTAAGCTATACCGATAAGGTGGCTCATACTTTCATAGTACATCTATATAAATATGGGCACATGGCTATGTTGGCTTTTAGATATCGGCAGTTATTTTCCATGCCCATGATTCACAATTTTTAATACCATAGTCAGGTCTTAGAAGCTATTCTTTGGTGTCTTCATTATGGTGAGATATGCATTGTTTGTTAGCATGATTTTGAGTAATTTGACGTGGTATGAGTGTTATGAATGAATGAGATTGAGATAACAAGTTAATTTTTAGATTTGGAGGAGCCTTTAATTGAATGGATGGTGGCCTTAGAATTAATCGTGTATATTTGATAGTAAAGATTACTTATGCATGCACATGTCTTCCTACATAAGGTATATGCTCTATGTTGTGATCAGTGTTTTAAATATTGCTATGGCACTTATACCAGAACCTTGTCAGACCAGTACATTTCAATTGCTATGATACCGAACACCAACTTATAAAAAATAAAAATTATTTAGTTGATTATACACCATCGAACCTATACTGTATGGTGGGTGTGGTAGTATTTTGTGAATCTAAAACCATGGTGATGATCCAACTGTCTATATACTGCTTTATTGTCATTTTTGTTGTAATCCAAGAGTCAAGGCAAGAAAAAGAGGTCAGGGGATGAACAAAGAAATAGTAGAGAAGAAGGGATAAGTAGGCCCTAGGCCATAAAGATATTCAATTTGTTAAGAATTTTTTAAACAGTAATTGCTTTTCTGCGTAGATATCAATCTATTTCTCAAATAGACTAAGACCTTTAACTTACTAAAGAACACTTTGAGGAAAGAAATAATAAATAAATACAGAAGTATTGTAATTCTTCAGCAGTCTGCCGTTTATTTTCAGCTGATAGCCCCTTCTTTTCATCAGATCTAACTTCTGGAGTACAATTATTTGTTTAAAAAACATTCATTGAGAATAGGTACATCTTTTAAATAAACTGACGGAATCAGGGTCAGTTCTATCATTTTTATGAATCCTACTGTGTGTCCTAGTGGTTTCAATAGTTTCATCTAAACCTTTGAGTTTCTGTTGACTTGGACAAGTTCCAAATTGCTGGGATCAACTGGAAAACAAAACCACGCTCCTATTCTTGTTTTTGGTTTTTGAGCTAATTCATCTGAGCCACTTTTATTAAATAACTTGTAGAGTTAGCTGCCTCATGTTAATTTGATCTCATTAGTTCTTTCAAGAACCCTTTAAGAACTTCAGTGGACATGCCACTATGAACCTGACACAAGCTACTGGAGACAAGATAATTCTGGGAGGTTATTTGCTGTTGCTGAAGCAATTAATCTTTCTTATAGATTGGGGATGGGTGGATTTCATTTTTTTCCTGCTTTCAAGATTTTGTCTAGTGATTCATTTACCTGCAATAATTTTTTGGAAGAATATATATATTTTTTGTTTGCTGCCCTGTTTGTGATTGAAATTAGGAAATCTTGTTGTTCAAACATGCAGGTAGAGAGCATAGTTCTGAGTATTATTTCTATGTTGTCAAGTCCCAACGATGAATCTCCTGCAAATGTTGAAGCTGCTGTAAGTGATATTTAAAATATTTTTTAGTGCTATGTCCATGACTTGCTATGCTGCTATGCTTTATGCCCTTTGTTGTGAGCTGTATCTGTATTTAAAAGTTGCTGTAAATTTCAAAGAATTTCATCTCAAACAGAACTAGCCTATACTTTGTAATTTTAGTTTCTGAGTATGGCCTTATGCCACTTGTTAGACAGCTTGATTGTATTACCTGACATGCCTTGTGAATGCACTAGCTGTTTCCACTAAAGTTTAATTCGGAGCCCTGCAACATGATTCAGAGTTAGTTTGTAATGGGTATTTTCACAAGTTTTGGACTTTCCTTGTTGAAAGTAAGAGATAAGGTGGGCATCTTGGAGTTTCTTATAACTGTCTTTTGATGTAGAGAACCTTATGTTGTAAATAGCTTGCTTAAGACATGATATGCCATGCAACTAAAGTGCTCTACCTAGTTGCAATTGGAATAACAAGCTAAGTTGCAATAAAGATGAGATGTAGAGAGAATAAATAAAAGCAATAAACTTAATAACACAGGCTATTTATTGAAAGCAATAAACTATGCATTAGCATCTCATTGACATAAACACAGCCAACATATGCAAGAAAACTTTAAATACTAATCCAGTATGTTTTAGCTTTTGGGTTGTTCTGAAGGTTCCTTTGAGGTGAATTTATGGTGTCTGTTTTGAATTTCAGGTTTTTCTGTGGAAATTTGTAGTAACTGGATGAAAGTGGGCCTAAACCCAAGATATGAAGTGCAATTTTGTCAATATCAAGTGAAGATTAGAGATTACAGTTAAAGAGTTCATAGAAGTGAAAGTTCTTAGGTATGTTGGTATCATTTAACAGGATTGAAATATTGACGTAAATGTTGTCCATTGAAGTAAATAGGGGCATTAGAAGTTGTGTGGATGATTGATCGTCATTTGCCACTTTATGACCTTAAGGCTAGCTATGCCTTATGGTCTTGTTGGTGGGTAAATATGAGATAATAAGTATAAAAGGCTAATCTCATGAGGAAAAATCTATTGAGATTGATGTGCGAAGTTATTAGAAAAATCTAGGTTTTGGAATGTTTATGTTTATAAGCAATTTAGTATAGCTCCAATTGAAAAAAAATTAGAAAATAATTTAAAATCATACTGATACACAAAGGAGTTCTAGGTGTAGATGCATTATGTGGATGAGGAGAATTAATTGTGATTTAGTAGTGGAAGAGAGAAAGAGAGAGAGAGTTTCAGTTGATTGAGAAGTTGATTGTTTCTACTTACCGGGGAAGAGTTTCAGTTGTTTGTATTCATCATACATGTGTGATGGTGTTACATTGAGATTTAAATGATGATGCCTTCCTAGATGAACTTGGTATTTCTTTTCTAGGTTTTGATCTGGCAGAAATACTTGAAACCTCGTAACTTATGCTGTTGCACCTCGATCTGACACAATGCATCGATTACATTGCAGAAGGAATGGAGGGAGAGTAGGGATGAGTTCAAGAAGAAGGTCAGCCGCATCGTCAGGCGATCCCAGGAAATGCTGTGAGCCCGAAAAGAGCGAAGCGCAGCGAGACATAAGGCGGAGACTGGATGCAGCATGCTTGGTTTGTGCAGGTCGTGGTGTGGGGGAGAGATGAGTTTCAGGTTTGCTGCTTTACCGAGGTGTTATCACTTGCAGCCTCGGTGGAATTCCCAGTCTGCTGTGGTCTCAAAAAGCTGTTAATAATGTCATTTGGTGGGTTCTTAATTAATGTCATTTCGTCTCTTCTGTGGAATTTACGAGACATCTCATCCTTGAGATATCAGTGGATTAGCAGTAATATTTCCTGATAGCCTCATCAAGTTCTTCCTGGGATTCTTTACCCAGGACTGTTACTTTTGGTAGGTGGAAATGCAGTTGAATGATTGAAGGTTTTAGGTTTTCTGCGTGGCTCGCTGCCTTCAGTGGTTCATGCATCTACTTTTTTGCTTTAAGATTATTAAACCTCATTGATTTATTCGACTAGTGATCCTACTTTCAATCACCATATTTTAGTCAAAAGCTACTTGCACGTGATTATAGACAATTGCCCTCTAATTCAGCTGACAAATATGCTGTTAAAATAGTTAATTATTTTGATTGAATGTAAACTTTTAACTAAACTCCAATATCAAATTGTTGGAAAATTTTAAATACTTTTCGTATATTTATAAATCCTAGTAAATGACTGTAGATATGAAAGGGGAATCGAGCAAAGGGACGAGGACGTACCCATCAAGCCGCGTGGCCCATCCGCAGCCGTCGGATCAATCAACTCAAGGCATGAGTTTAATGGCTTGGGAAACAAGCGAGAGAATAGTCGCCGGTCAAGCTCGACCCGCGCGCAGCCTTGTTCAACTACGGTGGGGCATCCGGCGATGGCAGGTGGACCGCCGAGGTCGTGGGGCGACGCCTCCTTCTTCCTTGAAGCTTCCGGATGAAAGAGATAGGATACACTACACTTCTCTGTCTCTCTCCCTCGTGTCGCTATTCCTTTTTTTGCGTCGTCATCGTCAACACTAGAATACACTATATAAATAGACTTAGCGATCTGCTGAGACCAGGCTGCTCCTCTCCGCCCATCCTCAAACTGGAGCTGCTCCTTTGGCGATAAGGTAAAGTCTCTGTCGCTTTCTCGCTTAATTCCTTTTTAACTTCTCCACGGATCTCAAGCTCGTAACTTAATCGTTCTGTTGACTTCATGTCTCGTTAATCAAGATCTGATTTTTTTCCTAAAATTCCTCTCATCATCCCTCAGTTCTCGTTTGTGCTTTGATTTTTTGGGTCAATTCTCACAGTTCGAGATTTCTTGCTGATCAGTTTCTTGTTGGGTTTTCTTTTCTTAGTATTTAGGATCCAATATTTTAGATTCTTCATGTATTAGAAGATTAGAAGAGTTTATCCTTGATCTATTGTCTTTTTGAGGTGTTAGAATCTTATCATATATGAAAACCCTTTAGGTAACAGTAGGTATATGCTATGATTGTAGCGAGATCTGAGGTTATTTGTTCCATTTGATGGTGGTTTTCTCCTTCTCCGTGTTAACATAGGTATATATCTGCGTTGTTCTTTTCTTGTTCTTGGATATTTGCTCTTCTTTGTGAACGAGGAACACTTTAGGCTGCAATCATGCTTAAGTTTATTTTAGAAATATGTTTGTATGTATTTATTTTTATACAGAGTGTAAAATCGTTGCTTGATTGTAGGAAATTGGTGTGCTCAGCTATAAAAAATGACCGATAGCAGTGAGATGGATTCCCTGGTAGCTCCTGAATTCTCTCCAGATATGGTACTCGGCTTTATTAGTCAAATTCTTATGGAAGAGGACATGGATGATAAATTCGATGTGTTTCATGAAGATTTGGCTCTTTTAGCTGCAGAGAAGCCCTTCTATGAGATCCTTGGTGAGACGTTCCCCCCTTTGCCAGATCAGAACTCTGGCCCTAGTGCAGAGAGCCCTGATGGTAGTAGCATTAGTAACTTCCATGTAAATTCCAATGGGAGCAGTAGTGATGGCATCCTCGCAAATGATAGCTGGCCTTATGATCCTCTCGAATATCGTCAGCTGCAGACTAATCCAGCTTCTGTTGATTATTATTCGCAGTCTTCATGTTCCCCTGCAAATTACAATGCAGGAAATGTCAACAGAGTGTTAGTAGAGTCTCTTTCTAATCCTCTTTCGGATAATGATCTTGTCATTCAGAGCACACCTGCCTGGCAATTTCAGAAGGGACTTGAGGAGGCACGAAGATTTCTTCCCAGCAGTGAAAACTTGATGATTAATTTAGAGGCCAATGGTTCCCTCTTTTCTCAAGAGCCAAAAGAAGATTGGAAATTGGCTGAGATCAATGCAGATGAGAAACACGAGAGCCCTATTCGTGAGCCAAGGGGTAGGAAGACTCATCATGATGATGACTTGGATTTGCAGGAAGGGAGAAGCAATAAACAATCAGCCCTTTCCACTGAGGAACCTCTTCGTCCTGACATTTTAGATGATGTCCTACTTTGTGGTTGGGAGAAATGCACAGCAGGGAATGATGAACAGCAATCTGAATCAGTGAATCAAGACGGCAGAAGTTCTCATAGCAGTCATGCGAAAGGATCAGGTGGTGGAAAAAGTCGAGGGAAGAAACAATCTATGAAGGACGTGGTTGATCTTAGGACACTTCTTGTCCATTGTGCTGAATCTGTGGCGATAGGTGATCGTCGAAGCGCAGGAGAGCTGTTGAAACAGATCAGACAGCACTCATCCCCTTTTGGAGATGCAAATGAGAGGTTGGCCCATTGCTTTGCTGATGGCCTTGAGGCACGCCTAGCTGGCACAGGGAGTCAAATTTACCATTCCATCGTTGCTAAGCGAATTTCTACTTCTGATATATTGAAAGGTTACAAGTGTTATATGCCTGCATGCCCTTTCAAGAAGATTGCTTATCTTTACTCCAACAGGACCATTTTGAATGTGGCTAATAAAGCGCCAAGGTTGCATATAATAGATTTTGGCATATTTTATGGCTTCCAATGGCCATGTTTCATGCAGCGTCTTGCTAGTCAGCCAGGTGGTCCCCCAAGGCTCCGGATAACTGGCATCGACAAACCGAGCCCAGGTTTTCGTCCAACTGAGCGGATTGATGAAACTGGGCAGCGCTTAGCTGATTATGCTCGTAGATTTGGCATTCCTTTCGAGTTTCATGCAATTGCAACTAAGTGGGATACCATCCGGACTGAGGATCTAAACATTGACAAAGATGAGGTGCTTGTCGTAAACAGTTTGTTCCAGTTCAAGAGTCTCATAGATGAGACTGTGGTTGAGTACAGCCCAAGAAATATGGTACTGAACACTATAAGAAATCTGAACCCGGCTGTTTTCATATTTGGGGATGTGAATGGATCATATAGTTCTCCTTTTTTCGTCACACGTTTTCGTGAAGCTTTATTCCACTTCTCTGCCTTGTTTGACATGATCGAAACAAATGTGCCGCGGGAGGATGAATCAAGGCCATTGATAGAAAGGCACATCAGTGGACGGGATGCTCTCAATGTCATTGCTTGTGAGGGATCAGAAAGGGTGGAAAGGCCTGAGACTTACAAGCAGTGGCAGGTGAGGAACATCAGAGCAGGGTTCAAGCAACTTCCGCTGAATTCTGATATCATAAAGATGGCCAAGGAAAAGTTGAAGGCCTACCATAAGGATTTTGTATTAGATGTAGATGGCCAATGGCTACTGCAAGGATGGAAAGGGCGTATTCTTCAAGCCTTCTCTGCATGGAGATCTGATGATTCTTCTTAGTTCTATCTCTGGAGCTTCTGTTTTTATGTCTAGTCATGGATGAAGGCCTTATCTTCCATTGCTTGGGATCAATTATTACTCTGCAACATTGTTCGATGTGGCCTAAAGTTGAGGAAGGAATCACCTCAGTAGATTTAGGAGAACAAATAGGGGAGAAGGTTTTTATTGCCTTGCTGGGTTCTTAGTATGGTCCATGATGCTACTAGTTAATGTTATGTAGTTTGGATATGTGTACCTTCGTCAACCTGTTAGACTTCGTATGAAATCATAATGCAGATTGTCCTCTTGTTGTTGTGCATGTCTGGTGTCAGTCTTCTGGAAAGACTGATCTAGTGATTTGGCTCTTCGTTTGCCTTGACCAGTTAGATGCTCAAATGGATTGTTTCAGGTCCTCTTCTAATATTTCTTGTCTCAACCTTTTCCAAGTCCAGTCATTGACCTAATCAGGCTACTATATGTAACAATTCCTATTTGAGTCAAGATTTCATTTCATGTACTAAAGTCTCTGTTGAGACATCCTAATGGCTACAAGTTCTTATTTGAGCTACTACATGCAACAATTTCTACTTGAGTTAAAGATTCCATGTACTAGAGTCTCTGGTCAATGTATAGTCCTACCTTTGGATCCTAACCAGTGAGAGTTCCTTTTGATGAAAATTTGAGTTGGGAGCATTACTTGTGAGTTTGAGATCAGCCAACTTCAGTGAATAAAGTATCAATTTATAATATTTAGGAAAAAAGTGATTTAAATCAAATCATACTTAAAATCTTTTGTATTGGACTTAGTTACCCAATTCACATGTAATCGACAAATAATAAGATTAATTTCTGACATTCTAGCCTAATTTATATTTTTTTAACAATTCTTAAATACTCAATTAGGTTATTCAGCCTAATTCATGCCCCCATTAACATTAATTCCTCATATGTTTCTCCTTCTCATTTTAACAAATTATATTATATATTTATTTATTTCATAGTCAGTGACATGTGACATATTTCTTCAAAACCTAAAAGAAGCTGAAACTCAATTTTATATCAAAATTCTTTAAGAACTCATTATAATATTAAAAAGAGGAGTTCTTCAATATTATGTCTTATATAATTCCTAATCCATTATATACTTTAGTTAGAAATGATTAATAAGTGCTTGGATGTATATTAACCACAATCAACAGCACTTCAACCATAGGCATAATATATTCTACCTATAATAGTTGTATGTACATATCATCTTACTGTTTATATATATATATATATATATATATAAATGTATTTATTATTTTAACTTTTATATTATTAAGTTATGAAAAAAAGGGAATTTTCTTCTCCATCCCTCCTTAAGCTGCACCCTCTCTTGAAACACGTCGCAACGGCTCTATCTTTCTCGGGTACGGCGGTATGCGCAACGTTGTGGTCATCGCATCCTTCCCCTAATTTGCTTCGGACATGGAGTTGCTGGGAAAACAAATAAATAAATAAATCGAAGCGAAAAAGTGCTGATAAAAGCGAGACATGTGATTGCGGGGGACGGAAAGAGGGAGTGCGAGGCCGATCATTTT
Organism: Musa acuminata AAA Group; assembly: GCF_036884655.1. NCBI lineage: Eukaryota > Viridiplantae > Streptophyta > Magnoliopsida > Zingiberales > Musaceae > Musa > Musa acuminata. Next base: position 6,012,078 of record NC_088342.1, on the reverse strand, counting down.
GCCCCTTCAAGCATCCCCACTCTGTGTCGCCCGCCCCCTCCGTCCTCGCCTCGTCCTTCCACTCCCGGCCGATCTCTTCCCCTCCTCTCTCACGGATCCTCTCAAGTACGCCCCTTATTTCCTCCCCACTTTCCTTCGATCTTGCTGTTCCTCTCGTCCCGGTTTCCGGTTGGGCGGCCCATCGCCCCGTCTCTCCGCGATCTTTCTCTTTTGTTCTTTTCTTGAATGATTCGAGCTCGAGAAGTCGGAATTGGAAAGCTAGGTTAATTTCTGGTTTCAAAGATTTCTCTAATATGTCTTATCATAATTCTTGGTTTAACTTAAATGGTTGTTGAATAGCTACTTTGTGGATCGGTGAAAACCAATCCAAATTTCTTTTCCTATTTGACGAGAGCCAGTTGTGTTTCTGAATGTGTATCTGTTACATATTCACCTTAGGACTGCAAAGTTGGTTGCTTGAAATTTGATACAGGGATACAGAAATGATTTGAGATCAATTGATACCCGATATCAAATCCTGTTCAAGACATTACGAGTACCTTAAATAACCTGATGATGCATAAAGTGGTATGCTCATGTGCAGCTCAAATGGCTGAACAATTATGGCATAAACTTCAAAGTAAAGCACAAAGAGAATTCCCAAATATCATTGTTAACTTGAGGTTGTCTTACTAGATGATAAAAGAAGGTGAGAATTTCTTTTGTAAGAAGATCTTTAGGATTTATTACGGATCATCATGTCATGTTGATCTGAAAGGAAAATTTATTAAAAGTTTGAGAACAGGTTGGATTTTGTGGATATGTGCTTGATATCAAAACATACCTAGAGCAAAGTTACCTTGACCTGTCTGCCTGAGAAGTTGATGTAGACTATGAAAAGTGTATGATATCGGCATGATAATGCTCGGTGGGTTCACTTCTTGCAAAGGTTGTAAATCAATGCTGAACTGCCTTTTGGATGTTTGGAATACAAGTGGTTCTTTTGCTAGATTGTACTTGTATAGTTAAAATGCTGTGCTATTTTTAGCTTTTCAATTTTTTCACTTGAAGCAGGATTGCTTTTCTCATCAAATGACTGAAAGATCTGTTCCACACCTTCGTTATTTTATCATTTGTTGTTTTCCTTTAAGCGATGTATTTATAAAAATTATTTGCTACCAGTAATATTGTGGTACAACTTCATGCTTTATATCTTTATATCCTAGCATGTACTAAGAAGCACTAGCTGTATACCGATCTGCAGCTGTTATTTTGTTGATGTTATTTATGCATCACTTACAAGTAATAATCACAACTTTGACCTGACTATTTTGATATGTTGTAGTTAAGAGCATATAAAATTAGCTTGTTAAGGCTGACCTTCCTGAAGTGGTAGTCCAAATTATTAATTTAGAGGCCAATGGTTCCCTCTTTTCTCGAGAGCCAAAAGAAGATTGGAAATTGGGTTCTTGATGTACGTTTCTTTATTTTATTTTTTTCCGAGATGGATCTTGATTTTCTTTTTTTCGTTGTCGGTTAGTTTCTTTATGATGCTTGTTCTCTTGTGTTCTTCCGTTGATCGATCGCCCTCCCGATCGTTAGGAACTCCAGAGTTTATCCATCGGATATGCTCTGTCGAGCCTTGATTTTTGGTCTAGCTAGGGTTTTCGCTGTTAGGACAAATTGGTTTGGCAGCAAGACGCGTATCTAAGGATTAGTCAAGAAAATCTTGAGGATGATCGACTATCAAAGATAAAAAAAGATTCTTTTCTTTCTCCTTGCCTGTGTAATTATTCGGTTTTGACTTTCTGCATGTTGCTCGGACATGTGGTTAGTTGTGGCTTCAAACATGTTACAGTATGTGTCTAAGTCATCTTTACAGACTGACTTGACACAGGCATGCCTTTGTTATGGATGCCACACACTTCTGTCTATTTTCTTTTATTTTATGTTTTGAAACTTGAGGTGTAGTGTCAGTCATATCACAGTCAATATACAACTTATGAAAGCAAGAGTTCATCATTCGATAGTCTCATGAATCATTCAGGTAGACTGCGTGACCTACTAAACCGAGTCATAAATTAATTCAGATAGATGGTAGTGCATGAATTTAAAGTTGAAAGGATTTTTTAAACATCATTTATCTAGTTTTACATGGCATCATATTCATACCATCATACATACACTTAGTGTGAATGTGTATAATCAAGATTACTATCAACAATTTTACAATCATCTTTCGAGCTAACCTGATAAGACTTTATTTCATTTTCCTTGTATAACGCCCTAGTTTACTCTCAGATTGGATGTGAAAGGGCAGTTGAGTCGGTTTATAGGGAGTATTTATTATTTGATTGGGCTTAAGTATTTCGGGCTATGAGTCAGTTATGCTATTGGGCTGGGTCATGACAAATGGTGTACTATCTGATTTAGTATCTGCCACGGTGGACCAGGGTCCAAGAAAGGGGTACTTGTGGAGGGAACCAGTTTATCTATTAACTTCAGTTTAAACATTGTGGATCACATGATTTAGGGGGTAATCAAGTTAATAAATCATTTATCTTGTGGGGCTGGGTTGTGACAGTTTGTGATACGAGTTTACCTCTGAATACTTGATTTTCTTTGGCTGTGGTCCATATTGGAGCACTTGATGTTTTCCTAGCGCAATCTGGTTATTTTGTTTATTTTTTCAATCTCTAGATGACACTTCTGGATAAATATCAACAGGGCACTTGAATGGCTGGCAGAGAATGGTCATTTTAACTTTTAAGTATGGTTTTCTTACTTAACTAGGATGAGAACAATCAGTATTTGGCTCTTCAAGTGATATATCCTTTGGTTGGTCCACTTATATCTTGGCTATTGGATCTTAATAATGTAGCTTGCTGATAGCAGCTCAAGTCTTATCTTATTATTCATGACTTCACATCACATAGTAGTTTTAATATTGGATTGATTATGAATTTAAATTGATAAAATCTGAGTCAGGAATATATGGAGGTGGAATTCCATATTACATTTGCTGATTCTAAGATTTTTCTTGTCCTACATAAATAGGCATTGGACCATCATGACTTTAGTCGTCAATCTAAGAACTTCTGTGGTCTGTTAGAAAATTTTGACTGTCTGAAAAAATAGGACTGAATCATTGACAACCAATGACTACCTAAGCAAAATAATCTCAGAATCCAAAGACTTTTGAAGTTTAGAAATTTTAAAAAAAATCTGTGGAACAGTACCTAACTTTCCCCCTTGAGTAATCTATATGAATCCAAGCTATAGTTCCTCTAGAGTATTGCACGCCCTGCCTTTCCTTCTCTGGACTATCCATCTGCTGTTGTGAGCAATAATTACTTCAGATAACATGAATTTCACTGATACTGTTCTTTTTGGTGTGTTTTACGTGGCATCTTCCAGCTAAGTGTCCAGTCATCAGCTTGCTAGTTCCCACATGTACATTTATCCGTCCTGCTTGAGAAAAGTTATAGAAATGCTATTTTATATAATTTGGTGGTTTAATGATTCGCTTACTGCACAGCTGACTTGTGTTGACCAGCAACCTGTTGTATAATTTTTATGGAAAAACCTGTAGATGAGTTGGCCACAGTACATATTAGTTCTAGATGATTATTGATTATGTTATTTTCTTCTGCTGAGTGCAGCTTTTTTCAATTATTCAGTGTTCTGAGCACATTCTGAAATTGTGAAGACATCTTGTTCCATTGTCGTAGTATAAAATCTTTCAGCATACAATGTCTAGTTCTACAAAATATGCTGATCCTGCGTTTCAGGGAGTTGGACACAAAGTGTATCCTTATAAGAAATGTTATAAAATGCACCATGTGGGCAAGTTATTGTCACTATTGGTTGCACAAATTTTTTAGCTGTTCTTTTACTCTTCAAATTGTTTTTCTTTGTAGTATCTTTTGTTTTTTTAATGTGAGCATTTACTTAACACCACATAGAGGAACAGAAATATGGCGTATTGAGAACTTTCAACCAGTGCCTATACCAAAGTCTGATTATGGTAAATTCTACTCTGGAGATTCATACATAATTTTACAGGTAATTTTTGTTATCTTCTCATTATTTTTCTTTCTTTGCCTGAGAACTGTTGCTTTGTTCTTCACATGTACAAGTTACGGTTTCTAGAACTTATACAAAATTCACTCGTATTTTCTGACTGATAATTTGAACTTTTCAACTAAAGAATTTATATTATCATAGATCATTATTTTTAGTTCGTAAAATAGAGTCAATTCGGTGTTAATATTTTAATTACATTTGTAAATAATTTTTTAATATAGAGCACTGTTAAGTAATTTTTTTTTAATTTGTTAACTTGGAAATTATTTTATCTCAAAAAGAAATTTTTAAGTTTCAACCGAACAAAAAAATTCTGTTATCTTTTTTTTTGTTTTTTTGTTTGGATAGGTTTATTGGCATGATTTTGATAGGAAATGACCCTCCTATCTGGGAATTATCCAATTTAAAGAGGAGAATATGCCTCCAAGGGGAGAATGAAGAAAAAGAAGGAAGAAACAGAGATCACCATCAAACTAAATTAACTTTATTGCATAAAAGAGAAAATAACATCCAAGCATGATCTCTTGGTTTACGTCCTCTGATATATGTTCACTAAGAGGTTGTATGGGAGAAAACTTTGTCATCAACCAACATTAAAAATAGAGTCCTCTGGGACTCTTCAAATATGGCTCATGGTTGGATTTGTCTAACCTATTTTATAATCATATTTGATTCATACACCGAATAAACTCAAATCAGGACTCTACATTCTAATATAGCTACAAAGAAAATTGATGAAATTATATACAATAAGAATAGAAAGATAAAGTCTAAATCTACTACCACTAGGTTTGAGTGAAAAGCTTTGATCAGTGTTCTCCTTGCCTGACTCGACTGTAACAGTTTGAGGAAGGATTGCTCCACTCTTATTCCAACTGGGATTGAGTTGTCTACTACTTTTCAAAGCTAAAGAGTCCTCCCTTGTGCTAATCCATAGGAATCCTTCTTTGACTGAGATACTGTTTACCAACCAGGACCAAGCTCATATCAATATATATAGGTTTTTTTTAGCTGAATTTTTTGAATTGACTAGGAGCAGGGTGCACCAATCTGTAGAAGGGTGCACCAATTTGGGAAGTTAGTTCACTAGTTTGGGATATGATGATGGATTGTTGTTATTTCTTGGTGGAAAATGAAGTCTTTAATTAATCATAATGATCTTTGAAGAGATACATGCTGGTTCTTGGTTGTAAGGTTATTTTGTGACCATTAATTGGGATGCATTATCAATTGTGAAGGTGATTAACTATGAGACAGTCACAAGGATGTGACCTATTTCTCATATTGCATTGTTCATCTGGAAAAAAGGATTTAAAATTAAGTATGATTATGTAATTGTCGGTATAGTTTGTTGGATCATTAGTATCACAACTCCTTGAGCCTTTTCATGTGGGTCACCATGTATTGAGATGGCTTATTTTGTGCTACGAGATGGTATATTTTGAAAAATAATGAATTCTGTGTTAGATATGAATTTGTTGGGCATTGACAAGGTTATTATATCTTGAGTTGGGAAGATTGTAACACCCTAATGGTTCAGTGATGTTGGTTCTTCTTGTGGTTACTATGACTAGTTGGGCTTACTACTAATAACTTGAGCATTTAGAACCATTTGGTTGAGACCTGTCCTTTCCAAATTAATGTGCGAGTAGGTCTATCAGGTCTTGTCAATAGTTGTTCTCTTTGTTATGTTTAATTCATCATCTCGTCTACTTTGTTTGGCAATTTTTCAAGCTAAATCAGAAGCGTGGAATTATTTGATATTTTAGCTCTCTTTTTAAAACTGCATTAGATGTCTTCACATGGTGTATAAAAATGTAATCTTTTAAATAAATTGAAATGTTGCTCGACAATGAAAACTTGGTGTATTTCAGAAGTGAAGTTGTTTTAGCTCTGATCTCTCAAGAATCATCCATAATGGCTAACTACAAATGTGCATGACGACTCTACACCTTGATTGCTGCTATCTGCTTCATATTTTTATGTGGTGAGTTGCTTGTTTCAGACAACTGGCAAAGGTGGCACCTACCTTTATGACATTCACTTCTGGATCGGAAAAGAGTCAAGCCAAGTATGCTAATTATGCTCAATGATACTGTAAAACGATTTGTGTTTTTATTTTGAGGGCCAAGCAATAAGATACATGTTCAAACTTCAAATTACTTATTTTCCTTATAAATGATCACAGGATGAAGCTGGGACTGCAGCAATCAAGACTGTCGAACTTGATGCAGTTCTTGGAGGTCGTGCAGTTCAACACAGGGAACCCCAAGGCTTCGAGTCTGACAAGTTCTTGTCATACTTCAAACCATGCATTATTCCTTTGGAAGGAGGATTTGCCTCTGGATTCAAGAAGCCTGAGGAGGAAAAGTTTGAAACACGACTATACACTTGTAGAGGAAAACGGGTTGTCAGAATGAAGCAGGTGCTATATTTTTTCCATGAACTATTGCGTGACTTTTGATGTTCAAATTTGCATTGCATGCATGTGGTAATTCCTGGAATTTCATTTGAAGGTTCCATTTGCCCGGTCATCACTAAATCATGATGATGTGTTTATCTTGGATACTGAAAAGAAGATATATCAGTTCAATGGTGCTAACACAAATATCCAAGAAAGAGCTAAAGCTTTAGAAGTTATACAATATTTGAAGGACAAGTACCATGAAGGGACTTGTGACATTGCGATCATTGGTGAGAATCTACTTCTTCTAGAAGATATTCTGTACATGTATGCATATTGTATCTTCTTATTAACAGATTTTTTATTGTATAAGATGACGGAAAATTACAAGCTGACTCAGATTCTGGTGAATTCTGGGTCCTTTTTGGTGGCTTTGCACCAATTGGCAAAAAGGTGGTCAGTGAAGATGACACTGTTCTAAAAACCAGTCCTGCAAAGCTTTATGGGTACTTTTTTTACTCTTACAACATTGCATGTATGATTTTTCTACCAAAAGCTAGCATCAATTCTGTTATACAAGTTTGTCTCTAGTTTCCATATATCTTAATATTGCTCGTTATGTGATCAATGGATCAAAATACTGCTCATATTGGTTGGTACAAGATGGTATTTACTGGTCCAATGACCAATTGAAATGCAAACTGGGCAAACAATTTTGCTTGCTTTGGTTTGGTATGAATTGTCTTGTGTGGTAAGCTCACTGTACCAAGCTTAGTGAGCAGTTATCTGATTGTTGCTGAATTGTACTGGGCAGTAAGCCTATTATCCGATGCCTATATCAACTTTTAATTATTTCTGACACTGACACTGGTTGCAACTATGGTCTTTACTTGAAAAACATCCTTATAAAATGTGATAATGCTAATGTAATTTGTTTAATAAAAAATCTCATTCAACACTCTAGGACATTGATATTATACATCATTTTATTAGGGATCATATTAATAATCATGATATACATTTAGATTTTATTGACACAAAACATCAATTAGCATATATTTTTATTAAATCATTGAATGAGGAACAATTTGATTTTATCATAAGAGAATTAGGCATGTTAAATCTTCCAAACACATGAATTCTTCTCATATGATTTTTTTTTAATGAATCATTATTTTGCTTTCTCGCTATTTATGACTTGATTGATCTCTCATGATTTAAATTTATCTTTGATCTTAATATCTTTTATGTTATGATTGGAACATTGATGTAAAGGGAGAAAAATTGCACCATTGTATTCTTTCCTTCTTTTTGATAATGACAAAGGGGGAGAGAGAAATAGTAGCTTACACATTTCAAAGAGAAGCAAAAATTTGTTAACTTACACATCTTAAAAAGAAGTAAAAACTTGCTAGCTTGCATATTTTAAAGAGAAGTAAAAACTTGTACATTTCTCCTTTTTGTTGATGACAAAAGGTGAGAAGTTGACTGTACTCTTTGATGATTTGAAATTTTGATGATATGAAATTATGTATGCAATGATATCTTAACTTATGTTTTGAAATTATGATGTACCTTGATGATTTTGAATTATGTAATGATATCTTAACTCATGTTTTGAAATTATGATGTACCTTGATGATTTGGAATTATGCATGCAATGATATCTTAACTCATGATTTGATATTATGATACATGAAATAATTTTTTAACTATGCATATGATGTGTACTATGATGTATTGCATATGACTTTTACAAAGAAAGTCACTATGATTAAAATTGTTTCGACTTGAATTCCAAGACTAGCATTAAAGGGTTATCATTTTTTAAATTCGAGTTTATTTCAATATGATATATGGACAGAGGGAGTTTAGTTAAAACTCCGTCATCAATTGGTTGTAATCATAAAAAAGGACGAGATTGTTAAATCTTGAATTTTGATGATGAAATCAATTGATGAGTTTATGAACTAATGAGCGTTTGAGAAAAGTGACGTAGGACAAACTTTGATCATGGAAATACAAATAACTGAAGTAGGAGAATCAAATGTTGGGCCGAAGTGCATCATGTCATAGATCGGGCATTGGGCCAGAAGGATCGAATATTGCGCCAAAAAGATTAGATGTTGTGGGAGGTCAACATGCCGAAGGATCGGACAATACACCGAAGGAAAGGACGACGTGTAGAAAGTTTGGACGAAGTGCCGGATGAACTAATGACATGTCGAACAACGTAGGCTTCATGATTGTAATCGTTGTTTTGATCGAAATAGTTTAGAGTATAATTAAGTTGGTTTTGAGTGTAACCATGCTTACTTAATTAGGAGCTCATTGGGCCTAAATCAGGGTTGAATTGGGTCTATTGGAAGGCCAATTCAATGACTTGAGGTTGGGCCAGGTGTTGGCACCACCAGGCTAGTCATTGGTATTGCCTATGAGCTGGAAAGTACAAATTGTACTTTTTCGAAAAACTCGATGGTGGTACCGCCCGGTATCAAGCTGTAGTACCGCCTAGACTGGCGATGGTACCGCCTAGACTGGCGATGGTATCACCAGAACACAGTCTCCCAGACTGTGTCAGGCGGTGGTGCCGCCCAGTGCAGGCGATGGTACTCGCCAGTACCCTGAAAACCCGAGGATTTGAATTTTTGATTTCATTTTTGAAGTCATTTGGGGTCTATAAATACTTCTCTAATGCTTGCTTGACAAAGTATGAAATGCTTGTGATTTTGAAGTGTTGTAAACTCTTAAAAAGTGTTGAGCCTCTTCCTTCTTGAGTCTAAAAGTTATTCTAAGGGAGGTGAGAGGTCTTTTGTAAAAGAAGGGTGTAAGAGTTCTCTCCTAAACCTGTAAAAATGAGAAAGAGTTGTAACAAAGGTAGTTAATTTTCGCCCATTGAAAGAAGATCGATAGTGAAAGCCGATAGCCTCGAAGGAAGATAAATCGGGAGTGGACGTAGGTCAGGACGACCGAACCACTATAAATCTAGTTTGCATTGTTTTTTTTGTCTTGATTTACTACTGCATATTGATTTATTTAATAAGCAATCCTTACTCGCACCTTTTGTTAATCACATTTTCGATACAAATTTATTAATTGAAATTTCAAACCGAATTTTTTTTAAAAGCACTAATTCACCCCCGCCCCCCTCCCCCTCCTCTTAGTGCCTTTACGATCCTAACACTATCGACATATCGATACATTATACGTTGAATGTAGTTGTTGATGGCTTATTTCTTCTATATGATAATTAATAGTAGGAAAAAATGCATTAGCCTAGTTGGTCTTTAGATTTTTATTGATGCCATACCACCATGCATGTTGATTCTCATCCACGCTAAAAGTTATACAACAATTAAGGAGTTGACTGATTGTAACATACAAGAACTTTTGTAGTATTAATGATGGTCAGTTGAAGTTGGAAGAAAACAACCTTTCAAAAGCAATGTTGGAGAACAATAAGTGCTATTTACTGGACTGTGGGGCTGAGGTTTTCATTTGGGTTGGCCGAGTGACGCAAGTTGAAGAGAGAAAAGCTGCCAGCAAAGCTGCTGAGGTAGGGTATTTCTTTTCTTTACTCTATTTTTTTTCTCACTTCATCGTTAATGGCGTTCTTAATGACAAAAAATTTAGGATTTCATCATCGGTCAAAACAGACCAAAAACAACACGCGTCACTCAAGTTATTCAGGGTTATGAAACACATTCATTCAAGTCAAAATTTGAATCGTGGTCAGCTGGTACTGTGACAGGAATGGGAAATTCTACTGGAGAGGAGGGACAAGGAAAAGTTGCAGGTACTAGTAGAAGATTCTGTAGAGGAACCAACTTTTTGTGTATTTGTTAATTGTTTTAATTTGTCTTATTTGCTTGCTGTCTTGGTAGCTTTGCTAATACAACAAGGCGTTGATTTTAAGGGAATCTTAAAAGGCTGTCCGGTAAATGAGGAAATTCCTCCTTTGCTTGAAGGCGGTGGAAAACTTGAGGTTTCTTTAATTTTCTTTAGCCTGTAGATAACTGCACATGAAGCTAGTTAATTCTTTTTTCTTTAGGATCCTAATTTCTGGAATCACTTTCAGGTTTGGCGCATTAATGGTAGTGCCAAGAACCCACTTCCAAGGGAAGAGATTGGTAAATTTTACAGTGGAGATTGTTATATTGTGCTTTATACATATCGTTCTGGTGAGAAGAAAGAGGACTACTTATTAACCTGTTGGATGGGAAAGGATAGTATTCAGGCAAGTGGCAATGACCATGTATTTCCTGAGGAAGCGAAAGAAAAACTTCCATTCTCAGTTCTTTTGAGTCATGATGTTATCAAAAGCTTTCTATGGTGCATCTACCCTCTTAGAAGCAATGTGGTTTGGATTTTGGATGCTTATAATCCATTAAAATTGCAAACTTTGATGAAATTAATCTGTTAGCTTTATAAGAGTTGCTAAAACCTGTACAAGTCTTGAATCACTAATTACATGTATATTATTTTATGATATTGCTTGTTCTCAACTTCTCATAATCTTTTGTCATGCTTAATGAGATGACTGCATCAGCGCCAAGATTAATTATTAAGCAATTGCCACCCTAGATTTTATTCAACAAGGTCCGTGACTAGGAGTCTCAATAAACTCTCAACCATAGACTAGTTGATCTATACATTATTAATTACCATTCTAATTTATCTTTGGTACAGTAACTTGCAAGTTATCATTATTCTGAGCAACGTTCTAAATGTTGGTTCAATACCAGTTTCAAAGTCTGTTAAGACTGATACAGTACCTAGATTTTGGTTGGTATCTTGACCTATTCTCCTAGCACCACTGAATAAGGTAAGAGCAGTATTCCAAACATTAGTGAGCTGCATTTATTTATTGGCAACTTGGTCAGACTAGTAAATATCAGTTAGTATGTACTGGTCCAATTGGTATTTCAAACCATGAGTTTTGAGCACCTCATCCTTTGAGCTTGTCACACAGAATGGTTGATTCCCTTTCTCATTGGCACATTTTGACCTGACATTCACACTGTTAGCATTTGACCATCTTTAAGTACTGTAATAATCTGGTAATACCCTCTAAAGCAGATTGAGAAGTCACTTGTAATGTAATTTCAATTTAGTAGAACTATTTACCTAATGTCTCCATATCCTGCCTCTGTAGGCAGAGAATGAATCCGCTGTCTCCCTATAGTTTGCTGCCAAGTTCTAATGGTATACTGAACTAGAAGAAGATGTAGCAGTAGAGAATGGTAGTTTTCTTCTTTTGTTTTCTTTTCCTATATATTATTATTTTTGTATAGTTCTGATATCAATCTTCTATCTTCTATCTTCTACTTCAGAGAATTGCACACTATTATTTTTGTCTTTTAGATTGTTAACTTGTCATTTTTTTCCTATTGAAAGCATATCATCTTCCTGTTTTGGTTTTTTTGTCAAAACATAATTTTTTTTCTAGTTTTATTTTAAAGCCTATTATTTTACTTGAACTGCTTGTATATTTTTTCTTTACTCTTGGTGATCCGGAGATTATGATTGAGTAGTAGATTGGTCATGTGAAAAATTTTTCCCCCTATAATACTTATTTTTTAAATGTCAAGTGTTCTCCCTTAAGTAAGATTCTATGTACATATCTCTTAAAAAAATGAGATCATATTGCAAGTATAGCCTTCCAAATCTGATTGTATTGGTATATAATATATCTACAACCTGGGCAAAATTTTATGAACCATTTCTTGTTGTGTTGTTCATATTGGTAATAGGTGTACCAATCACGACATTCATATATCAAACAACCTTTTAGTTTCTCTTTTGTTGTACTAAGGTGTATCATGCCATGCTGGTTGGTATGTGCTGGTTTGATAAGATTCTGAAATGTTATTGCATTGTATTTCTGATATTGCAGCACAATTGTCATTATGTCCTCTATCTGAAATAGCTTGCCAAAGCTCGAATGATCTTGATCATTCTTAATTAATAACTTTAGTGACTTTGGACATGGTTTAAGAGAAGTTTTGTCATTTCATCCCATTTGCAACTTAAATAAATTATCTTAGTAAATTGCAAGTTTGCAATACAAGTAACAGATGATGAGGGGAGAGGGTAAAACGAGGGGTTAAAGATTACGTGTGTATATAGGATGGTGGGATTTCTCAAGGGGGTATATGAAGTTCTTTTTTTTGTGTGTTGGCTGCACCATGAACACCTACAATTGCCCTATGTTAAAACAACTTTTGCCCAATGCTAGTGTTTTTGAGTGTTAAAGATAACATTAGTTGTTTGTTTTAATGTCTAACTGGACCATTCCTTGTCATGCATCATAATGCATCAGCTGCTGGCACTTGCAGTCTTGGTCAGTGTATGAATTGTTGGCACATGCCATGGGTGGGGAGAGGGTTTGAGAATTAGGAGTGGTTTCTCCTTCAGAATTGTGATTGACAGGTGGGAAACAGAATGTAGCCAGGTTTTCTCAACCGGAAGCTGGTGTCCAAACCTAGAAACAGTCACCTCGTGAAAACGACGAATTAAATTAGGTGAAACAGTTAAAATTTGGTGATTATTCGTCAATAAGCTAGCCTGATATGGATGTGACTCTCTGGTCATAATTGAATGGCATGTATGCTTCATGATCCTTGCCACCAGATTACCCTTAAATCTTTCCCCATTTAACAATACGACACAGTTTTAGATATTTGTATCTAATATTCCTGAATGTCCATCCTAATTTATCTTAGCCTTGGGATGGTTTTAAAATTGTGTACTTGCATATTATTTATCCGACCCACTTATGGATCTCCCAGGTTCCAGTTCATCGCTTGTTCCAGCCAAGGTTGCATTTCTAGTTGTATTAGTTCCATAACTTGTACTGCATCAACGGATCACTGAGCTTGCTGATTAGGCTTGCTTATTTTGGTTTTGTAACATGATATTGTTTTCTTCTAGGATGATCAACTGATGGCGACTAGGCTGGCTAATACAATGTGGAGTTCCTTAAAAGGAAGACCAGTGCAGGTTTTTTATTTTCTTGATCTCTTTTTCAGAAGATTAGTAAGTAGCAGCAGTTTTATTAAAGATCATATGTACTGCAGGGCCGCATTTTTCAAGGGAAAGAACCACCACAGTTCATTGCACTATTTCAGCCCATGGTTGTCTTGAAGGTATGAACATTATGAGATATATGATGTTCAATCTGGTACAGGGAAGGAAATCCACATGATTTTTCTCAGATTTGCTTATATCAGTCTTGTATTGCCAAAAGAGCATGGGTTTTCTATCTTGTTGAGTTCAACTTTTTCTTGCATAGGGTGGAATCAGCTCTGGTTATAAAAAAATTGTTGCAGAGAAGAACCTGAATGATGAAACTTACACTCCTGATGGCATTGCACTAATCCAAGTATCTGGAACATCAGTCCACAATAACAAAACTGTTCAAGTTGATGCAGTATGCTCATCTGAATCTCATTCATTAGTATATATTATCTGTTTGAACCTTCATTCTCGACAAAATTAGTTTTGTGTGAATGGTTATCTATAATTGTAATTATTTTCTGCTGTTGTCAAAATTTAGAAGGAGTAATTCATTATGTATGCAGGCACGAGATTGTTAGTTTTGTGGTACGAGGAACAAGGAATGCCGTTTCGCATACGAACCTGTATAAATCATTGGCCAGACGGTATGTGTCAGTCGGGGCCGGTGTTGTTTCAAATTAGAAGAAGAAGAGGAAGGAGTGGTGGACGAAGAGGAGGTATGAGGAAGGAAGAAGAGGAGGAAGGAGGAAGAGAAAGAAAGAAGAGGAGGCAGTGGAGGAAGGGGAAGAAGAAGCGTACCAGTTGGCGGCATATGACGGGCGGCTACGGCAGCTGCATGAGCCGAAATGGGAAGGGCTCATGTTCGGGGTGACGAGGGCTCACAAATGTGAGCCCTGAAGTTTTTTTTATTTATTTTGTTTTCAGAAGGTTCAGACTGGACAGCCTGAGATGGGTTGTCCGTGTACTGTTGAGGAATGTGGCATATCATTGGTGTCATATCGGACTGGGTGAAATGTCAAACCGTGATGAGGAATGTGGCATGGCATGTACTGTTCCATGCGAGTTGACATGCTTGCTGTGATGGTTGGCAGTGCAGAAGTTTAGTCTGGCCATGTGGCAGGATAACTACTGCATTTTGGCTTAGCACTACACATGCTAGTTGGTGTTGGCCAGCATAATAATTATTATCTAAAGAACATTACTCAGGGACATAACAGGATAAATGAAGATTTTTATTCTCTCTTTTTTTTTCACATTTAAGCAGTGTCACTATTTGTTATTTTTTCACCAAATAATTTACAACTTCAGACTACATGATGTCAACACAGCAAATTGTTTCATACTTTCCTTGATACTTCTTGCTGAGAAATATTATCTTATATAGGCAAAATTTTGAGTGATTTACATTTTTTTTCTTTAGCTTTGGCTGTCATTTCAATGGTATAGATAGAATTGTAGTATTAAGAAGAGCTCAAATGTGAATTACTTCACAGTAAGTCAATATCAAGCTGCATATTGTGAGCTTGCTAGGTGCTTCTAAGTGCTGTGTAGCTTTCTTCGAGTAATATGAAGCAATGATTGCCTCACTGGTGGAAAACCCTACTGGACGTTGGTTGGATCAGTACAACATGCCTCTATGAATGATATACAGGCAAGACATAACACACTGTATGTATAAGTAAAAAGAGAATAGGAAAGAAAAGGAGGAAATTAGGAAAAGGGAAAAAAGTAGGGGAACAAAACATGCTCATCCAGTCTTTTTCTTTTCTTTCTCTCCTTTCCCCACCTTGATTTCGATGATTAAGAATCACAGGAGGAAATGGGGCCTGTTTGGGTTTTGTCTGAAAACAATTGAAACATATTGGTATATGAAATGCCTTACAATATTACTTAAATCTAGTCATGCCACAACCTGGCATACACATTGCGTAGTAGGGATAGTATGCTGTAACTATATAGAGTGACATTATTGCATTGTATGGAGTTCAATGATAGGTAAAAATCCATACAGACGAACCAAAATATATAGGATATTATGGCTGTTTGTTGTTGTTATCATACATAGAAGGTACTACTGTAACAAAGCCAGTTCTTTTCCTTGCTACAAACTTTTATAGGTTATATAGGAGAGAAACTATACATCCTCGCCTTAGCTTACTTCAAACCTTTCTTTATGTTCATGCTAGATTGTCCTCGAGTTTAAATGACAGTTACCTTCTCCAGTGGTCAATTGGAATGATCATTGAATGCAAGGTTTGTCGTACTATGACATACCGCTTGGTACAGGTGTTACATCAGTACACCCTCATATATCATGTGTCAGTATACTCAGTACAGCTCGATACATACTGTATCGACAATTGATTAGTATATCGGTACAGATTGGTAAGATGAACCATGATTTAATGTTTCAACTTATTAGATGAAAATTAAACTTGAGAATTTCAAGGGATTCAAGATTTTTTATTGTGTGTTAGGTTTCAGTTACTTATGGCTTTGTTATTGTTGTTGTTAGGTTTCTGTTAATAAAAAAATTATAAGCAAAGGTTTTGTTGTCCAATTAAACTTAGAAGTAATGCTATATTTAGAAGACCTTGGGATCGTTAAGTGTATTTATATTTATATCTGAGTGTACACTGTTAATTCTCACATGGAAATTAATGATTGTTGTCCAGTGGAACATGCTTAACCATTTCTTCAGCCAGACTTATCCCTGTGATTGAATTAAAAAAGGTGACTAATCATTAACTAGTGAAACATCTGATTAAATGCGTGACTAAATGTTTTAGCATACCCAAGAGAAGCACAAAATGATTTCACCTTGCTCTTCACATGCCTTCGGTTAGTCATCCGTGGTTGCAATGGTTTTTTGAGGTGGCCAGTCCTCATATTTAGCTGTCTTAGGCAGATTTTCTAATATTCATTTTATTTAACAAAATCATAATTTTCATTTAGCTTGACATTTCAGTGGAACATTCTTCATATCTACATTTGAATACTAGTTGGATACATGAGCTCTACGCTTTTCATTAACATACAATTTTACTGTTTTAGGTTGCAACATCATTGAGTTCTACTGATTGTTTTATTTTGCAATCCGGGAATTCATTATTTACATGGCATGGAAGTTCAAGCACTTTTGAACAGCAACAGTGGGCTGCACGAATTGCAGAATTTTTAAAGGTAAACTATCCAAAATTCTGTACCAATTTTTTTGGTTCATTGTCACCCTTTTTACTCTTGTAATGTTGTCAATTGGGATTACTGTCTACAATTACGTACATTTCGTTGGCCAATGGGCAATGGACAGTTTATGTAATAGGCAAAGAAATAGAATATATTGAAAAATCAATGTAGTTGGCTGCTTGTTCAGTTTCACAAAAAGGAACTTGTGGTTTGGATTGGATTTTGTTTCATCTTATCCTTGTTAAAAGGCTTGGTACTAATTTCAAGCCGGTCGCTGCATATTGTTTTATCATAGTTCAAGTTGGTAGATTTTCATGTGAATAATTTGAGATGTGGTTTCGGTTCACAACTAGCTCTTAAATATCAGTCTAATGATGGATCCTATTTAAGTCTTTGCTTAACCACAATATTTATGACTTATAATTTGAATGGGGGTTTGGGCATATGGGATTTATCTTTAAATTTTAACTAACATGTAACAAGGAAGTTTCTTGGTTTAAGCTTTGGTTTTTGAGAAGCTACTTTTGCTTTGGCCTATTTGTGACTGGGTGTGAGTGTGCCACATTTTGGTTTTTGAAAAGCAAGCTTTGACAGCATCAACATTTCTACGGTAGTACCTGCTATGGAATATGGATATCTTGAATCGTTTGTCATAACAGTAACAAGTACATGTAACGTATGATATCTGTTTGAATAATTCTCAGATACATGTTAGATACTTTCTTGAAGTATATATTTAAATAATTACTAAAAAGATTGTATACTTGAGGATACTTGAAGGAAACTTTTGTGGAGAAGTTGTTTTAGTTGAACATTGATTATTTTGATTATAAATACGAATATATGATTGCATGAATTATCTATACATTGTTTATAAAGCATTAATAAAAGAGATGGCCCAATATTCAAGGCTTCTACCGATGTGAATTTTAAGGGGGATCAATATTGTATATAGTCATATTCTTGCAACCATAGATTGTTGTCATGATGTGAATCCTAATCACTTAAAATCACAAAGGAGAGCAACCTTACCATGGCACCAAGGCTCGTTCTTATAAGATTAATACAATGATTTTACTCCTTGCACTATAAGTCTTATTTAGTGCTTGGCATACTGTGTTACGGAATTTTCATGATGAATAGGTTATGGATACTATTTGTTTACAGTTTGTCATGAATCATAATACTTCATATATTATTATTTTTTGTTGTATCTGTATTTGTCACTGTTAATATCTAACCCATGTCATTCACATATGTGTACATGCATGCATATACAGGTGGACACGCAATTAAGATTATATAGATCTAAGAGCAATTACTATTGCCAGCTTTATAGATCAATAAGATTCTACTTTCTCCTGCAGCCAGATGTAGCACTAAAGCATGCCAAGGAGGGAACAGAAAGCTCTGCTTTTTGGTTTGCTCTTGGTGGGAAGCAAAGTTTTACAACCAAAAAGGTCACACAAGATATTACTAGAGATCCTCACTTGTATACATTTTCATTCAATAAAGGTTGGTTCAATTTAGGAAATATATCTTTAGAGAATTTTCTTAGTTTTTGTGTATTTTGTTTTTTTCCTGAACTTAACATAACCAGAATTTATGTTTATTTGTGATCATGACGCTGCTTCAGGAAAGCTAGAGGTGTGTGACTGACTGCTTTCAATTGTGATACATGATGTGATAACTCATGTATGTGGTACACTATCTCATTGTGCTTGTATATCTCCCCAACTTCTTGCAGGTGACTGAAGTTTATAATTATTCTCAAGATGATTTGTTGACTGAAGACATGTTGGTTCTTGATACCCATGCTGAAGTCTTTCTCTGGATTGGACAGTCAGTGGATTCCAAGGACAAGCAAAAGGCATTTGATATAGGACAAGTATCTGCAGCGACCTTTCCATTTATATTTCCTGATAGTGTTTTTTGTTGCAATAATATAATTTACTAAAAACTTTTTTTCAGAAATACATAGAGCTTGCAGTGTTGTTCGAAGGTTTATCTCCAGATGTACCACTTTTTAAAGTCACGGAGGGTAATGAACCTTGTTTTTTCACGACATATTTCTCTTGGGACAGTGCAAAGGCTACGGTATGATTTGCAGTTTCCTTTTTGTTATTTGGATTTTTGGTTAAAAAATTGGATTTTATCTCTCAAATCTTTATTGGTTGTGAAGAACATTGATAAATGTATATTTTGCATGAGGCCTGATGCAAAGGTTTGTGGTCCTACAAAAAAAAAAAATGAAATGACTGATGCAAGCTGGTAAAACAGAGGTCAAAGATGGAACTTTAAATTAGTTGGATCAGTATTTCTGATTAAGTGAAAATCTGGATACAATATTCTCTTATATATCTATGTTAACAATTAATTATGATGAAAATCATATGATTTTTCATGTAAACAAGAAAGGTTTGAACTTGAAGTTCAACTTTGCTTGACCTAACCAAATTCCAATTGTTTTATTCACTTCCACCATGCAATGACTCATCCTCTACTCTCTCGGATTTGATTGAGGTACTTCCAATTTCCAACCTTAGTATGGTATATGGACATAGAATCATTACCTTCTTTACTCATCTTGATCCATTTTGCTAGTATTGTTTACTTTTCTGTATTTGAGTAATTTCTATGGTCGATGTGAATCTATCTTTGGCCCATTATAGATAAAGAAATATATATTGTTGAATCCATCGATCGTAACTCTTTCCAGCATCCATGGTCATGGTAAAGGTAGATGAGCATTTGTTTATTGAGAAAGTGAGCACACAATTGATGCTGAGTTGTGATTTTTCTAATTCTATTGGGCTAGGAAAATGTATAGGTTTGGATTTAATTTATTGACCATATGTATAGAAACTCTGTTCTTGGTACATCACTTATATATGATTATCTTATACATTCTTTCTTCTGACTTATTTCTTTTAAAAAAATCGGTTTCTTCTCCAATCTTCTATCTTTTATCATTGGTATTTAGGACAAATAAAGAACCTTCAATTATGAGGAAGGAGAATCCTCTTTCTTTTGTTGTGCTTGAGCCATCTTGATGATCTTATTTATGTCCAGCATCTCTTCTCCATATAAGACAATTTTTTAATTTGGATATGCCAAGAGATTTTAGAATCACTAACCTTATAATTTTAAAATTCAGCAGACTGCTGTTTATAAAATGTAAATAAGTTTCATAGTGCAATATAAAAACATCTGGCTGGAGTTCTTAGGAGTATTTGGCTTTAGCTTGGCCAATATCGTACAATCTAAACTTTACTGAAGTACTGAGGATATATAACATTGCTCCTTGGTTATAAATATTTTCTCTATTGGTGAGGTCAAGTTCTTAATGTCTGGCATGTCTGTTACAAAAGCACATTTTGTCTGGCAATTCAAGATTGTATTTGGGAGTTCAGTTCAGGTTGATAAATAACAGTAGATAAACCCTTCCATTTGACCTTGAACTTGCTATTATGCTTTATGATCAAAGTGACATTTGGGTAGCCCTGCCGGGTGACATATGATAGTTTTATCTCTTCCTTTCATATTTTGTTTTTTTGACATACTAATGGTCTTCCTTGTTTAAATAACTTAAATTACTCTTTAAACAGTGTTTAAGAGGCTCTTATTTTAAGCCTCATTTTAGTTGAGGCTCATAGGATTTTATTGAAATGCACCTTACTGTGTATAAATGAGCAGTCTGAAGTCTTAAGTGCCTAAAAATTATATCTCCCAAGTGTAGCACTTTTTTTGTTTGAACTTTTAAGTGTATATCTAGTGTCAACTGTTATTACTGTATAATTTCAGCTACCAATACTAGAGATATATTATTTTTATCCATTTTCTTATTGAAAAATAAAGAATTTTGGGGTTCAATACCTTGTAACTTCGCTACTTCTAGAAATATGATTGTTTCATGATTAGACTTGTTTATGTCATTATGCCTTTTGATCCTTTTATGCTTAAGTACATTGTTTTTCTTTCTTTCATACTCAGCGTGTACTTTTATCTGATTGTTTATGCAATGCTTGAACTTATAATCTTCATGTTATTGCAGTTGGCTTACAAACAAATTTATTAATCAGTGAATGGTTGGTGCTTACATATATTTCATCTAAGATTATATATGATCAATTTCTTCCTCAACGGTATGCCTTGTTTCATAGAGGTGTATGTCACTTAACAATAACTGTCAGGATTTCGGCTATGGAATGAGGAACAATATGGAGAACTAAAACAGTCGCAAACACAGTCATAATATAATGGAACTTGAAAAATCTTCAGCATTTATTTTTAGACAAAACCAATTTGTTCCTACAATATATTACTGTTGCAGCCATAAACAATTTCAGGGTAGCCATAAATGAATGTATACAGTTCCTAAACCTTGTGTTAGGCGTACCATACAAGTCAATACTATATTTTGCTGGCAGTCAAACTTGTTTGCATGAGATTACCATAGTTTTTTGGGGCCTTGGTGCTGTGAAGCCTTCTGTATCCCTCATCTTTTGTCTTTTTACACTATGAAATCATTAAAAGAACGCTTACTATCTGTTTGTTCCATCTTTAAACTCTTAGTTCTTTTTCTTTTAAGCCTAATCTCTCTGCCTTTTTTACCTTATTTCAGATTTATTTTCTCGTTAATTGCTGCTATTGTTACTTAACACTGTTTTGATATAATATTACATAATTCAAATCAGGTTTCTACTTCTATCTTCTTTAACTTGTACTATCAATTTCTATATCATTTATGCCACATAATCAACTTGATATGTCCTTTTAGATTTTCTTAGCCTCTCATTTGTGTTGAGTTTGAAAACTTTGTAGAGGGTATAATTATCTGAAAAAGACTCCAGAATTACACTGTCATTCATCAGAGGTCAAAATCAAACTCAACATGTAGCTATTTCCAGTTTATAGTTGTTGTTCAAAACTATCCTATTTATTCAATAGTAAATATAAGCTTTGTTGTTTAACACTAAATTTTTTACTCTCTGGATAAATATTCTGCAAATAAATTTTAGAAATTATAGACTTTCAGTAAAAACTTTTCTATCAAGAATTTTTGTCAGTTTTCTTGCTTCTTGCGCAACTAAACTTAGACTCCTAATCATATATTCTTTTCTAAATGCTATGATGTAACTAACTAGACACTTGGTTTTGGTGTGATCAGTTACCAGATTTTATGCTTGTATTGTGGAGAAAATATATGCAAAAAATTTGTGCTTCTTTGGACTCAAGCTAATTTTGCAACTTGCTTCACTTGCTTATATTGATTTAAGTTGTGTGTTGTACTAAGAAAAATGGTTTTTGATGCACACTGCATATGCTTAATACTAGCAGACATTAATATATGCTTCTACGTATGATTCAGATTCATGGAAATTCTTTCCTGAAGAAACTGGCACACCTATTTGGGGCATCCATTCATGCTTCAGAGGTATGTATATGCCAATTTTTTACTGTTAAA
This sequence comes from Musa acuminata AAA Group, assembly GCF_036884655.1. Lineage (NCBI taxonomy): Eukaryota > Viridiplantae > Streptophyta > Magnoliopsida > Zingiberales > Musaceae > Musa > Musa acuminata. The sequence continues at coordinate 5,989,936 of NC_088342.1, read as the reverse complement.
CCCAAGCTATGATCAAGCTCTAACCGCTCTATCATTGAGGAATTAACTGATGAGTTATACTTAGTAAAATTAACTATCGGGCAAGCAAAAGAGACTAAAAAAAGGAAGAAAGAAAATTTGGGGTCTGAAAGCTTTTAGCTGACTTCCTAGATCTTGATTATGTCGTTTTAAATGATAAAATTATTTGTTTTCTTCTAGTAAGAAAAGGTTCACAAGTAATGTTAGTTCTAATCTTTAATCACTGGTTGTTGTTTTCTTTACCATAAATGATTACACATATATTCTTGTCAACTTTTTTACTTTGCTATTGCTTATCTGTAAGAACCCATTTGATCATATGTCATAATCTGCAATAATATTATTTAAACCTCGCCAAAATTCAACATGCTGGGTGCTGGACCGGTGCTATGTTAACCCTTCATTACTCGGTGGAATCCATCCCTTGCCCAGTTGACACCTGGCCATGTGATGTGCCATTAACACGTAGTAAATCTGCTATTAGTAACTTATTTCTAACATTTGTAACTCAATGAAACAATAGAAAAAAAAGTTGCAATGCATCTTTTCTTCTTGCAAGGCATGTTGAATATTTGATAATCTTTATATTTTTGAAAATTATCATTTTTGTATCCTAATCATTGGCTTGCAATTTTAATTGGGTAGTTCTTATGGATTTTAATTGATTGTAGCAAATCTGCTATTAGTAACTCTGCTATTAGTAACTTATTTCTAACTTGATTGATTTTAATTGATTTTAACTTGATTTTAATTGATTGTAGTAAATCTGCTATTAGTAACTTATTTCTAACATTTGTAACTCCATGAAACAATAGAAAAAAAAGTTGCAATGCATCTTTTCTTCTTGCAAGGCATGTTGAATATTTGATAATCTTTATATTTTGAAAATTATCATTTTTGTATCCTAATCATTGCCTTGCAATTTTAATTGGGGTAGTTCTTATGGATTTTAATTGATTGTAGCAAATGTCTAGTTGATACACATAGAGTTCTGGTGGTCTTTTCCACTTATATTTTTCATGTCTATGATTTGTTGCAGTCTAAAGACAAGTCTACTGGTGTGCATCATGGTGGAGCCACTCAGAGGGCATCAGCCCTAGCAGCACTATCATCTGCATTTAATCCGTCTTTAAACAATAAAACCACGGCACCAAAGCCATCACGATCAAGCCAAGGATCACAACGAGCAGCTGCAGTTGCTGCATTGTCATCTGTTTTAGCTACTGAACAAAAGAAGGGAGAATCAGAGACCTCTACAAGAAGATTTAGCAGAAGCCCTTCCCCTGTTCCTGTTGGGACCATAAATGGTATTATGCCTTTTTATATTTTCTGATGTTTCCTGTGTACTATAGACACTTTTTATTGTATGTTTCTATAGCTGTCCATGGAACTGTTCCAGTAGTATAGCAATTTGAAAAAGATGGACTTGTTTACAAATTTTTCCATTAAGTTGCTTTCTTGGAGAGAAGCAAAGGGTAAATTATTTTTTGAAAAACTAAATGTCCAATTGTGAGACATGGAAAATTTGGCATCGCACTAGTTCTTAGGAAACAGATATAAAGTCAAGTCATTTGCCTTGGTGAAAAAACTTTATATTACATGAAACAAAGTCCTCTTACCTTAATATTTGTGAGGATAATCACGGCTATTTTTACCTACTGCAGAGTCTGCAAAGACTGAAAGTGCAGGCTCGGAGTCGGGGGATTCACTTGAGATTTCAGCTGAGAAGGAAACCACAGAAGGGAATGGCATTTTATCAGATAGCAATGGTGCAGATTCAGATGTGGCAACAAATCCCCAAATAGATGAGAATGGGGGTGAATGTACATTCACTTATGAACGTTTGAAAGCCAAGTCCAGCAATCCTGTCAGTGGAATCGACTACAAACGCAGAGAGGTTTGCAAACTAAAGTCTTTCTTTCTTTGATTCTGATGACTCTTTGCTGATTAAAGATGTAGGTGTTCAGCTGCTCTGATTGGTTTTTTATTGATATTTAGGCCTACTTATCTGATGCTGAGTTCCAGACGACTCTGGGTATGACTAAAGAGGCATTCTATCGGCAACCCAAATGGAAACAGGATATGCAGAAACGGAAGGTGGATCTCTTCTAAGAATGTGCCTTCTGGAGTCAAGGGACCTTTTACGGCTCGCTCTACATTGTACCTTCACTATCTGCTTGCTTTGGATCCTTTCAGGTATTTGGTTGTTTGATGATCTGGAGACACATTATGAGTGGTACAAGCTTTGCTGCTATTTGTTGACTGAGAGATAGATGTATGTTTGTCGTGGGTGGGTGGGTTTGGGAGTTGTTGGTTATTCTTTTACTTGTAGCAGTCTCCAATCCAATTCATATAATTTGGTTGCTTAGCTCAGTTCTGTAAAGATCCATATGTACATGTAATGTGTTGGATACATATGTGTTATCCACACTTTATCGTGGATGTCAAAACACACTGTTCAAAACTCTCGTTGGTCGTGGAAGCTGTAGGCAGTGGTAAAAAGACAGCGTTTTCTGTTTTTGTAAATTATGACAATTGATTAAAAATTATGACAATTTTTTTTTTAAATTAGAGGTATTATTTAAATAGCCAATTCTAATATGTAAATTGTCAAAAACAAAAACAAAGAAAAACCCTGCAGGCGAGGGAAAAGCAACGGGTCCCACCAAAGGGCCCCAACTAGTCTTCTGGGTATATGCGCGGGTAGTTAATACGATGCCAATGTTAAGCAAAAGGCGTCGAGCGGCGAAAGTCGTGCGATACGGCCCCCACATGACGACGCCTCTCTCGTTGCCTCGTTTTCTCGATTGGGTACCGGACCCGGGTACGCGTACTGTTTCGTGCATGTCCCCTAATCCCTCCCTTTTCTCCCTCCCCTTCTTCCTCTCTCCCTCTCTCTGACCTCATCGACCCTTCGTCTGCCCGGGGGTTATAGCGAGATCCGGCGACGACACGGACGGCCACCAGCGTCGGAGAAGAGAACCGAGCTAGAAGTTGAGGCTGCGGCGGCGGAGTCTTTCCTTGGGGGTTTGTTTTCTCTTCTTCTTGGCATTTAATGGCCGTATCTGATCGAATCCTTTCAAGATTTGACGGCATCATCGAATCCTTCTCTACATCGTCTTTTTTCTGTGCCCCCGGTGACCAGATCGGACGATGACGACCGATTTTTGCTGCAAGTCAGCTCGAAATCCCGTCATAGGTCGAGGAATCGGAGTTTCCTCCTTAGTTTGGCTTGTGCTGAGAATAATCGTACTTAATCTGTGGTATATGCGACAACATGTTCGAGATTCATAGGTAGTAGTGATATGAGGCGGTGCGAAGAACATGGTTTTACCCATCCATGTGCGCGGGCCGATGTCGGGAGCTTTCCACAGTGTGATCTGGGTGATGAGGTGGCCGGGCCTTCGGGAAGGAGCGTCGGTTGGCGTTGGTCGGGATTCGGACCGGTTGACAGCTCCTCGCTGTGGGGTGAATGGCGTCCTCGGGTTGAATCCCTCGGCTCTCGCGGGTGATTGTCCGTCAGCAAAGCAAAAAAAAAAAAAAAAAAAAAAAGGCCCTCGTCGGGTGGTCCCCGGCCGTGACCTCTCCGACGAGCAAGTCAGTTCCGAGAAGGGTTAATAAGAGTTGTCCTCCTTTTTTTTCTCCCGCCAGTGCGGAGGACGGCCCGAGGTTTTTATACTGCTGCAAGTGGGTCGATCGTACACGGGTTGGCGTGATGGACGCACCAGACAGTGCCTCGATACAGATTCTGTCTTGGCGTGTGGGGATGGTGTCGTCCCGGGTTTACCGGGACGAGATGTGTCAAGCGACGACTTGGGGTATGGATTCTGACGTGGCGCGTGGCATCGACTGTGATGTGTCCGGGGGGCAAAATATACCTTATCACTTCTCCCCCCCGGTCAAGGTGATTGCCCCGCGCCTTGAGAAGGGTCGAGACTGCTGATCGGGCGGTCGAGCCGAACGAGGAGAGGTCGTCGTGCCGTAGGTCGTGTAATTGGTTTGGCGTGACTCGGAGTTACGGACGACGAGTTGCAAGTCGGAGACCGAGCTGGAGCGGCTCGGGCAAGGGGCTAGCAGAGACGTGACTCGGGCGTCGGATGTGGCCGAGATGTGAGTCAGGAATAAATCTGAAGCGACACGGGTGAGGAATCGGCTGGCGAGTTGTTAGTCGGTAATCGATCTGGAGCGACTTGGGCGAGGACTGGGCCGCGAGTCGCCAATCGAGAATCGATATGGAGTGACTCGGGCGAGGACTGGGATATGCATGTGATGCACATGTGGAGTGGAATCATTTGTAAAGCAAGAAATGACTAGGAGCAATTCATATCTTATCAATGTTACTATGTGATGCAAATAGTTATGGATTTTTGGCCCACAAATCATCTCTAGTGTCGACCAAAAGAAAAATAACTCATATCTTTATGTCACGTAGAGATGCATGCATGCATGCATTTGTAATTTGGCTTTCAGATGCATGCATTCAATTCTAACACTCATTTGGCTTTCAGATGCATGCATTCAATTCTAACACTCAAAAGAAGAGACTATGATTAATCATACCAATTGTAAAAAAAAAAAAAGGTAATACTCTGATTATTGCGAAGAATTTGCATTTATTCGAAATTATTTTAAGAGGAGATGTTAGTGTATTGTTGGAATAAGCTAACACTAATCTTCGTTAACGAATCAAAAGGGAAGCTTTACATAAGTACGTACTACTACTCAACCATGCATGCATGCATAAGGTTAATTTGTTAGAATATGTGGCCCTTTTATAATTGAATAAGATATATAATAGAATAACTAATTGGGTTCCGTAGACCCTCTGCTCTCGCCTATAAAAGGACAGGATCTCTAGGGGTTGAGGGTGTGTTAGTGTGTTAGAGCGTCATAACGTTGACACGTATAGACGCACCTCTCCGTTGAGGGATTCAGTTATTCTCCTCGACTCTCTCCCCAAAACCCTCTCCCCAAATCCATCAATCTGTGTGGATCCTGTGAAAGGATAGGAAGAGAGGAGAAAGGGTCTACTCTCCGCACTCCCTACAGATTCCGCAGCGCGATCGGATTAAAGACGGAGCCTGCAGCAATCTTGGATTAAAGACGGTGCTTAGCAGATCTACGGGATCTCTGAACATATGGCATTAAAAGGTACGCATCGTATAGATCTATGCATTGATTTTAATCCTGGCATTTAGGTTATTTCCGCATTATTGACATAGTATGATTATAGATCTTTATGCTTACAATTGACACCATGCAATATACTAATCGTTTGACTTGAGAGAAAAAAGGGGAGGGATTAAATAACATGGTTTATGTCTCTTCTCATATGGCCTCATCGACGCCGATGATCAAAGTAATAATGCATCTCAATATCACGTTCGATTTCTCCATTATTGACTGCACCAACACTCAAACATTATGAATCTTATTTATACCTCTCTCTTACAACTCATGCTTCATCGTATATACACAACTTAATTTGTCTCAGACCCAATTTCCCAGTCAAGATGAAAAGGAGTTGTCAGCAAAGATGCTCGACTGCACATATTATTTTGTCATGAAACCATGGAAAGGGATAGGAGAAACGTGCATGTAACAACATCTGAGAGGAGCACAAAATAATCACATCAAAGTGGAGGGAACGGGCGCCACCCAGCCCGTTGACCCATGAAACCAAGCTGGTTTTGGAGGCAATCATTGAAGAACTTAGTCGAACGAGGAGGAGGAACTCGATGTTCCTCCCATCAAATGTATGGAAGTGGAACGTCGGTGGTGTGGTTGTTGACTAGAACGAGAAAGAGGAGGAGAAGCTTAAAAGAGATAGTTAAGAGCGTTTCTTTTCATTGTGCATTTAGCTAGATCCAAACAGAAGAGCGGATCAGTTCATGTCTGCTGGGCTTGTCGATCTCGATCCTTAACCATCGAATGAATAGGGTCGAGTATACAGACAGACCCGCTAGCAAGTCGGGTCGGATCTAAACACAACTTTAAACGTTTTAGGGGGGCTGAGGCAGTGAATAGGGTTTCTGTGAAATATTTAGCTTGTTTGGGGATCTAAACACAACTTTTAACGATTAGTTGGTCTTCATACTTGTGTCATTATCCTAAATTAGGTTTGCTGTGAAATATTTAGCTTGTTTGGGGGAAACAATCAAAGATCATCATACGAGGCTGTTTCTTGTTTGAGAGATGCATTGCGTGTGCTTGGTTTGATATGTTTTTGTGGTGTATGGTGACTTGTTATTTTGTTTCTTTTCATGTAGATATCTGTTTATAATTCGTTTGCATCCTCTTTTTTTTCAGTTCTGAAAGTGAAATCACTTGGTCCTTGGATGTTTCTGCTTCTGTTTCTTGTCGTTCCGAACTTGGCTCAGTCCCAGATACTCTTCCAGGTAGAGATAAACAGATCCATTTCTTTCCTTCGTCCTTCATCGCGTTTACAGTAAGAGAAACGAATACGTTGCAGGGCTTCAACTGGGAGTCGTGGAGGCAGCAAGGCGGCTGGTATAACTTCTTGAAAGACAAAGTCTCTGATATAGCCAACGCTGGAGTCACCCATGTCTGGCTGCCTCCGCCCTCGCACTCTGTCGGCGTTCAAGGTCGTTCAGTGATTCGTATTTGCCGTCGTGATCACTCTCACATGTTGACCGAGTCGGCCTTGGTCTAAACTATTCTGTGACACTTCTCCTCTCAGGTTACATGCCGGGCCGGCTCTACGACTTGGGTGCTTCCAAGTATGGGAATCAGGATGAGTTGAAGGCGCTGATCGGCGTTTTCCACCACAAGGGAGTCAAATGCGTGGCCGACATCATCATCAACCATCATTGCGCAGACAAGCAAGACGGGAGAGGCATATGGTGCATCTTTGAAGGCGAAACCGATACCCGCCTCGATTGGGGTCCACACATGATCTGTAGGGACGACACACAGTACTCCGACGGCACCGGCAACCTCAACACCAGCGAGGGCTTCGCGACGGCTCCCGACATCGACCCTACAGATCGTGTGTGGACCCCAATCGAGGCGGGTATCATCGGTTCCGCCTTCGAAGATGCACCATATGCCTCTCCCGTCTTGCTTGTCTGCGCAACGATGGTTGATGACGATGTCGGCCACGCATTTGACTCCCTTGTCGTGGAAAGCGCCGATCAGCGCCTTCAACTCATCCTGATTCCCATACTTGGAAAGCGCTGATCGGCGCTTTCCACGACAAGGGAGTCAAATGCGTGGCCGACATCGTCATCAACCATCATTGCGTAGACAAGCAAGACGGGAGAGGCATATGGTGCATCTTCGAAGGCGGAACCGATGATGCCCGCCTCGATTGGGGTCCACACATGATCTGTAGGGACGACACACAATACTCCGACGGCATCGGCAACCTCAACACCGACGAGGGCTTCGCGGCGGCTCCCGACATAGACCACCTCAACACGCAGGTCTAGCGTGAGCTCACGGACTGGCTGAACTGGCTCAAGAATGACATCGACTTCGACGGGTGGAGGCTCGACTTTGCCAAGGGTTACTCCTCAAGCATCGCCAAGATCTACGTCGAACAGACGTAGCCAAACTTCGTGGAGGCTGAGATCTGGAGTTCATTAGCTTACGGAAACGATGGGAATCCAGCATACGATCAGAACTGGCCTCTGATGCTGACCTCTACATGGCAATGATCGATGGGAAGATATTGACAAAGCTAGGCTCGAGATACGACGTGGGGAATCTCGTTCCTTCCAACTTCCACATCGTTGCCTCTGGCAATGACTACTGCGTGTGGGAGAAGAGATGAAGACGATGATGATGAATCATGGAAGAGACTTTTCGCTTCTCTTTCGTTAACGTTTCTCATGTATGTTGTAAGAAAAAAATATCGTTTCTCATCTTTGTAAATCTATTTTAGTGTGAAATCATGGGTGCTGTTGTTAGCTTTAGAAAAAAAGATGGTTTCATTATGATATTAAATGGAATCATGTTTACCTGTAATTTATCTATTTCTTTGGAGCACCATAGATAGTTTTTTTCGCTATGAAATGCTTATAGACTTGGTTGTAACATATGTGATATCAGAACCCTTTTTTTTCTACAATAACAATATGCTTACAGAGAAATTAAAATCATGAGCTATATTATAAAATTATGGTATGGAGTTATCGAAAATATGATAAGACTTAAAACAAATATCTCAAAAATTCAATTTGATTTTATGCTCGAAAGATCAAACATAAAAACTATTTATTTATTAAAATAATTAATGAAAAAGTATAGAGAGAAAAAAAAAATTTGCATATGGGCTTTATCATGGTTCGCCTTACTAGTCTGTATCGATGTATCGATTAGTTATCAGTACAATACATATCGAGCCATACCAACTTGTACCGAGTGTACCAACACATGGTACATAGGGAAATGCTGATATATTGCCCGTATCGATCCCCTGTCAGACCGGTATGTACTACTCGTATCGAATGATATGCTACGGTACGATGAACATTGGGCTTTATTGACTTATAGAAAGCCTGTGATTGGGTTCTTAGAGATTTACTGTGGTGAGTTTTAGAAAAGAAAGGTATATTCACTAATTATATTGATATTATTAAAGATATGTATAATATTATAACTACTAGTATTAGAACTATAGAAAGTGTGTCTAGTGAATTTATTATTAATATAGGATTACATTAAGGATTCTCATTAAGTTCCTATCTTTTCACATTGATAATGGATAAACTTACTAGCCATTTACATAATAAACCTCTCCAGTAAATGTTATTTACTGATTATATTATCCTAATTGATGAGAGCCTAAGTGAAATTGATTATAAACTTGAACTATGAAGATATGGAGAGATCGATGAAGACGTTATTCATTGAATAACAACATAATGGTTAAAACGACATTATTCATTGAATAGCTTGATGCGCTCAATTTGCTACTTAATTGTGCTACAGAGTGTCACTATTAAATTTGGGGCTTCATCAACAAATTTAGATTTGTTTAAAAAATTCAAGTTGTGTCCGAATATCATGATGTGTTCTTTCTTAAGGCGAAGAAAAGAAACAAATTTAGGGCTTCATGAACAAATTTAGAAGTTGATGTTCTTATTTAATGTGATTGTTTCTTTATTTGCAGTTTTTGTTCTTATCTAATGTGATTGTTTCCTCAAGTTTGCATTAGAGATGTGTGGACGTACGTGTGTAGGATGCCGACGCCAATGCAGCCATGATAAGGATCATAAGGTTAACATGCCTAGTCTTACCACTAAATATGGTCTTACCACCAAATATAGAGAGATTATTTCTGTGATCAGAATCTTGATCTCTCCTGTTACAAAGGTGCAACCTTGCTGTTGTTGTTGCAAAATCTGCCCTCTTATTAGAAATGTGTGATTTAGTTAAATTGAATCCTTGAATCTTGATGCCTTCACCAATTTGGGGCTTCATCAAGCAATCTTTGTGAGTATCTGCTAAATGAGGGATTTTATTTGTATGAATCATTGGATGTTTCATATTTTACAGTCCCAACTTTTGTTCCCAACTAGTTGGAGACATCTACATTGTTCATTAATTCTTTCTTGCTTATATTATGTGTATGGATGCCATTATATATCTTGTAAGGTGATGCTGGTAACAGAACATGCACCGATTGGTTTCGTTGTTTTCCCTTCTCAAGGGATGTTTTATCCTGGCAGCTCTCTTCACTTTCAGCCTTCCAACAGTCAAAATAAAGATTAGCTTCTCCTTCCATGTTATTTAACATGCAAGTTCTTATATCTAAGCAACAAATTACAGTATTTTTTTTTTCCTGGAAATGAAGCCAAACCTTTACGGTTGATATAAAATGCTAAAAAAAAAAAGATTTTTATACCTAATTTTCCTGGAAATGAAGCCAAACCTTTACAGCATGATAAGAAGCACTTGTGTCGATCACCCACTCAATCTCACTACCGTTATAACAAACAATATCTTTTCTTGATCTTGACTTGCTCCTACCCATACGTGAACTGCTTCTGGACTTTGACATTCTTCTGTTCTCTGAGATAAGTGCATGTGAATCATTCTGAGATGTTGCTGAACTCTTTCTACTCAATTCCTTATTCAACAAACTGCTTGTTACTTGACTTATAGTAACAATACCATCTGGCGCAGAATTACTAAGGGAAACCACTAGTGTCTCCCAACTTTCTGGTAATGAACTGAGAAGTAACAATGCCTGCAACTCATCATCAAGAGACATTTTCATAGAAGATAACTGGTTAGTAATACTTTGTATTTCATTCAAATGCTCAGCAATAGAAGCACCCTCTCTATATTTTAGGTTCATAAGTTTCATGATCAAAAAAGTTTTGTTGCCCGCTGTTTTTCTTTCATAGAGATTTTTCAACTTTTTCCAAAGAGAATATGCAGAAATTTCAATAGAAACATGGTGAAAGACACTATCATCAAGCCATTGTCGAATAAACCCAGTTGTTTTTCGATCTAACCTCTTCCACTCATCATCTGTCATAGTTGTAGGTTTTGCACTATCCCTCTACAAAAGTCCATACAAATCTTTGCAATACAAGAGATCTTCCATTTTTGGTTTCCATATCATCCAATTATTTACATTCAAACTAATCATGCGAGAAATATTATTGGCCTCCATGTTCAAATACAAAAATTAAATCACTACAATCCCTTCAATTAGAAGGGTAAAAACCACGGGGCAAACTAGAGATAATCCACTATGAGAATAATGAATATACAGATCTCAATCTCTTGCTCTAAACCCTAGCAGCAATCACAAGAGATTAACTGGGATACAAGGATTACGTCACTGCTCACAATATCTAAAACCTCCCCAAGTAATCACAGCAAGAGTCTACTGTAGATTTGATCTAACCTGAGATGATGATTGAGAATAGTCTCTATGTGTTGTCCTTGTCTTCTTCCTTTTCTTTCTCTTGTTTTTCTTCCTTTTTCTTTTCTCTTTGCTGCTGCAAGGATGTCAAGTTGCTGCCCTTTTATAACCTTTTTCTGCCTCTAAAACGTAGCCACCATACCCCCTAATGTTAATTAGGGTTAGATTAAGAGGGGGTGTGGGCTGTCCTAGCCCACTATTTGTGGGCTTCCTGCCCAACATTGGACACAAAGGCCATAAACTCATTGGATTTCTTCATCTTCGAACAATTGAGATCAGTTTATCTTTGCTCTCTATTTCTTATTTAAATCTATTTCTTATTTGGTCAGATTGATTTGAACATCAATTATACGATGTGCATTTTCGAATATATATATATATATATATATATATATATTTATACACGATCATGTGAACATGAACCAGATCAGATGGCTAAAAATGAATGTCAAGATTCATGATGGTCCCAGGTCGACGTGGCCGCGATGAGTTCAACTTAAATAAACGAGATGGTAGGGGAAGCGCACCGACCAACCCGTCTGTTCTCTCTCCGTTTCATCCTTCTCTTCCTCCTCTGTCCCCTTCGGCCGGAGCAGAGCGGAACGAGGACAAGAAGATGACGCCGGATATAGGTTTCTTGATCTTTATCTTGATCCTTTAGTTCTCTCATTTCTATTTAGAAGGATCGTTAGTATCATCCATGGTTTTATCGTTTCTCTTTCGTCGAGTTTTTGATTGCGAATGGTTATTTTCTAGCTCTATCACTTCTCTTTCGAAGGATCATTAAATCCATCTATGGTTCTATCGTTCCTCTTTTCCCGATTCTTTAATGACGAACGGTTGTTTTCTAGCTTTATCATTTCTCTTTCGAAGGATCGTTAGATCGATCTATGGTTCTATCGTTCCTCTTTTGCCGATTCTTTGATCGCGAACGATTGTTTTATGATGGAACCCTACTTCCACAAGATCCCGATAAGGTCCGGTAGTTTTCCCTTGTGATGCAGGGTTTCTTGACCTCTCTCCCTCTTGTCTATGCATGTTTCATTCGAGGGATCGTTATCTATGGATTGAGATCTTTGATGATCTATGGATCGATCGGTCCTCTTTTGGCGATCATACAGAAAGGATGATCTACGTTTCGATGAGATCTCGGAAACCTTTCGTTTTAGTCGACGTATACTTCTTTCCTGGAAAAACCGTGGATTAGTCGGCATATTGGTTATCTTTGATGGCTGAGGGATTATTCAGACCCTCTTCTGAAACAACCTTAGTTTATGAAGATTTTGGTAACCCTCACCGTTTAAGTCTATGGATCTTTCTTTAGTGGGCTCATTCGGAATTGAAACCAAGCTAAACAAATATTTATGAGATTTAGATGTTTGCATATATGTACTATATTGGTTGTTGGACAGAATTTTCTGAACAAAACTTCAATCTTTTCTAAGAATAAGATATGAGACAGAGGTATCTTTTGTCCTTTTTCACCTTCAGAAAAATTATTCTCTCACGTAGGTTCTCGATACTTAACGACCCCTCTCTTTCATATTCAATAATACTCAAAATATAAACTATGTTAAATCAATTATCTCAAGTTAAATTGACGATGGATCAAAAAAACAAGTATCACAGTGCCAGGAATTTTCTTCCGGACATTATTCCTTACATGCATACCATAAATTTATATCCTACACCCATTGCGTCTCGGATTTTGGATAGGCTAAAATAGAAGAGAACAAAAATAACTACTTGTGACACCCTTATTATGTAGAACTCTCGCTGTTCAACCATAAACAAATAGCTCGATCGATTTGACCAACTCGACGCGGTTGAACCCAAAGGAGAACCCAAAGGATCTGGTGACACCAAATCCCAGACCGGTCGATTCGGGCTGCCTTTGGGTCGGAGCACCGACTCGAACAGACCGAGCTCAGTCTCTGACGAGCCCAAATCCGAGTAGATTTGGGCTACCTATGCGTCCGAGCTCCGGTTTGAACGGACCGATCTCACGAATCGGTTCGCACAATATAAATAATCCTCCAGACGGGGAGACACCCACTTCCCCGAAGCCCCGACGTAGCGTAGCCCTTGCTCTCGCTTGCTCCTTGCTTTGGGGATCGCCCCTGTGGTCTCCGGCCGCTCGTCCTCCTTGCACGTTGAGGTACGTTGCCTTCTCTTAAACCTTAAATAGCTCTGTAATTCATTTTTCGTATTAAGGCTTGTCTTTGATTTGTTGACCGACTCGGCCTAGGGTTTTTTTGTTGTCCATTGTTATAATTATGTTAAGTTTTCGATTCATGCGATCAAAATCGATCGATTAGTGAAGGAAGCGCTGGATGGTTTTATTTGATCTCACACCAATTATTCGGCACCCTAGGAAACAGTTCTCTTAGGGTTTTTGGCTCCGGAGAGATTTGAATCTCTTTCTGAACTATATAGCGACTTTTGCTTGTCATTTTAGCAACTTGATCGGTTGAAATAGCAAGGTCTTCAAATTCCTAAAGACAACGGCAATGTGGGGAACTGCCAAGAGGCGGCTTCAATGGGAAAGTACTATTTGCTCGCATTCTTCTGTCATAGTTGAAGTTTTACTTGTATCATACCAAAAGGTGAGATTTATTTTCTTTCTGGGAAAAAAGGTAGATCATTGACTATGTTATTGCAACCATCAAAGCTTTGCGAAAGAGAGAGAAGGGGTCGTTGCGTGTGGGCGACGAGGTAAGTAGGGTTTCGCCGATCGGCCAACCGAGCGCCAGAGAATCCGAGAAGCCATCCTTCATCGCTTGCGCCAGATCACGGTCGATCATGGGGAGAGGCAGGTTCAAGGCCAAGCCCACCGGCCGCAGGAACTTCTCCACGCCCGAAGAGATGGGTATTTTTCTCTGATCTGCCTCTGTTTCGGATACCTAGGGTTTTATGGTTGTTTCTCGTTCCCATTCTCGGATCTTCGTTTTACTTTAGTTTCTCGTATGTTGTTGGTTTCTCCTCCATCTGATGTAGCGTGGGCGGATCACGTCACGGGGTTATTTGTGATCTGTGTGGATCTTACACTTCCCTTGGATGGTACGCAGTGTATCCAGGAAAACATTGCCGTAGCTTGAACATGCCGTCGATTAGTACTCGGCTGATTAGCTGTTTGCTGATATTAGAATAATTGTGGGAACGCTTTCGTTCTTGCGGAGTGGTTGGGGATGGGCTTATCAACCAGGCTTTTCACATACCGATGTAGCGTAGCCCCGTGTTTTAGAAACCCCGAGATATGGTTTTAGTGTTTTAGTTGATCCAAGTGGGCCAGCAACCTCGTACGAGTTCATTGAAGGGTGAATAACATACTTGTATAGTTAAAATGCTGTGCTATTTTTAGCTTTTCAATTTTTTCACTTGAAGCAGGATTGCTTTTCTCATCAAATGACTGAAAGATCTGTTCCACACCTTCGTTATTTTATCATTTGTTGTTTTCCTTTTAGCGATGTATTTATAAAAATTATTTGCTACCAGTAATATTGTGGTACAACTTCATGCTTTATATCTTTATATCCTAGCATGTACTAAGAAGCACTAGCTGTATACCGATCTGCAGCTGTTATTTTGTTGATGATATTTATGCATCACTTACAAGTAATAATCACAACTTTGACCTGACTATTTTGATATGTTGTAGTTAAGAGCATAAAAAATTAGCTTGTTAAGGCTGACCTTCCTGAATTGGTAGTCCAAATTATTAATTTAGAGGCCAATGGTTCCCTCTTTTCTCGAGAGCCAAAGGAATCATTTGTAAAGCAAGAAATGACTAGGAGAAATTCATATCTTATCAATGTTACTATGTGATGCAAATAGTTGTGGATTTTTGGCCCACAAATCATCTAGTGTCGACCAAAAGAAAAATAACTCATATCTTTACGTCACGTAGAGATGCATGCATTTGAAATTTGGCTTTCAGATGCATGCATTTGAAATTTGGCTTTCAGATGCATGCATTCAATTCTAACACTCATTTGGCTTTCAGATGCATGCATTCAATTCTAACACTCAAAAGAAGAGACTATGATTAATTATACTAATTGTAAACCAAAGAAAGGAAATACTCTGATTATTGCGAAGAATTTGCATTTATTCGAAATTATTTTAAGAGGAGATGTTAGTGTATTGTTGGGACTGGTGTCCACACATGATCTGTAGGGACGACACACAGTACTCCGACGGCACCGGCAACCTCGACACCGGCGAGGGCTTCGCGGCGGCTCCCAACATCGACCACCTCAACACGCAGGTCCAGCGTGAGCTCACGGACTGGCTGAACTGGCTCAAGACTGACATCGACTTCGACGGGTGGAGGCTCAACTTTGCCAAGGGTTACTCAAGCATCGCCAAGATCTACGTCGAACAGACACAGCCAAACTTCGTGGTGGCTGAGATCTGGAGTTCATTAGCTTACGGAAACGATGGGAAGCCAGCATACGATCAGAACGGCAACCGCCGAGGGCTGGTTAATTGGGTTCAGCAGGTCGGAGGCCCAGCGACGACCTTCGATTTCACTACAAAGGGAATACTACAAGTTGCCGTGGAAGGTAAATTGTGGAGGATGCGTGATCCCCAAGGGAAGGCGCCCGCGCCCATCATGATGCGGTAGTGGCCAGAGAAGGCTGTCACCTTCGTCGACAACCACGATACCGGTTCGACGCAAAGGTTGTGGCCTTTTCCTTACTGATAAGGTCATGCAAGGCTACGCTTATATACTCACGCATCCGGGAGGCCCTTCCATCGTAAGTATGCTTCTGCCTAACATTCGATTCAAATAGTTTTATAGCCTGACGATTATATATTCGTGTGTGCAGTTCTACGATCACATGTTCGACTAGGGATTGAAGGAGAAGATAACTCGGTTGGCTGAAACCAGAACTCGGAGTTACGGACGACGAGTTGCAAGTCGGAGACCGAGCTGTAGCGGCTCGGGCAAGGGGCTAGCAGAGACGTGACTCGGGCGTCGGATGTGGCCGAGATGTGAGTCAAGAATAAATCTGAAGCATGCATGCATGCATTTGAAATCATCTCTAGTGTCGACCAAAAGAAAAATAACTCATATCTTTACGTCACGTAAATATGCATGCATGCATTTGAAATTTGGCTTTCAGATGCATGCATTCAATTCTAACACTCAAAAGAAGAGACTATGATTAATCATACCAATTGTAAAAAAAAAAAAAAGGCAATATTCGAAATTATTTTAAGAGGAGATGTTAGTGTATTGTTGGAATAAGCTAACACTAATCTTCGTTAACGAATCAAAAGGGAAGCTTTACATAAGTACGTACTACTACTCAACCATGCATGCATGCATAAGGTTTATTGACACCATGCAATATACTAATCGTTTGACTTGAGAGAAAAAAGGGGAGGGATTAAATAACATGGTTTATGTCTCCTCGCATATGGCCTCCTCATCGACGCCGATGATCAAAGTAATAATGCATCTCAATATCACGTTCGATTTCTCCATTATTGACTGCACCAAAACTCAAACATTATGAATCTTATCTATACCTCTCTCTTACAACTCATGCTTCATCGTATATACACAACTTAATTTGTCTCAGACCCAATTTCCCAGTCAATCTTCTCTATTTCTCTAAAGAAAGTACTCATCTCAGAATCAATAGGTTGGGGCGGACAAATCACAAGATGAAAAGGAGTTGTCAGCAAAGATACTCGACTGCATATATTATTTTATCATGAAACCATGGAAAGGCACAGGAGAAACGTGCATGTAACAACATCTGAGAGGAGCACAAAATAACAACTCGGTTGGCTGAAACCAGAACACGAAATGGAATTCATTCGGGTAGCGCTCTCAACATTCTGGCCTCTGATGCTGACCTCTACATGGCAATGATCGATGGGAAGATATTGACAAAGCTAGGCTCAAGATACGACGTGGGGAATCTCGTTCCTTCCAACTTCCACGTCGTTGCCTCTGGCAATGACTACTGCGTGTGGGAGAAGAGATGAAGACGATGATGATGAATCATGGAAGACACTTTTCGCTTTTCTTTCGTTAACGTTTCTCATGTGTGTTGTAAGAAAAAAATATCGTGTTCCCACATGTACATTTATCCGTCCTGCTTGAGAAAAGTTATAGAAATGCTATTTTATATAATTTGGTGGTTTAATGATTCGCTTACTGCACAGCTGACTTGTGTTGACCAGCAACCTGTTGTTTAATTTTTATGGTAAAACCTGTAGATGAGTTGGCCACAGTACATATTAGTTCTAGATGATTATTGATTATGTTATTTTCTTCTGCTGAGTGCAGCTTTTTTCAATTATTCAGTGTTCTGAGCACATTCTGAAATTGTGAAGACGTCTTGTTCCATTGTCGTAGTATAAAATCTTTCAGCATACAATGTCTAGTTCTACAAAATATGTTGATCCTGCGTTTCAGGGAGTTGGACACAAAGTGTATCCTTATAAGAAATGTTATAAAATGCACCATGTGGGCAAGTTATTGTCACTATTGGTTGCCCAAATTTTTTAGCTGTTCTTTTACTCTTCAAATTGTTTTTCTTTGTAGTATCTTTTGTTTTTTTAATGTGAGCATTTACTTAACACCACATAGCATAGAGGAACAGAAATATGGCGTATTGAGAACTTTCAACCAGTGCCTATACCAAAGTCTGATTATGGTAAATTCTACTCTGGAGATTCATACATAATTTTACAGGTAATTTTTGTTATCTTCTCATTATTTTTCTTTCTTTGCCTGAGAACTGTTGCTTTGTTCTTCACATGTACAAGTTACGGTTTCTAGAACTTATACAAAATTCACTCGTATTTTCTGACTGCTAATTTGAACTTTTCAACTAAAGAATTTATATTATCATAGATCATTATTTTTAGTTCGTAAAATAGAGTCAATTCGGTGTTAATATTTTAATTACATTTGTAAATAATTTTTTAATATAGAGCACTGTTAAGTTTTTTTTTTAATTTGTTAACTTGGAAATTATTTTATCTCAAAAAGAAATTTTTAAGTTTCAACCGAACAAAAAAATTCTGTTATCTTTTTTTTTTTGTTTTTTTGTTTGGATAGGTTTATTGGCATGATTTTGATAGGAAATGACTCTCCTATCTGGGAATTATCCAATTTAAAGAGGAGAATATGCCTCCAAGGGGAGAACGAAGAAAAAGAAGGAAGAAACAGAGATCACCATCAAACTAAATTAACTTTGTTGCATAAAAGGGAAAATAACAACCAAGCATGATCTCTTGGTTTACGTCCTCTGATATATGTTCACTAAGAGGTTGTATGGGAGAAAACTTTGTCATCAACCAACATTGAAAATAGAGTCCTCTGGGACTCTTCAAATATGGCTCATGGCTGGATTTGTCTAACCTATTTTATAATCATATTTGATTTATACATCGAATAAACTCAAATCAGGACTCTACATTCTAATATAGCTACAAAGAAAATTGATGAAATTATATACAATAAGAATAGAAAGATAAAGTCTAAATCTACTACCACTAGGTTTGAGTGAAGAGCCTTGATCAGTGTTCTCCTTGCCTGAATCGACTGTAACAGTTTGAGTAAGGATTGCTCCACTCTTATTCCAACTGGGATTGAGTTGTCTACTACTTTTCAAAGCTAAAGAGTCCTCCCTTGTGCTAATCCATAGGAATCATTCTTTGACTGAGATACTGTTTACCAACCAGGACCAAGCTCATATCAATATATATAGGCTTTTTTTAGCTGAATTTTTTGAATTGACCAGGAGCAGGGTGCACCAATCTGTAGAAGGGTGCACCAATTTGGGCCCTTATGATGGTTGGGAACCCTGATTTAGGATCGTATGGGCTTCAACTATGTGTGATGCTGATGGGAAGTTAGTCCACTAGTTTGGGATATGATGATGGATTGTTGTTATTTCTTGGTGGAAAATAAAGTCTTTAATTAATCATAATGATCTTTGAAGAGATACATGCTGGTTCTTGTTTGTAAGGTTATTTTGTGACCATTAATTGTGAAGGTGATTAACTATGAGACAGTCACAAGGATGTGACCTATTTCTCATATTGCATTGTTCATCTGGGAAAAAGGATTTGAAATTAAGTATGATTATGTAATTGTCGGTATAGTTTGTTGGATCATTAGTATCACAACTCCATGAGCCTTTTCATGTGGGTCACCATGTATTGAGATGGCTTATTTTGTGCTACGAGATGGTATATTTTGAAAAATAATGAATTCTGTGTTAGATATGAATTTGTTGGGCATTGACAAGGGTATTATATCTTGAGTTGGGAAGATTGTAACACCCTAATGGTTCAGTGATGTTGGTTCTTCTTGTGGTTACTATGACTGGTTGGGCTTACTACTAATAACTTAAGCAATTAGAACCATTTGGTTGAGACCTGTCCTTTCCAAATTAATGTGCGAGCAGGTCTATCAGGTCTTGTCAATAGTTGTTCTCTTTGTTATGTTTAATTCATCATCTCGTCTACTTTGTTTGGCAATTTTCAAGCTAAATCAGAAGTGTGGAATTATTTGATGTTTTAGCTCTCTTTTTAAAACTGCATTAGATGTCTTCACATGGTGTATAAAAATGCAGTCTTTTAAATAAATTGAAATGTTGCTCGACAATGAAAACTTGGTGTATTTCAGAAGTGAAGTTGTTTTAGCTCTGATCTCTCAAGAATCATCCATAATGGCTAACTACAAATGTGCTTGACGACTCTACACCTTGATTGCTGCTATCTGTTTCATATTTTTTATGTGGTGAGTTGCTTGTTTCAGACAACTGGCAAAGGTGGCACCTACCTTTATGACATTCACTTCTGGATCGGAAAAGAGTCAAGCCAAGTATGCTAATTATGCTCAATGATACTGTAAAACGATTTGTGTTTTTATTTTGAGGGCCAAGCAATAAGATACATGTTCAAACTTCAAATTACTTATTTTCCTTATAAATGATCACAGGATGAAGCTGGGACTGCAGCAATCAAGACTGTTTTTATGATAACAAAGGAGTTAGAAACTTGGAGATAAATCTGTTAAAAGGTAGAAACTATTTTTATGTTTTAATACACTAGCTATTTCTGTGCCCATTGAGAGAGGACAATATGGCTTTAGGATTCTTGGTGGTGAACTTAATTGATGTACATGGTAAGAAAGGATTTATGAAATTGATTGGTAGGCTAGTCCCTTACTGCTTTTGCTTTAAAGCACAAGCTTTTGCAAACATATGATTTATTTCAAGTTTTAAAGTAAAATTATGCATCTGGTGGCATCTGTATCCTCCTATTTATTAGATGGCCACCTAGTTAGGATAATAAAATATTTGAACTTATTTGTTGCACCAATTTGGTTGTTTCTTAGAACTAACCTGTATACTAAAAGATTAGCCCATGTTGTGTGATTCTCATTATCATACTGCACAAGACATGAGATGGGATAAAAGTGATGTGCTACATGTATGAAACCAAGAGGAGTAGCTGTTGCAGATAAAATATAACAATTTTCTGAAATGCATTTCTTATATTTGCAGTCAATATGTGAAAAGGATATCATAGGGATCTTAAAGAGACTACACCAGCATATGGTGTCAGATTGCAGTTCAATATACAGTTTCCTCAAACAGCATTTGCCTAGTTTGACATGTTGAAAAAATCATTTTATTCATATATGAAGTGATTATTGCCACTATAAGATTTAATTTATTATTATACAGATTCTTTGTTCTTCTGTGGATGTTTGTGGTTTATAATTGCTGAGGTGCTTATCTTTCATAGGTTGAACCTGCCTCATTTAAAACAAAATTTCAGCCTCATTTGGTATGGACGCTGGAACAGGTTTGAACATTTTTTCTCATTTAATAAAACATGGAAATTTTAGCCTATTCAATGAATATGTTAGTATCAGTAAAACTGAGAAAAACTTGCAAAGATGATACATTTGCTCATAAGTAATTGTTGTTTATTTATAGGAGATTCTTTTAATATTACATCACAAATTTACAATGGCAAGGAACAATCCTTTCTGATTTTCCAACCATTAACTGTTTGCTTCATGGATGTTTCATGTTGAGCTCTGTTGTGGGCAATGTTATTAGCTTCGCTTATTGTTTCCAATAAAGTCATATTTGATCATCATCTCTCTCCTTGCAATTATAATGTGATTCTATCCTTCTTGTTACAATTGCAATGCGAGTTAACTTACTTGATTTCTTTCCCATACATTATATGTCTTCCTTGGATATGTTTAAAACCTTTTCTGAAGTTTTTCTATTATTTTCAGGCAATTGCTTTTACCTATAATTGTAAAAAATTTTAACAAATGCAATCATTCATTGACTATTCTACGAGACATAAATGAATTTACTACTTTCTCATATATTTTTTCTTCTGATCTATCATCGACTGTCACACTTTACTGTTGCCTTTGTATATTTTAACCATGGTCTGCAGTACCGGATTGTACCGCCCGGTATGGGTGGTACGTACCGGTCCGACAGGCTTCCGGTACGCGGACCGCCTGTTACCGGTCCGGCACTGTAGCAGCACTGTAGCAGACACTGTAGCGAGCCCAGGTCGAAACTCTGGTATGGTACGGTACGGTACGGTATTGCGGACCTTGGTTAAGATATCTATTTAACTCCTTGGGGGCAATATTTCCTTGAATTTTTATACATTTCAACCTCAGTGGGTACCAGTTGAAACTTCAAATCCTGACATAAACTTTGGAACTTACTGCAATCATATGTTTGATAAATAAGGAAAATTTATGCTTCCTTGGTATACTGGAACACTGAACTTTCAGTAAGACACGGGTTGATATTGAGAAATGCTTAGTATTTGCTCAATTTCTCACCGAGTAACAATTACTACACAAACATTCTGAAACAAGTATATTTATCGATTTTTGTGTGCCTTATATTTCATTCCATTGTTAGGTGCTGGATTTTATCTAAATGCTAAGGAAGAGAAGTGGAAAAATTGGCGTATGTATGACTATGTCGTTAAGGAGCTACCAAAAGTCCTCAGTGAAAATTTTGAACAACTTGATACATCAAGGGCATCAATTTCTGGGCATTCAATGGGTGGCCATGGTGCGCTGACCATTTACTTGAAAAACCTTGA
This sequence comes from Musa acuminata AAA Group, assembly GCF_036884655.1. Lineage (NCBI taxonomy): Eukaryota > Viridiplantae > Streptophyta > Magnoliopsida > Zingiberales > Musaceae > Musa > Musa acuminata. The sequence continues at coordinate 5,967,882 of NC_088342.1, read as the reverse complement.
AAAATATAAGGTATTCTGTGGACTTGATACTCAACTCAAGAATAAGTAGAATACTTGATTTGATTTTTCAACATTCATCATTCTCATTATTTGATACTTTGTTCAGGCAGTTTCTGCTTTTGCACCTATCACCAATCCCACAAACTGCCCATGGGGCCAGAAGGCCTTTTCAAACTATTTGGGCAGCGATAAATCTGACTGGCAGGTGAGATCCCTGCAATAGACCCCTCGGTTGATTTTATAACTTTGAGAATGTTAACAGTGTATTCCTTCTTTTTCTGATTTCGGGTTTTAAGCGCCTTTCTAATTCCTCTCAGGAATATGATGCCACCTTGTTAATTGAAAAGTGCAGCAAAATTTCGACTCCTATATTAATTGACCAGGTATTTATAGTATTTTGATTGTTTTTGAGTGTTTGCTATCTGTACCAATTGTTGCTTTTCTTTTTCTATTGAGTTGTACAGGTATTCATGATTAATATGTTTACAGTAAATATGTGTTCAGATCGTTAATGTAATTAGAACATGTAATTGCCAGTAATCAACTGCTGTCAACTCTTGGAACATGATTCTATCTAGAAGATAGTGATCTCAAACCTTGATAACAAATTCTCGGAAGCTTATAGACTATGCCATCGGTCATATTGTATGTCTTAGACCAATGACCGAAAACTATGCTTTGCTGGACAGGGAGAGGATGACAAGTTCCTTCACGATCAGCTGTTGCCCCACAACTTCGAGGATGCCTGCAAGGGTGCAAATGCCCCGCTGGTGCTTCGGATGCAACCTGGCTATGACCATTCCTACTACTTCATTTCGACCTTCATCGACGATCACATCCACCACCATGCCAAAGCTCTTAAATGTGCTTGAGTCCGTGGTCGCAAAATAGACTTCATGCCATGGGATCTCAGGATGCGGCAGATGTGTAGAATTCACTTGTAGAAGTACTCTTACAACTATTTCAATGCTCTTGTTCCAACTGTGAACCAGATATTTGACTGCCTTCTGGTCACAACTCAGTAAGTCTGACCTTCTTCTATTTCCATATCATCCGCATATTAATCTCTCTCGGCCTCGTCTTCCTTCTAAATCTTAAACATCAACGAAGTCGAGAACTGGTTGATGTTTACTTGATCAGGGAGCGAAGGGAACATTAAGGTAAGCCCATTCATTTTCTTTGGACATGTCTGCCATAGTCTCATATCACTTTGTCATCAGAACTTGTTCCCAAGTTCTAAAAAACCAACTTGATTCTTGCTCTTTGGACATGTCTTCTATACCAACACCATCTGTATTCTCAGTCAATCAAGGTTTTGGCATCTTAGCTGAGGTCTCATTTGCTCCTCAGTGGAATGAGAGATCATGCTAAGTCTGTAGGGTGGCATTAGCTACATGATTACTTCGAAGGGATGCCATGAGAGAAGGATGCCTCAGCCTCAGCCTCAGCCTCAGCACTAAGAGAGTGAAACACTGTGCCATGTGAAACTCCATTTGCCTGATGATGATGCCGGAGGAAGCTTTCCCATTGGCGTCCAGGGGTTTGTGGTCGTGAACCGGACCGGTCTTCTCCTCTGTTGATGACGTCGAACCCGGTCAATTAAATCCCGCTACTCAGCCCGAACCAAACCCGGCTCAAACTTAAGGCGTTAATTTAACCAAATCGGACCCCCATCGCTCCGCCCTTTCTCCCCGTCCTTCACTACTTCCGCCCTTTCCTCTCGTCTCTGCCGCTTCTTAATTCACGGAGGAACGCCTAGGGTTCCGCCCCGACATCGCTCCCCTCGCCACCCCGCCATGGAGCCGCGGCTGCAGCACCCCAAGAACGGCCTCTTCTTCTCTGATCTCTTCGACTTTGGTGTAATTATCTTCCCCCTTCTTGGTTCAAATTCGGGTACCAATGATGACGTGTATATGATTAGAATTTTTTAAAGAAGCAGTTAAATCTATGTTGAACCATTTGCAATTAACCGCCAAGGTTCGCGTTGAATTGAGTCGGGTAGGATGTCGCCGTGCATTTAATTGCGATAGATACGGCGTCGGGCTGCGGCTCGTGCCTCGCACTTCTGCAGCTTCCTTGCCGCTTCGGAAGCCTTTCACACATGCGGAGCTGACTTCCTGAATCCGCCCAAATCAAGTTGATGTCACGCACGCAGCTCAATAGGGAACGATTTCTTGCTTCCTGAGGAGCCCTACCGCACCGCATTCGCCGTCTTGTGTTGGGTTCGGCCGGCCTGCCAAGGAAGCTTCTGAGGAGGAGGAACAGAGAGGATCCATGGCGACGGCGCTCTTGCCTTCATCCCCCTTCTCCGACCGTCTCCGGAGATCCTTCCCTGGTATGCTTCATCTGAACTCCACGAACCCTGTTGCTGTTTCACGTTAATCCACTGTAGCAGTGCCAACAGGATCCTATCGTGACTGTCTAAGTTCCATTAACCTCATCTCTACCGAGAAAAACCTTTGTTCAAGATTGAATGATGATGATTGGCTTGCCATCTAAAGCATACCCAGGGGTGGGTTTTGACCCAAAACGACGAGTGATTGCTTGATCTCACATGAAGAGGTATGGTTCTTATGGCAAACGACGGCCCGAGGTTTTTATACTGCTGCAAGGGGGTCGATCGTACACGGGTTGGCGTCCATGGTTGGCGTGATGGACGCACCAAACAGTGCCTCGATTCAGATTCTGTCTTGGCGTGTGGGGATGGTGCCGTCCCGGTAAATACCTGTGACGTGTCCGGGGGGCAAAATATATCTTATCACTTCTTCCTCCCTCCGTCAAGGCGCGCCGTGGGGTCCTCAAAGGGCCGGGAAGCGTGTCTGGGTCAGAATGTTACGATTGTGTTGCGAGTGGGACCGAGGTCGGCTCGTTGTGGGGCGGTCTAGAGGGGCAGTGCCCCGCGCCTTGAGAAGGGTCGAGACTGCTGATCGAGCGATCAGGCCGAACGAGGAGAGGTCGTCGTGCCGTAGGTCGTGTAATTGGTTTGGCGCGACTCGGAGTTACGGACGACGAGTTGCAAGTCGGAGACCGAGCTGGAGCGGCTCGGGCAAGGGGCTAGCAAAGATGTGACTCGGGCGTCGGATGTGGCCGAGATGTGAGTCATGAATAAATCTGAAGCGACACGGGTAAGGAATTGACCGGCGAGTTATTAGTCGGTAATTGATCTGGAGTGACTTGGGCGAGGATTGGGTCGGCGAGTCGCCAGTCGAGAATCGATCTGGAGTGACTCGGGTGAGGACTGGGATATGCATGTGATGCACATGGAGTGGAATCATTTGTAAAGCAAGAAATGACTACGAGCAATTCATATCTTATCAATGTTACTGTGTGATGCAAATAGTTGTGGATTTTTGGCCCACAAATCATCTCTAGTGTCGACCAAAAGAAAAATAACTCATATCTTTACGTCACGTAGAGATGCATGCATGCATGCATTTGAAATTTGGCTTTCAGATGCATGCATTCAATTCTAACACTCATTTGACTTTCACTTTCAGATGCATGCATTCAATTCTAACACTCAAAAGAAGAGACTATGATTAATCATACCAATTGTAAACCAAAAAAAAGGAAATACTCTGATTATTGCGAAGAATTTGCATTTATTCGAAATTATTTTAAGAGGAGATGTTAGTGTATTGTTGGAATAAGCTAACACTAATAATCTTCATTAACGAATCAAAAGGGAAGCTTTCCGTAAGTACGTACTACTACTCAACCATGCATGCATGCATAAGGTTGATTGACACCATGCAATATACTAATCGTTTGACTTGAGAGAAAAAAGGGGAGGGATTAAATAACATGGTTTATGTCTCCTCTCAGATGGCCTCATCGACGCCAATGATCAAAGTAATAATGCATCTCAATATCATGTTCGATTTCTCCATTATTGACTGCACCAACACTCAAACATTATGAATCTTATCTATACCTCTCTCTTACAACTCATGCTTCATCGTATATACACAACTTAATTTGTCTCAGACCCAATTTCCCAGTCAAGATGAAAAGGAGTTGTCAGCAATGATGCTCGACTGCACATATTATTTTGTCATGAAACCATGGAAATGGATAGGAGAAACGTGCATGTAACAACATCTGAGAGGAGCACAAAATAATCACATCAAAGTGGAGGGAACGGGCGCCACCCAGCCCGTTGACCCATGAAACCAAGCTGGTTTTGGAGGCAATCATCGAAGAACTGAGTCGAACGAGGAGTAGGAGGAACTCGATGTTCCCATCAAATGTATGGAAGTGGAACGTCGGTGGTGTGGTTGTTGACTAGAACGAGAAAGAGGAGGAGAAGCTTAAAAGAGATATAGTTAAGAGCGTTTCTTTTAATTGTGCATTTAGCTAGATCTAAACAGAAGAGCGGATCAGCTCATGTCTACTGGGCCTGTCGATCTCGATCCGTAACCATCGAATGAAATGATCCGAACCGTTTAATTTGACTGGCAGAATTATGGGTCGAGTATACAGACAGACTCGCTAGCAAGTCGGGTCGGATCTAAACACAACTTTAAACGTTTTAGGGGGGCTGAGGCAGTGAATAGGGTTTCTGTGAAATATTTAGCTTGTTTGGGGATCTAAACACAACTTTTAACGATTAGTTGGTCTTCATACTTGTGTCATTATCCTAAATTAGGTTTTCTGTGAAATATTTAGCTTGTTTGGGGAAACAATCAAAGATCATCATACGAGGATGTTTCTCGTTTGAGAGATGCATTGCGTGTGCTTGAGTTGTCCGAGATGTCTAGGGTTTGATATGTTTTTGTGGTGTATGGTGACTTGTTAATTTGTTTCTTTTCATGTAGATATCTGTTTATAATTCGTTTGCATCCTCTTTTTTTTCAGATCTGAAAGTGAAATCACTTGGTCCTTGGATGTTTCTGCTTCTGTTTCTTGTCGTTCCGAACTTGGCTCAGTCCCAGATACTCTTCCAGGTAGAGATAAACAGATCCATTTCTTTCCTTCGTCCTTCATCGCGTTTACAGTAAGAGAAACGAATACGTTGCAGGGCTTCAACTGGGAGTCGTGGAGGCAGCAAGGCGGCTGGTATAACTTCTTGAAAGACAAAGTCTCTGATATAGCCAACGCTGGAGTCACCCATGTCTGGCTGCCTCCGCCCTCGCACTCTGTCGGCGTTCAAGGTCGTTCCGTGATTCGTATTTGCCGTCGTGATCACTCTCACATGTTGATCGAGTCGGCCTTGGTCTAAACTATTCTGTGACACTTCTCCTCTCAGGTTACATGCCGGGCCGGCTCTACGACTTGGGTGCTTCCAAGTATGGGAATCAGGATGAGTTGAAGACGCTGTTCGGTGCTTTCCACGACAAGGGAGTCAAATGCGTGGCCGACATCGTCATCAACCATCGTTGCGCAGACAAGCAAGACGGGAGAGGCATATGGTGCATCTTCGAAGGCGGAACCGATGATGCCCGCCTCGATTGGGGTCCACACATGATCTATAGGGACGACACACAGTACTCCGACGGCACCGGCAACCTCAACACCGGCGAGGGCTTCGCGACGGCTCCCGACATCGACCCTACAGATCATGTGTGGACCCCAATCGAGGCGGGCATCATCGGTTCCGCCTTCGAAGGTGCACCATATGCCTCTCCCGTCTTGCTTGTCTGCGCAACGATGGTTGATGACGATGTCGGCCACGCATTTGACTACCTTGTCGTGGAAAGCGTCGATCAGCGCCTTCAACTCATCCTGATTCCCATACTTGGAAAGCGTTGATCGGCGCTTTCCACGACAAGGGAGTCAAATGCGTGGCTGACATCGTCATCAACCATCATTGCGCAGACAAGCAAGACGGGAGAGGCATATGGTGCATCTTCGAAGGCGGAACCGATGATGCCCGCCTCGATTGGGGTCCACACATGATCTGTAGGGACGACACACAATACTCCGACGGCACCGGCAACCTCAACACCGACGAGGGCTTCGCGGCGGCTCCCGACATCGACCACCTCAACACGCAGGTCCAGCGTGAGCTCACGGACTGGCTGAACTGGCTCAAGACTGACATCGGCTTCGACGAGTGGAGGCTCGACTTTGCCAAGGGTTACTCCTCAAGCATCGCCAAGATCTACGTCGAACAGACGCAGCCAAACTTCGTGGAGGCTGAGATCTGGAGTTCATTAGCTTACGGAAACGATGGGAAGCCAGCATACGATCAGAACTGGCCTCTGATGCTGACCTCTACATGGCAATGATTGATGGGAAGATATTGACAAAGCTAGGCTCGAGATACGACGTGGGGAATCTCGTTCCTTCCAACTTCCACATCGTTGCCTCTGGCAATGACTACTGCATGTGGGAGAAGAGATGAAGACGATGATGATGAATCATGGAAGAGACTTTTCGCTTCTCTTTCGTTAACGTTTCTCATCTGTGTTGTAAGAAAAAAATATCGTTTCTCATCTTTGTAAATCTATTTTAGTGTGAAATCTTGGGTGTTGTTGTTAGCTTTAGAAAAAAGATGGTTTCATTTTGATATTAAATGGAATCATGTTTACCTTCAATCCATCTATTTCTTTGGAGCACCGTAGATAGTTTTTTTGGCTATGAAATGCTTATAGACTTGGTAGTAACATATGTGACATCAGAACCCTTTTTTTTCAACAATAACAATATGCTTACAGAGAAATTAAAATCATGAGCTATATTATAAAATTTTAGTAAAGAGTTATCGAAAATATGATAAGACTTAAAAGAAATATCTTTAAAAATCAATTTGATTTTATGCTCGAAAGATCAAACATAAAAACTATTTATTTATTAAAACAATTAATGAAAAAGTATAGAGAGAAAAAAAAAATTTGCATATGGGCTTTATCATGGTTCGCCTTACTAGTCTGTATCGATGTATCGATTAGTTATCAGTACAATACATATCGAGCCATACCAACTTGTATCGAGTGTACCAACACATGGTACATAGGGAAATGCCGATATATTGCCCGTATCGATCCCCTGTCAGACCGGTATGTACTACTCGTATGGAATGATATGCTACGGTATGATGAACATTGGGCTTTATTGACTTATAGAAAGCCTGTGATAGGGTTCTTAGAGATTTACTGTGGTAAGTTTTAGAAAAGAAAGGTATATTCACTAATTATATTGATATTATTAAAGATATGTATAATAATATAACTACTGGTATTAGAACTATAGAAAGTGTGTCTAGTGAATTTATTATTAATATAGGATTACATTAAGGATTCTCATTAAGTTCTTATCTTTTCATATTAATAATGGATAAACTTACTAGTCATTTACATAATAAACCTCTCCAGTAAATGTTATTTATTGATTATATTATCCTAGTTGATGAGAGCCTAAGTGAAAATTGATTATAAACTTGAACTACGAAGATATAGAGAGATCGATGAAGACATTATTCATTGAATAACAACATGATGGTTAAAATGACATTATTAATTGAATAGCTTGATGCGCTCAATTTGCTACTTAATTGTGCTACAGAGTGTCACTATTAAATTTGGGGCTTCATCAACAAATTTAGATTCGTTTAAAAAATTCAAGCTGTGTCGCAATATCATGATGTGTTCTTTCTTAAGGCAAAGAAAAGAAACAAATTTAGGGCTTCATGAACAAATTTAGGTGTTGATGTTCTTATTTAATGCGATTGTTTCTTTATTTGCAGTTTTTGTTCTTATCTAATGTGATTGTTTCCTCAAGTTTGCATTAGAGATGTGTGGACGTACGTGTGTAGGATGCCGACGCCAATGCAGCCATGATAAGGATCATAAGGTTAACATGCCTAGTCTTACCACTAAATATGGTCTTACCACCAAATATAGAGAGATTATTTCTGTGATCAGAATCTTGATCTCTCCTGTTACAAAGGTGCAACCTTGCTGTTGTTGTTGCAAAATCTGCCCTCTTATTAGAAATGTGTGATTTAGTTAAATTGAATCCTTGAATCTTGATGCCTTCACCAATTTGGGGCTTCATCAAGCAATCTTTGTGAGTATCTGCTAAATGAGGGATTTTATTTGTATGAATCATTGGATGTTTCATATTTTACAGTCCCAACTTTTGTTCCCAACTAGTTGGAGACATCTACATTGTTCATTAATTCTTTCTTGCTTATATTATGTGTATGGATGCCATTATATATCTTGTAAGGTGATGCTGGTAACAGAACATGCACCGATTGGTTTCGTTGTTTTCCCTTCTCAAGGGATGTTTATCCTGGCAGCTCTCTTCACTTTCAGCCTTCCAACAGTCAAAATAAAGATTAGCTTCTCCTTCCATGTTATTTAACATGCAAGTTCTTATATCTAAGCAACAAATTACAGTATTTTTTTTTTCCTGGAAATGAAGCCAAACCTTTACGGTTGATATAAAATGCTAAAAAAAAAAAGATTTTTATACCTAATTTTCCTGGAAATGAAGCCAAACCTTTACAGCATGATAAGAAGCACTTGTGTCGATCACCCACTCAATCTCACTACCGTTATAACAAACAATATCTTTTCTTGATCTTGACTTGCTCCTACCCATACGTGAACTGTTTCTGGACTTTGACATTCTTCTGTTCTCTGAGATAAGTACATGTGAATCATTCTGAGATGTTGTTGAACTCTTTCTTCTCAATTCCTTATTCAACAAACTGCTTGTTACTTGACTTATAGTAACAATACCATCTGGCGCAGAATTACTAAGGGAAACCACTAGTGTCTCCCAACTTTCTGGTAATGAACTGAGAAGTAACAATGCCTGCAACTCATCATCAAGAGACATTTTCATAGAAGATAACTGGTTAGTAATACTTTGTATTTCATTCAAATGCTCAGCAATAGAAGCACCCTCTCTATATTTTAGGTTCATAAGTTTCATGATCAAAAAAGTTTTGTTGCCCGCTGTTTTTCTTTCATAGAGATTTTTCAACTTTTTCCAAAGAGAATATGCAGAAATTTCAATAGAAACATGGTGAAAGACACTATCATCAAGCCATTGTCGAATAAACCCAGTTGTTTTTCGATCTAACCTCTTCCACTCATCATCTGTCATAGTTGTAGGTTTTGCACTATCCCTCTACAAAAGTCCATACAAATCTTTGCAATACAAGAGATCTTCCATTTTTGGTTTCCATATCATCCAATTATTTACATTCAAACTAATCATGCGAGAAATATTATTGGCCTCCATGTTCAAATACAAAAATTAAATCACTACAATCCCTTCAATTAGAAGGGTAAAAACCACGGGGCAAACTAGAGATAATCCACTATGAGAATAATGAATATACAGATCTCAATCTCTTGCTCTAAACCCTAGCAGCAATCACAAGAGATTAACTGGGATACAAGGATTACGTCACTGCTCACAATATCTAAAACCTCCCCAAGTAATCACAGCAAGAGTCTACTGTAGATTTGATCTAACCTGAGATGATGATTGAGAATAGTCTCTATGTGTTGTCCTTGTCTTCTTCCTTTTCTTTCTCTTGTTTTTCTTCCTTTTTCTTTTCTCTTTGCTGCTGCAAGGATGTCAAGTTGCTGCCCTTTTATAACCTTTTTCTGCCTCTAAAACGTAGCCACCATACCCCCTAATGTTAATTAGGGTTAGATTAAGAGGGGGTGTGGGCTGTCCTAGCCCACTATTTGTGGGCTTCCTGCCCAACATTGGACACAAAGGCCATAAACTCATTGGATTTCTTCATCTTCGAACAATTGAGATCAGTTTATCTTTGCTCTCTATTTCTTATTTAAATCTATTTCTTATTTGGTCAGATTGATTTGAACATCAATTATACGATGTGCATTTTCGAATATATATATATATATATATATATATATATATTTATACACGATCATGTGAACATGAACCAGATCAGATGGCTAAAAATGAATGTCAAGATTCATGATGGTCCCAGGTCGACGTGGCCGCGATAAGTTCAACTTAAATAAACGAGATGGTAGGGGAAGCGCACCGACCAACCCGTCTGTTCTCTCTCCGTTTCATCCTTCTCTTCCTCCTCTGTCCCCTTCGGCCGGAGCAGAGCGGAACGAGGACAAGAAGATGACGCCGGATATAGGTTTCTTGATCTTTATCTTGATCCTTTAGTTCTCTCATTTCTATTTAGAAGGATCGTTAGTATCATCCATGGTTTTATCGTTTCTCTTTCGCCGAGTTTTTGATTGCGAATGGTTATTTTCTAGCTCTATCACTTCTCTTTCGAAGGATCATTAAATCCATCTATGGTTCTATCGTTCCTCTTTTCCCGATTCTTTAATGACGAACGGTTGTTTTCTAGCTTTATCATTTCTCTTTCGAAGGATCGTTAGATCGATCTATGGTTCTATCGTTCCTCTTTTGCCGATTCTTTGATCGCGAACGATTGTTTTATGATGGAACCCTACTTCCACAAGATCCCGATAAGGTCCGGTAGTTTTCCCTTGTGATGCAGGGTTTCTTGACCTCTCTCCCTCTTGTCTATGCATGTTTCATTCGAGGGATCGTTATCTATGGATTGAGATCTTTGATGATCTATGGATCGATCGGTCCTCTTTTGGCGATCATACAGAAAGGATGATCTACGTTTCGATGAGATCTCGGAAACCTTTCGTTTTAGTCGACGTATACTTCTTTCCTGGAAAAACCGTGGATTAGTCGGCATATTGGTTATCTTTGATGGCTGAGGGATTATTCAGACCCTCTTCTGAAACAACCTTAGTTTATGAAGATTTTGGTAACCCTCACCGTTTAAGTCTATGGATCTTTCTTTAGTGGGCTCATTCGGAATTGAAACCAAGCTAAACAAATATTTATGAGATTTAGATGTTTGCATATATGTACTATATTGGTTGTTGGACAGAATTTTCTGAACAAAACTTCAATCTTTTCTAAGAATAAGATATGAGACAGAGGTATCTTTTGTCCTTTTTCACCTTCAGAAAAATTATTCTCTCACGTAGGTTCTCGATACTTAACGACCCCTCTCTTTCATATTCAATAATACTCAAAATATAAACTATGTTAAATCAATTATCTCAAGTTAAATTGACGATGGATCAAAAAAACAAGTATCACAGTGCCAGGAATTTTCTTCCGGACATTATTCCTTACATGCATACCATAAATTTATATCCTACACCCATTGCGTCTCGGATTTTGGATAGGCTAAAATAGAAGAGAACAAAAATAACTACTTGTGACACCCTTATTATGTAGAACTCTCGCTGTTCAACCATAAACAAATAGCTCGATCGATTTGACCAACTCGACGCGGTTGAACCCAAAGGAGAACCCAAAGGATCTGGTGACACCAAATCCCAGACCGGTCGATTCGGGCTGCCTTTGGGTCGGAGCACCGACTCGAACAGACCGAGCTCAGTCTCTGACGAGCCCAAATCCGAGTAGATTTGGGCTACCTATGCGTCCGAGCTCCGGTTTGAACGGACCGATCTCACGAATCGGTTCGCACAATATAAATAATCCTCCAGACGGGGAGACACCCACTTCCCCGAAGCCCCGACGTAGCGTAGCCCTTGCTCTCGCTTGCTCCTTGCTTTGGGGATCGCCCCTGTGGTCTCCGGCCGCTCGTCCTCCTTGCACGTTGAGGTACGTTGCCTTCTCTTAAACCTTAAATAGCTCTGTAATTCATTTTTCGTATTAAGGCTTGTCTTTGATTTGTTGACCGACTCGGCCTAGGGTTTTTTTGTTGTCCATTGTTATAATTATGTTAAGTTTTCGATTCATGCGATCAAAATCGATCGATTAGTGAAGGAAGCGCTGGATGGTTTTATTTGATCTCACACCAATTATTCGGCACCCTAGGAAACAGTTCTCTTAGGGTTTTTGGCTCCGGAGAGATTTGAATCTCTTTCTGAACTATATAGCGACTTTTGCTTGTCATTTTAGCAACTTGATCGGTTGAAATAGCAAGGTCTTCAAATTCCTAAAGACAACGGCAATGTGGGGAACTGCCAAGAGGCGGCTTCAATGGGAAAGTACTATTTGCTCGCATTCTTCTGTCATAGTTGAAGTTTTACTTGTATCATACCAAAAGGTGAGATTTATTTTCTTTCTGGGAAAAAAGGTAGATCATTGACTATGTTATTGCAACCATCAAAGCTTTGCGAAAGAGAGAGAAGGGGTCGTTGCGTGTGGGCGACGAGGTAAGTAGGGTTTCGCCGATCGGCCAACCGAGCGCCAGAGAATCCGAGAAGCCATCCTTCATCGCTTGCGCCAGATCACGGTCGATCATGGGGAGAGGCAGGTTCAAGGCCAAGCCCACCGGCCGCAGGAACTTCTCCACGCCCGAAGAGATGGGTATTTTTCTCTGATCTGCCTCTGTTTCGGATACCTAGGGTTTTATGGTTGTTTCTCGTTCCCATTCTCGGATCTTCGTTTTACTTTAGTTTCTCGTATGTTGTTGGTTTCTCCTCCATCTGATGTAGCGTGGGCGGATCACGTCACGGGGTTATTTGTGATCTGTGTGGATCTTACACTTCCCTTGGATGGTACGCAGTGTATCCAGGAAAACATTGCCGTAGCTTGAACATGCCGTCGATTAGTACTCGGCTGATTAGCTGTTTGCTGATATTAGAATAATTGTGGGAACGCTTTCGTTCTTGCGGAGTGGTTGGGGATGGGCTTATCAACCAGGCTTTTCACATACCGATGTAGCGTAGCCCCGTGTTTTAGAAACCCCGAGATATGGTTTTAGTGTTTTAGTTGATCCAAGTGGGCCAGCAACCTCGTACGAGTTCATTGAAGGGTGAATAACATACTTGTATAGTTAAAATGCTGTGCTATTTTTAGCTTTTCAATTTTTTCACTTGAAGCAGGATTGCTTTTCTCATCAAATGACTGAAAGATCTGTTCCACACCTTCGTTATTTTATCATTTGTTGTTTTCCTTTTAGCGATGTATTTATAAAAATTATTTGCTACCAGTAATATTGTGGTACAACTTCATGCTTTATATCTTTATATCCTAGCATGTACTAAGAAGCACTAGCTGTATACCGATCTGCAGCTGTTATTTTGTTGATGATATTTATGCATCACTTACAAGTAATAATCACAACTTTGACCTGACTATTTTGATATGTTGTAGTTAAGAGCATAAAAAATTAGCTTGTTAAGGCTGACCTTCCTGAATTGGTAGTCCAAATTATTAATTTAGAGGCCAATGGTTCCCTCTTTTCTCGAGAGCCAAAGGAATCATTTGTAAAGCAAGAAATGACTAGGAGAAATTCATATCTTATCAATGTTACTATGTGATGCAAATAGTTGTGGATTTTTGGCCCACAAATCATCTAGTGTCGACCAAAAGAAAAATAACTCATATCTTTACGTCACGTAGAGATGCATGCATTTGAAATTTGGCTTTCAGATGCATGCATTTGAAATTTGGCTTTCAGATGCATGCATTCAATTCTAACACTCATTTGGCTTTCAGATGCATGCATTCAATTCTAACACTCAAAAGAAGAGACTATGATTAATTATACTAATTGTAAACCAAAGAAAGGAAATACTCTGATTATTGCGAAGAATTTGCATTTATTCGAAATTATTTTAAGAGGAGATGTTAGTGTATTGTTGGGACTGGTGTCCACACATGATCTGTAGGGACGACACACAGTACTCCGACGGCACCGGCAACCTCGACACCGGCGAGGGCTTCGCGGCGGCTCCCAACATCGACCACCTCAACACGCAGGTCCAGCGTGAGCTCACGGACTGGCTGAACTGGCTCAAGACTGACATCGACTTCGACGGGTGGAGGCTCAACTTTGCCAAGGGTTACTCAAGCATCGCCAAGATCTACGTCGAACAGACACAGCCAAACTTCGTGGTGGCTGAGATCTGGAGTTCATTAGCTTACGGAAACGATGGGAAGCCAGCATACGATCAGAACGGCAACCGCCGAGGGCTGGTTAATTGGGTTCAGCAGGTCGGAGGCCCAGCGACGACCTTCGATTTCACTACAAAGGGAATACTACAAGTTGCCGTGGAAGGTAAATTGTGGAGGATGCGTGATCCCCAAGGGAAGGCGCCCGCGCCCATCATGATGCGGTAGTGGCCAGAGAAGGCTGTCACCTTCGTCGACAACCACGATACCGGTTCGACGCAAAGGTTGTGGCCTTTTCCTTACTGATAAGGTCATGCAAGGCTACGCTTATATACTCACGCATCCGGGAGGCCCTTCCATCGTAAGTATGCTTCTGCCTAACATTCGATTCAAATAGTTTTATAGCCTGACGATTATATATTCGTGTGTGCAGTTCTACGATCACATGTTCGACTAGGGATTGAAGGAGAAGATAACTCGGTTGGCTGAAACCAGAACTCGGAGTTACGGACGACGAGTTGCAAGTCGGAGACCGAGCTGTAGCGGCTCGGGCAAGGGGCTAGCAGAGACGTGACTCGGGCGTCGGATGTGGCCGAGATGTGAGTCAAGAATAAATCTGAAGCATGCATGCATGCATTTGAAATCATCTCTAGTGTCGACCAAAAGAAAAATAACTCATATCTTTACGTCACGTAAATATGCATGCATGCATTTGAAATTTGGCTTTCAGATGCATGCATTCAATTCTAACACTCAAAAGAAGAGACTATGATTAATCATACCAATTGTAAAAAAAAAAAAAAGGCAATATTCGAAATTATTTTAAGAGGAGATGTTAGTGTATTGTTGGAATAAGCTAACACTAATCTTCGTTAACGAATCAAAAGGGAAGCTTTACATAAGTACGTACTACTACTCAACCATGCATGCATGCATAAGGTTTATTGACACCATGCAATATACTAATCGTTTGACTTGAGAGAAAAAAGGGGAGGGATTAAATAACATGGTTTATGTCTCCTCGCATATGGCCTCCTCATCGACGCCGATGATCAAAGTAATAATGCATCTCAATATCACGTTCGATTTCTCCATTATTGACTGCACCAAAACTCAAACATTATGAATCTTATCTATACCTCTCTCTTACAACTCATGCTTCATCGTATATACACAACTTAATTTGTCTCAGACCCAATTTCCCAGTCAATCTTCTCTATTTCTCTAAAGAAAGTACTCATCTCAGAATCAATAGGTTGGGGCGGACAAATCACAAGATGAAAAGGAGTTGTCAGCAAAGATACTCGACTGCATATATTATTTTATCATGAAACCATGGAAAGGCACAGGAGAAACGTGCATGTAACAACATCTGAGAGGAGCACAAAATAACAACTCGGTTGGCTGAAACCAGAACACGAAATGGAATTCATTCGGGTAGCGCTCTCAACATTCTGGCCTCTGATGCTGACCTCTACATGGCAATGATCGATGGGAAGATATTGACAAAGCTAGGCTCAAGATACGACGTGGGGAATCTCGTTCCTTCCAACTTCCACGTCGTTGCCTCTGGCAATGACTACTGCGTGTGGGAGAAGAGATGAAGACGATGATGATGAATCATGGAAGACACTTTTCGCTTTTCTTTCGTTAACGTTTCTCATGTGTGTTGTAAGAAAAAAATATCGTGTTCCCACATGTACATTTATCCGTCCTGCTTGAGAAAAGTTATAGAAATGCTATTTTATATAATTTGGTGGTTTAATGATTCGCTTACTGCACAGCTGACTTGTGTTGACCAGCAACCTGTTGTTTAATTTTTATGGTAAAACCTGTAGATGAGTTGGCCACAGTACATATTAGTTCTAGATGATTATTGATTATGTTATTTTCTTCTGCTGAGTGCAGCTTTTTTCAATTATTCAGTGTTCTGAGCACATTCTGAAATTGTGAAGACGTCTTGTTCCATTGTCGTAGTATAAAATCTTTCAGCATACAATGTCTAGTTCTACAAAATATGTTGATCCTGCGTTTCAGGGAGTTGGACACAAAGTGTATCCTTATAAGAAATGTTATAAAATGCACCATGTGGGCAAGTTATTGTCACTATTGGTTGCCCAAATTTTTTAGCTGTTCTTTTACTCTTCAAATTGTTTTTCTTTGTAGTATCTTTTGTTTTTTTAATGTGAGCATTTACTTAACACCACATAGCATAGAGGAACAGAAATATGGCGTATTGAGAACTTTCAACCAGTGCCTATACCAAAGTCTGATTATGGTAAATTCTACTCTGGAGATTCATACATAATTTTACAGGTAATTTTTGTTATCTTCTCATTATTTTTCTTTCTTTGCCTGAGAACTGTTGCTTTGTTCTTCACATGTACAAGTTACGGTTTCTAGAACTTATACAAAATTCACTCGTATTTTCTGACTGCTAATTTGAACTTTTCAACTAAAGAATTTATATTATCATAGATCATTATTTTTAGTTCGTAAAATAGAGTCAATTCGGTGTTAATATTTTAATTACATTTGTAAATAATTTTTTAATATAGAGCACTGTTAAGTTTTTTTTTTAATTTGTTAACTTGGAAATTATTTTATCTCAAAAAGAAATTTTTAAGTTTCAACCGAACAAAAAAATTCTGTTATCTTTTTTTTTTTGTTTTTTTGTTTGGATAGGTTTATTGGCATGATTTTGATAGGAAATGACTCTCCTATCTGGGAATTATCCAATTTAAAGAGGAGAATATGCCTCCAAGGGGAGAACGAAGAAAAAGAAGGAAGAAACAGAGATCACCATCAAACTAAATTAACTTTGTTGCATAAAAGGGAAAATAACAACCAAGCATGATCTCTTGGTTTACGTCCTCTGATATATGTTCACTAAGAGGTTGTATGGGAGAAAACTTTGTCATCAACCAACATTGAAAATAGAGTCCTCTGGGACTCTTCAAATATGGCTCATGGCTGGATTTGTCTAACCTATTTTATAATCATATTTGATTTATACATCGAATAAACTCAAATCAGGACTCTACATTCTAATATAGCTACAAAGAAAATTGATGAAATTATATACAATAAGAATAGAAAGATAAAGTCTAAATCTACTACCACTAGGTTTGAGTGAAGAGCCTTGATCAGTGTTCTCCTTGCCTGAATCGACTGTAACAGTTTGAGTAAGGATTGCTCCACTCTTATTCCAACTGGGATTGAGTTGTCTACTACTTTTCAAAGCTAAAGAGTCCTCCCTTGTGCTAATCCATAGGAATCATTCTTTGACTGAGATACTGTTTACCAACCAGGACCAAGCTCATATCAATATATATAGGCTTTTTTTAGCTGAATTTTTTGAATTGACCAGGAGCAGGGTGCACCAATCTGTAGAAGGGTGCACCAATTTGGGAAGTTAGTTCACTAGTTTGGGATATGATGATGGATTGTTGTTATTTCTTGGTGGAAAATGAAGTCTTTAATTAATCATAATGATCTTTGAAGAGATACATGCTGGTTCTTGGTTGTAAGGTTATTTTGTGACCATTAATTGGGATGCATTATCAATTGTGAAGGTGATTAACTATGAGACAGTCACAAGGATGTGACCTATTTCTCATATTGCATTGTTCATCTGGAAAAAAGGATTTAAAATTAAGTATGATTATGTAATTGTCGGTATAGTTTGTTGGATCATTAGTATCACAACTCCTTGAGCCTTTTCATGTGGGTCACCATGTATTGAGATGGCTTATTTTGTGCTACGAGATGGTATATTTTGAAAAATAATGAATTCTGTGTTAGATATGAATTTGTTGGGCATTGACAAGGTTATTATATCTTGAGTTGGGAAGATTGTAACACCCTAATGGTTCAGTGATGTTGGTTCTTCTTGTGGTTACTATGACTAGTTGGGCTTACTACTAATAACTTGAGCATTTAGAACCATTTGGTTGAGACCTGTCCTTTCCAAATTAATGTGCGAGTAGGTCTATCAGGTCTTGTCAATAGTTGTTCTCTTTGTTATGTTTAATTCATCATCTCGTCTACTTTGTTTGGCAATTTTTCAAGCTAAATCAGAAGCGTGGAATTATTTGATATTTTAGCTCTCTTTTTAAAACTGCATTAGATGTCTTCACATGGTGTATAAAAATGTAATCTTTTAAATAAATTGAAATGTTGCTCGACAATGAAAACTTGGTGTATTTCAGAAGTGAAGTTGTTTTAGCTCTGATCTCTCAAGAATCATCCATAATGGCTAACTACAAATGTGCTTGACGACTCTACACCTTGATTGCTGCTATCTGTTTCATATTTTTTATGTGGTGAGTTGCTTGTTTCAGACAACTGGCAAAGGTGGCACCTACCTTTATGACATTCACTTCTGGATCGGAAAAGAGTCAAGCCAAGTATGCTAATTATGCTCAATGATACTGTAAAACGATTTGTGTTTTTATTTTGAGGGCCAAGCAATAAGATACATGTTCAAACTTCAAATTACTTATTTTCCTTATAAATGATCACAGGATGAAGCTGGGACTGCAGCAATCAAGACTGTTTTTATGATAACAAAGGAGTTAGAAACTTGGAGATAAATCTGTTAAAAGGTAGAAACTATTTTTATGTTTTAATACACTAGCTATTTCTGTGCCCATTGAGAGAGGACAATATGGCTTTAGGATTCTTGGTGGTGAACTTAATTGATGTACATGGTAAGAAAGGATTTATGAAATTGATTGGTAGGCTAGTCCCTTACTGCTTTTGCTTTAAAGCACAAGCTTTTGCAAACATATGATTTATTTCAAGTTTTAAAGTAAAATTATGCATCTGGTGGCATCTGTATCCTCCTATTTATTAGATGGCCACCTAGTTAGGATAATAAAATATTTGAACTTATTTGTTGCACCAATTTGGTTGTTTCTTAGAACTAACCTGTATACTAAAAGATTAGCCCATGTTGTGTGATTCTCATTATCATACTGCACAAGACATGAGATGGGATAAAAGTGATGTGCTACATGTATGAAACCAAGAGGAGTAGCTGTTGCAGATAAAATATAACAATTTTCTGAAATGCATTTCTTATATTTGCAGTCAATATGTGAAAAGGATATCATAGGGATCTTAAAGAGACTACACCAGCATATGGTGTCAGATTGCAGTTCAATATACAGTTTCCTCAAACAGCATTTGCCTAGTTTGACATGTTGAAAAAATCATTTTATTCATATATGAAGTGATTATTGCCACTATAAGATTTAATTTATTATTATACAGATTCTTTGTTCTTCTGTGGATGTTTGTGGTTTATAATTGCTGAGGTGCTTATCTTTCATAGGTTGAACCTGCCTCATTTAAAACAAAATTTCAGCCTCATTTGGTATGGACGCTGGAACAGGTTTGAACATTTTTTCTCATTTAATAAAACATGGAAATTTTAGCCTATTCAATGAATATGTTAGTATCAGTAAAACTGAGAAAAACTTGCAAAGATGATACATTTGCTCATAAGTAATTGTTGTTTATTTATAGGAGATTCTTTTAATATTACATCACAAATTTACAATGGCAAGGAACAATCCTTTCTGATTTTCCAACCATTAACTGTTTGCTTCATGGATGTTTCATGTTGAGCTCTGTTGTGGGCAATGTTATTAGCTTCGCTTATTGTTTCCAATAAAGTCATATTTGATCATCATCTCTCTCCTTGCAATTATAATGTGATTCTATCCTTCTTGTTACAATTGCAATGCGAGTTAACTTACTTGATTTCTTTCCCATACATTATATGTCTTCCTTGGATATGTTTAAAACCTTTTCTGAAGTTTTTCTATTATTTTCAGGCAATTGCTTTTACCTATAATTGTAAAAAATTTTAACAAATGCAATCATTCATTGACTATTCTACGAGACATAAATGAATTTACTACTTTCTCATATATTTTTTCTTCTGATCTATCATCGACTGTCACACTTTACTGTTGCCTTTGTATATTTTAACCATGGTCTGCAGTACCGGATTGTACCGCCCGGTATGGGTGGTACGTACCGGTCCGACAGGCTTCCGGTACGCGGACCGCCTGTTACCGGTCCGGCACTGTAGCAGCACTGTAGCAGACACTGTAGCGAGCCCAGGTCGAAACTCTGGTATGGTACGGTACGGTACGGTATTGCGGACCTTGGTTAAGATATCTATTTAACTCCTTGGGGGCAATATTTCCTTGAATTTTTATACATTTCAACCTCAGTGGGTACCAGTTGAAACTTCAAATCCTGACATAAACTTTGGAACTTACTGCAATCATATGTTTGATAAATAAGGAAAATTTATGCTTCCTTGGTATACTGGAACACTGAACTTTCAGTAAGACACGGGTTGATATTGAGAAATGCTTAGTATTTGCTCAATTTCTCACCGAGTAACAATTACTACACAAACATTCTGAAACAAGTATATTTATCGATTTTTGTGTGCCTTATATTTCATTCCATTGTTAGGTGCTGGATTTTATCTAAATGCTAAGGAAGAGAAGTGGAAAAATTGGCGTATGTATGACTATGTCGTTAAGGAGCTACCAAAAGTCCTCAGTGAAAATTTTGAACAACTTGATACATCAAGGGCATCAATTTCTGGGCATTCAATGGGTGGCCATGGTGCGCTGACCATTTACTTGAAAAACCTTGAAAAATATAAGGTATTCTGTGGACTTGATACTCAACTCAAGAATAAGTAGAATACTTGATTTGATTTTTCAACATTCATCATTCTCATTATTTGATACTTTGTTCAGGCAGTTTCTGCTTTTGCACCTATCACCAATCCCACAAACTGCCCATGGGGCCAGAAGGCCTTTTCAAACTATTTGGGCAGCGATAAATCTGACTGGCAGGTGAGATCCCTGCAATAGACCCCTCGGTTGATTTTATAACTTTGAGAATGTTAACAGTGTATTCCTTCTTTTTCTGATTTCGGGTTTTAAGCGCCTTTCTAATTCCTCTCAGGAATATGATGCCACCTTGTTAATTGAAAAGTGCAGCAAAATTTCGACTCCTATATTAATTGACCAGGTATTTATAGTATTTTGATTGTTTTTGAGTGTTTGCTATCTGTACCAATTGTTGCTTTTCTTTTTCTATTGAGTTGTACAGGTATTCATGATTAATATGTTTACAGTAAATATGTGTTCAGATCGTTAATGTAATTAGAACATGTAATTGCCAGTAATCAACTGCTGTCAACTCTTGGAACATGATTCTATCTAGAAGATAGTGATCTCAAACCTTGATAACAAATTCTCGGAAGCTTATAGACTATGCCATCGGTCATATTGTATGTCTTAGACCAATGACCGAAAACTATGCTTTGCTGGACAGGGAGAGGATGACAAGTTCCTTCACGATCAGCTGTTGCCCCACAACTTCGAGGATGCCTGCAAGGGTGCAAATGCCCCGCTGGTGCTTCGGATGCAACCTGGCTATGACCATTCCTACTACTTCATTTCGACCTTCATCGACGATCACATCCACCACCATGCCAAAGCTCTTAAATGTGCTTGAGTCCGTGGTCGCAAAATAGACTTCATGCCATGGGATCTCAGGATGCGGCAGATGTGTAGAATTCACTTGTAGAAGTACTCTTACAACTATTTCAATGCTCTTGTTCCAACTGTGAACCAGATATTTGACTGCCTTCTGGTCACAACTCAGTAAGTCTGACCTTCTTCTATTTCCATATCATCCGCATATTAATCTCTCTCGGCCTCGTCTTCCTTCTAAATCTTAAACATCAACGAAGTCGAGAACTGGTTGATGTTTACTTGATCAGGGAGCGAAGGGAACATTAAGGTAAGCCCATTCATTTTCTTTGGACATGTCTGCCATAGTCTCATATCACTTTGTCATCAGAACTTGTTCCCAAGTTCTAAAAAACCAACTTGATTCTTGCTCTTTGGACATGTCTTCTATACCAACACCATCTGTATTCTCAGTCAATCAAGGTTTTGGCATCTTAGCTGAGGTCTCATTTGCTCCTCAGTGGAATGAGAGATCATGCTAAGTCTGTAGGGTGGCATTAGCTACATGATTACTTCGAAGGGATGCCATGAGAGAAGGATGCCTCAGCCTCAGCCTCAGCCTCAGCACTAAGAGAGTGAAACACTGTGCCATGTGAAACTCCATTTGCCTGATGATGATGCCGGAGGAAGCTTTCCCATTGGCGTCCAGGGGTTTGTGGTCGTGAACCGGACCGGTCTTCTCCTCTGTTGATGACGTCGAACCCGGTCAATTAAATCCCGCTACTCAGCCCGAACCAAACCCGGCTCAAACTTAAGGCGTTAATTTAACCAAATCGGACCCCCATCGCTCCGCCCTTTCTCCCCGTCCTTCACTACTTCCGCCCTTTCCTCTCGTCTCTGCCGCTTCTTAATTCACGGAGGAACGCCTAGGGTTCCGCCCCGACATCGCTCCCCTCGCCACCCCGCCATGGAGCCGCGGCTGCAGCACCCCAAGAACGGCCTCTTCTTCTCTGATCTCTTCGACTTTGGTGTAATTATCTTCCCCCTTCTTGGTTCAAATTCGGGTACCAATGATGACGTGTATATGATTAGAATTTTTTAAAGAAGCAGTTAAATCTATGTTGAACCATTTGCAATTAACCGCCAAGGTTCGCGTTGAATTGAGTCGGGTAGGATGTCGCCGTGCATTTAATTGCGATAGATACGGCGTCGGGCTGCGGCTCGTGCCTCGCACTTCTGCAGCTTCCTTGCCGCTTCGGAAGCCTTTCACACATGCGGAGCTGACTTCCTGAATCCGCCCAAATCAAGTTGATGTCACGCACGCAGCTCAATAGGGAACGATTTCTTGCTTCCTGAGGAGCCCTACCGCACCGCATTCGCCGTCTTGTGTTGGGTTCGGCCGGCCTGCCAAGGAAGCTTCTGAGGAGGAGGAACAGAGAGGATCCATGGCGACGGCGCTCTTGCCTTCATCCCCCTTCTCCGACCGTCTCCGGAGATCCTTCCCTGGTATGCTTCATCTGAACTCCACGAACCCTGTTGCTGTTTCACGTTAATCCACTGTAGCAGTGCCAACAGGATCCTATCGTGACTGTCTAAGTTCCATTAACCTCATCTCTACCGAGAAAAACCTTTGTTCAAGATTGAATGATGATGATTGGCTTGCCATCTAAAGCATACCCAGGGGTGGGTTTTGACCCAAAACGACGAGTGATTGCTTGATCTCACATGAAGAGGTATGGTTCTTATGGCAAACGACGGCCCGAGGTTTTTATACTGCTGCAAGGGGGTCGATCGTACACGGGTTGGCGTCCATGGTTGGCGTGATGGACGCACCAAACAGTGCCTCGATTCAGATTCTGTCTTGGCGTGTGGGGATGGTGCCGTCCCGGTAAATACCTGTGACGTGTCCGGGGGGCAAAATATATCTTATCACTTCTTCCTCCCTCCGTCAAGGCGCGCCGTGGGGTCCTCAAAGGGCCGGGAAGCGTGTCTGGGTCAGAATGTTACGATTGTGTTGCGAGTGGGACCGAGGTCGGCTCGTTGTGGGGCGGTCTAGAGGGGCAGTGCCCCGCGCCTTGAGAAGGGTCGAGACTGCTGATCGAGCGATCAGGCCGAACGAGGAGAGGTCGTCGTGCCGTAGGTCGTGTAATTGGTTTGGCGCGACTCGGAGTTACGGACGACGAGTTGCAAGTCGGAGACCGAGCTGGAGCGGCTCGGGCAAGGGGCTAGCAAAGATGTGACTCGGGCGTCGGATGTGGCCGAGATGTGAGTCATGAATAAATCTGAAGCGACACGGGTAAGGAATTGACCGGCGAGTTATTAGTCGGTAATTGATCTGGAGTGACTTGGGCGAGGATTGGGTCGGCGAGTCGCCAGTCGAGAATCGATCTGGAGTGACTCGGGTGAGGACTGGGATATGCATGTGATGCACATGGAGTGGAATCATTTGTAAAGCAAGAAATGACTACGAGCAATTCATATCTTATCAATGTTACTGTGTGATGCAAATAGTTGTGGATTTTTGGCCCACAAATCATCTCTAGTGTCGACCAAAAGAAAAATAACTCATATCTTTACGTCACGTAGAGATGCATGCATGCATGCATTTGAAATTTGGCTTTCAGATGCATGCATTCAATTCTAACACTCATTTGACTTTCACTTTCAGATGCATGCATTCAATTCTAACACTCAAAAGAAGAGACTATGATTAATCATACCAATTGTAAACCAAAAAAAAGGAAATACTCTGATTATTGCGAAGAATTTGCATTTATTCGAAATTATTTTAAGAGGAGATGTTAGTGTATTGTTGGAATAAGCTAACACTAATAATCTTCATTAACGAATCAAAAGGGAAGCTTTCCGTAAGTACGTACTACTACTCAACCATGCATGCATGCATAAGGTTGATTGACACCATGCAATATACTAATCGTTTGACTTGAGAGAAAAAAGGGGAGGGATTAAATAACATGGTTTATGTCTCCTCTCAGATGGCCTCATCGACGCCAATGATCAAAGTAATAATGCATCTCAATATCATGTTCGATTTCTCCATTATTGACTGCACCAACACTCAAACATTATGAATCTTATCTATACCTCTCTCTTACAACTCATGCTTCATCGTATATACACAACTTAATTTGTCTCAGACCCAATTTCCCAGTCAAGATGAAAAGGAGTTGTCAGCAATGATGCTCGACTGCACATATTATTTTGTCATGAAACCATGGAAATGGATAGGAGAAACGTGCATGTAACAACATCTGAGAGGAGCACAAAATAATCACATCAAAGTGGAGGGAACGGGCGCCACCCAGCCCGTTGACCCATGAAACCAAGCTGGTTTTGGAGGCAATCATCGAAGAACTGAGTCGAACGAGGAGTAGGAGGAACTCGATGTTCCCATCAAATGTATGGAAGTGGAACGTCGGTGGTGTGGTTGTTGACTAGAACGAGAAAGAGGAGGAGAAGCTTAAAAGAGATATAGTTAAGAGCGTTTCTTTTAATTGTGCATTTAGCTAGATCTAAACAGAAGAGCGGATCAGCTCATGTCTACTGGGCCTGTCGATCTCGATCCGTAACCATCGAATGAAATGATCCGAACCGTTTAATTTGACTGGCAGAATTATGGGTCGAGTATACAGACAGACTCGCTAGCAAGTCGGGTCGGATCTAAACACAACTTTAAACGTTTTAGGGGGGCTGAGGCAGTGAATAGGGTTTCTGTGAAATATTTAGCTTGTTTGGGGATCTAAACACAACTTTTAACGATTAGTTGGTCTTCATACTTGTGTCATTATCCTAAATTAGGTTTTCTGTGAAATATTTAGCTTGTTTGGGGAAACAATCAAAGATCATCATACGAGGATGTTTCTCGTTTGAGAGATGCATTGCGTGTGCTTGAGTTGTCCGAGATGTCTAGGGTTTGATATGTTTTTGTGGTGTATGGTGACTTGTTAATTTGTTTCTTTTCATGTAGATATCTGTTTATAATTCGTTTGCATCCTCTTTTTTTTCAGATCTGAAAGTGAAATCACTTGGTCCTTGGATGTTTCTGCTTCTGTTTCTTGTCGTTCCGAACTTGGCTCAGTCCCAGATACTCTTCCAGGTAGAGATAAACAGATCCATTTCTTTCCTTCGTCCTTCATCGCGTTTACAGTAAGAGAAACGAATACGTTGCAGGGCTTCAACTGGGAGTCGTGGAGGCAGCAAGGCGGCTGGTATAACTTCTTGAAAGACAAAGTCTCTGATATAGCCAACGCTGGAGTCACCCATGTCTGGCTGCCTCCGCCCTCGCACTCTGTCGGCGTTCAAGGTCGTTCCGTGATTCGTATTTGCCGTCGTGATCACTCTCACATGTTGATCGAGTCGGCCTTGGTCTAAACTATTCTGTGACACTTCTCCTCTCAGGTTACATGCCGGGCCGGCTCTACGACTTGGGTGCTTCCAAGTATGGGAATCAGGATGAGTTGAAGACGCTGTTCGGTGCTTTCCACGACAAGGGAGTCAAATGCGTGGCCGACATCGTCATCAACCATCGTTGCGCAGACAAGCAAGACGGGAGAGGCATATGGTGCATCTTCGAAGGCGGAACCGATGATGCCCGCCTCGATTGGGGTCCACACATGATCTATAGGGACGACACACAGTACTCCGACGGCACCGGCAACCTCAACACCGGCGAGGGCTTCGCGACGGCTCCCGACATCGACCCTACAGATCATGTGTGGACCCCAATCGAGGCGGGCATCATCGGTTCCGCCTTCGAAGGTGCACCATATGCCTCTCCCGTCTTGCTTGTCTGCGCAACGATGGTTGATGACGATGTCGGCCACGCATTTGACTACCTTGTCGTGGAAAGCGTCGATCAGCGCCTTCAACTCATCCTGATTCCCATACTTGGAAAGCGTTGATCGGCGCTTTCCACGACAAGGGAGTCAAATGCGTGGCTGACATCGTCATCAACCATCATTGCGCAGACAAGCAAGACGGGAGAGGCATATGGTGCATCTTCGAAGGCGGAACCGATGATGCCCGCCTCGATTGGGGTCCACACATGATCTGTAGGGACGACACACAATACTCCGACGGCACCGGCAACCTCAACACCGACGAGGGCTTCGCGGCGGCTCCCGACATCGACCACCTCAACACGCAGGTCCAGCGTGAGCTCACGGACTGGCTGAACTGGCTCAAGACTGACATCGGCTTCGACGAGTGGAGGCTCGACTTTGCCAAGGGTTACTCCTCAAGCATCGCCAAGATCTACGTCGAACAGACGCAGCCAAACTTCGTGGAGGCTGAGATCTGGAGTTCATTAGCTTACGGAAACGATGGGAAGCCAGCATACGATCAGAACTGGCCTCTGATGCTGACCTCTACATGGCAATGATTGATGGGAAGATATTGACAAAGCTAGGCTCGAGATACGACGTGGGGAATCTCGTTCCTTCCAACTTCCACATCGTTGCCTCTGGCAATGACTACTGCATGTGGGAGAAGAGATGAAGACGATGATGATGAATCATGGAAGAGACTTTTCGCTTCTCTTTCGTTAACGTTTCTCATCTGTGTTGTAAGAAAAAAATATCGTTTCTCATCTTTGTAAATCTATTTTAGTGTGAAATCTTGGGTGTTGTTGTTAGCTTTAGAAAAAAGATGGTTTCATTTTGATATTAAATGGAATCATGTTTACCTTCAATCCATCTATTTCTTTGGAGCACCGTAGATAGTTTTTTTGGCTATGAAATGCTTATAGACTTGGTAGTAACATATGTGACATCAGAACCCTTTTTTTTCAACAATAACAATATGCTTACAGAGAAATTAAAATCATGAGCTATATTATAAAATTTTAGTAAAGAGTTATCGAAAATATGATAAGACTTAAAAGAAATATCTTTAAAAATCAATTTGATTTTATGCTCGAAAGATCAAACATAAAAACTATTTATTTATTAAAACAATTAATGAAAAAGTATAGAGAGAAAAAAAAAATTTGCATATGGGCTTTATCATGGTTCGCCTTACTAGTCTGTATCGATGTATCGATTAGTTATCAGTACAATACATATCGAGCCATACCAACTTGTATCGAGTGTACCAACACATGGTACATAGGGAAATGCCGATATATTGCCCGTATCGATCCCCTGTCAGACCGGTATGTACTACTCGTATGGAATGATATGCTACGGTATGATGAACATTGGGCTTTATTGACTTATAGAAAGCCTGTGATAGGGTTCTTAGAGATTTACTGTGGTAAGTTTTAGAAAAGAAAGGTATATTCACTAATTATATTGATATTATTAAAGATATGTATAATAATATAACTACTGGTATTAGAACTATAGAAAGTGTGTCTAGTGAATTTATTATTAATATAGGATTACATTAAGGATTCTCATTAAGTTCTTATCTTTTCATATTAATAATGGATAAACTTACTAGTCATTTACATAATAAACCTCTCCAGTAAATGTTATTTATTGATTATATTATCCTAGTTGATGAGAGCCTAAGTGAAAATTGATTATAAACTTGAACTACGAAGATATAGAGAGATCGATGAAGACATTATTCATTGAATAACAACATGATGGTTAAAATGACATTATTAATTGAATAGCTTGATGCGCTCAATTTGCTACTTAATTGTGCTACAGAGTGTCACTATTAAATTTGGGGCTTCATCAACAAATTTAGATTCGTTTAAAAAATTCAAGCTGTGTCGCAATATCATGATGTGTTCTTTCTTAAGGCAAAGAAAAGAAACAAATTTAGGGCTTCATGAACAAATTTAGGTGTTGATGTTCTTATTTAATGCGATTGTTTCTTTATTTGCAGTTTTTGTTCTTATCTAATGTGATTGTTTCCTCAAGTTTGCATTAGAGATGTGTGGACGTACGTGTGTAGGATGCCGACGCCAATGCAGCCATGATAAGGATCATAAGGTTAACATGCCTAGTCTTACCACTAAATATGGTCTTACCACCAAATATAGAGAGATTATTTCTGTGATCAGAATCTTGATCTCTCCTGTTACAAAGGTGCAACCTTGCTGTTGTTGTTGCAAAATCTGCCCTCTTATTAGAAATGTGTGATTTAGTTAAATTGAATCCTTGAATCTTGATGCCTTCACCAATTTGGGGCTTCATCAAGCAATCTTTGTGAGTATCTGCTAAATGAGGGATTTTATTTGTATGAATCATTGGATGTTTCATATTTTACAGTCCCAACTTTTGTTCCCAACTAGTTGGAGACATCTACATTGTTCATTAATTCTTTCTTGCTTATATTATGTGTATGGATGCCATTATATATCTTGTAAGGTGATGCTGGTAACAGAACATGCACCGATTGGTTTCGTTGTTTTCCCTTCTCAAGGGATGTTTATCCTGGCAGCTCTCTTCACTTTCAGCCTTCCAACAGTCAAAATAAAGATTAGCTTCTCCTTCCATGTTATTTAACATGCAAGTTCTTATATCTAAGCAACAAATTACAGTATTTTTTTTTTCCTGGAAATGAAGCCAAACCTTTACGGTTGATATAAAATGCTAAAAAAAAAAAGATTTTTATACCTAATTTTCCTGGAAATGAAGCCAAACCTTTACAGCATGATAAGAAGCACTTGTGTCGATCACCCACTCAATCTCACTACCGTTATAACAAACAATATCTTTTCTTGATCTTGACTTGCTCCTACCCATACGTGAACTGTTTCTGGACTTTGACATTCTTCTGTTCTCTGAGATAAGTACATGTGAATCATTCTGAGATGTTGTTGAACTCTTTCTTCTCAATTCCTTATTCAACAAACTGCTTGTTACTTGACTTATAGTAACAATACCATCTGGCGCAGAATTACTAAGGGAAACCACTAGTGTCTCCCAACTTTCTGGTAATGAACTGAGAAGTAACAATGCCTGCAACTCATCATCAAGAGACATTTTCATAGAAGATAACTGGTTAGTAATACTTTGTATTTCATTCAAATGCTCAGCAATAGAAGCACCCTCTCTATATTTTAGGTTCATAAGTTTCATGATCAAAAAAGTTTTGTTGCCCGCTGTTTTTCTTTCATAGAGATTTTTCAACTTTTTCCAAAGAGAATATGCAGAAATTTCAATAGAAACATGGTGAAAGACACTATCATCAAGCCATTGTCGAATAAACCCAGTTGTTTTTCGATCTAACCTCTTCCACTCATCATCTGTCATAGTTGTAGGTTTTGCACTATCCCTCTACAAAAGTCCATACAAATCTTTGCAATACAAGAGATCTTCCATTTTTGGTTTCCATATCATCCAATTATTTACATTCAAACTAATCATGCGAGAAATATTATTGGCCTCCATGTTCAAATACAAAAATTAAATCACTACAATCCCTTCAATTAGAAGGGTAAAAACCACGGGGCAAACTAGAGATAATCCACTATGAGAATAATGAATATACAGATCTCAATCTCTTGCTCTAAACCCTAGCAGCAATCACAAGAGATTAACTGGGATACAAGGATTACGTCACTGCTCACAATATCTAAAACCTCCCCAAGTAATCACAGCAAGAGTCTACTGTAGATTTGATCTAACCTGAGATGATGATTGAGAATAGTCTCTATGTGTTGTCCTTGTCTTCTTCCTTTTCTTTCTCTTGTTTTTCTTCCTTTTTCTTTTCTCTTTGCTGCTGCAAGGATGTCAAGTTGCTGCCCTTTTATAACCTTTTTCTGCCTCTAAAACGTAGCCACCATACCCCCTAATGTTAATTAGGGTTAGATTAAGAGGGGGTGTGGGCTGTCCTAGCCCACTATTTGTGGGCTTCCTGCCCAACATTGGACACAAAGGCCATAAACTCATTGGATTTCTTCATCTTCGAACAATTGAGATCAGTTTATCTTTGCTCTCTATTTCTTATTTAAATCTATTTCTTATTTGGTCAGATTGATTTGAACATCAATTATACGATGTGCATTTTCGAATATATATATATATATATATATATATATATATTATACACGATCATGTGAACATGAACCAGATCAGATGGCTAAAAATGAATGTCAAGATTCATGATGGTCCCAGGTCGACGTGGCCGCGATAAGTTCAACTTAAATAAACGAGATGGTAGGGGAAGCGCACCGACCAACCCGTCTGTTCTCTCTCCGTTTCATCCTTCTCTTCCTCCTCTGTCCCCTTCGGCCGGAGCAGAGCGGAACGAGGACAAGAAGATGACGCCGGATATAGGTTTCTTGATCTTTATCTTGATCCTTTAGTTCTCTCATTTCTATTTAGAAGGATCGTTAGTATCATCCATGGTTTTATCGTTTCTCTTTCGCCGAGTTTTTGATTGCGAATGGTTATTTTCTAGCTCTATCACTTCTCTTTCGAAGGATCATTAAATCCATCTATGGTTCTATCGTTCCTCTTTTCCCGATTCTTTAATGACGAACGGTTGTTTTCTAGCTTTATCATTTCTCTTTCGAAGGATCGTTAGATCGATCTATGGTTCTATCGTTCCTCTTTTGCCGATTCTTTGATCGCGAACGATTGTTTTATGATGGAACCCTACTTCCACAAGATCCCGATAAGGTCCGGTAGTTTTCCCTTGTGATGCAGGGTTTCTTGACCTCTCTCCCTCTTGTCTATGCATGTTTCATTCGAGGGATCGTTATCTATGGATTGAGATCTTTGATGATCTATGGATCGATCGGTCCTCTTTTGGCGATCATACAGAAAGGATGATCTACGTTTCGATGAGATCTCGGAAACCTTTCGTTTTAGTCGACGTATACTTCTTTCCTGGAAAAACCGTGGATTAGTCGGCATATTGGTTATCTTTGATGGCTGAGGGATTATTCAGACCCTCTTCTGAAACAACCTTAGTTTATGAAGATTTTGGTAACCCTCACCGTTTAAGTCTATGGATCTTTCTTTAGTGGGCTCATTCGGAATTGAAACCAAGCTAAACAAATATTTATGAGATTTAGATGTTTGCATATATGTACTATATTGGTTGTTGGACAGAATTTTCTGAACAAAACTTCAATCTTTTCTAAGAATAAGATATGAGACAGAGGTATCTTTTGTCCTTTTTCACCTTCAGAAAAATTATTCTCTCACGTAGGTTCTCGATACTTAACGACCCCTCTCTTTCATATTCAATAATACTCAAAATATAAACTATGTTAAATCAATTATCTCAAGTTAAATTGACGATGGATCAAAAAAACAAGTATCACAGTGCCAGGAATTTTCTTCCGGACATTATTCCTTACATGCATACCATAAATTTATATCCTACACCCATTGCGTCTCGGATTTTGGATAGGCTAAAATAGAAGAGAACAAAAATAACTACTTGTGACACCCTTATTATGTAGAACTCTCGCTGTTCAACCATAAACAAATAGCTCGATCGATTTGACCAACTCGACGCGGTTGAACCCAAAGGAGAACCCAAAGGATCTGGTGACACCAAATCCCAGACCGGTCGATTCGGGCTGCCTTTGGGTCGGAGCACCGACTCGAACAGACCGAGCTCAGTCTCTGACGAGCCCAAATCCGAGTAGATTTGGGCTACCTATGCGTCCGAGCTCCGGTTTGAACGGACCGATCTCACGAATCGGTTCGCACAATATAAATAATCCTCCAGACGGGGAGACACCCACTTCCCCGAAGCCCCGACGTAGCGTAGCCCTTGCTCTCGCTTGCTCCTTGCTTTGGGGATCGCCCCTGTGGTCTCCGGCCGCTCGTCCTCCTTGCACGTTGAGGTACGTTGCCTTCTCTTAAACCTTAAATAGCTCTGTAATTCATTTTTCGTATTAAGGCTTGTCTTTGATTTGTTGACCGACTCGGCCTAGGGTTTTTTTGTTGTCCATTGTTATAATTATGTTAAGTTTTCGATTCATGCGATCAAAATCGATCGATTAGTGAAGGAAGCGCTGGATGGTTTTATTTGATCTCACACCAATTATTCGGCACCCTAGGAAACAGTTCTCTTAGGGTTTTTGGCTCCGGAGAGATTTGAATCTCTTTCTGAACTATATAGCGACTTTTGCTTGTCATTTTAGCAACTTGATCGGTTGAAATAGCAAGGTCTTCAAATTCCTAAAGACAACGGCAATGTGGGGAACTGCCAAGAGGCGGCTTCAATGGGAAAGTACTATTTGCTCGCATTCTTCTGTCATAGTTGAAGTTTTACTTGTATCATACCAAAAGGTGAGATTTATTTTCTTTCTGGGAAAAAAGGTAGATCATTGACTATGTTATTGCAACCATCAAAGCTTTGCGAAAGAGAGAGAAGGGGTCGTTGCGTGTGGGCGACGAGGTAAGTAGGGTTTCGCCGATCGGCCAACCGAGCGCCAGAGAATCCGAGAAGCCATCCTTCATCGCTTGCGCCAGATCACGGTCGATCATGGGGAGAGGCAGGTTCAAGGCCAAGCCCACCGGCCGCAGGAACTTCTCCACGCCCGAAGAGATGGGTATTTTTCTCTGATCTGCCTCTGTTTCGGATACCTAGGGTTTTATGGTTGTTTCTCGTTCCCATTCTCGGATCTTCGTTTTACTTTAGTTTCTCGTATGTTGTTGGTTTCTCCTCCATCTGATGTAGCGTGGGCGGATCACGTCACGGGGTTATTTGTGATCTGTGTGGATCTTACACTTCCCTTGGATGGTACGCAGTGTATCCAGGAAAACATTGCCGTAGCTTGAACATGCCGTCGATTAGTACTCGGCTGATTAGCTGTTTGCTGATATTAGAATAATTGTGGGAACGCTTTCGTTCTTGCGGAGTGGTTGGGGATGGGCTTATCAACCAGGCTTTTCACATACCGATGTAGCGTAGCCCCGTGTTTTAGAAACCCCGAGATATGGTTTTAGTGTTTTAGTTGATCCAAGTGGGCCAGCAACCTCGTACGAGTTCATTGAAGGGTGAATAACATACTTGTATAGTTAAAATGCTGTGCTATTTTTAGCTTTTCAATTTTTTCACTTGAAGCAGGATTGCTTTTCTCATCAAATGACTGAAAGATCTGTTCCACACCTTCGTTATTTTATCATTTGTTGTTTTCCTTTTAGCGATGTATTTATAAAAATTATTTGCTACCAGTAATATTGTGGTACAACTTCATGCTTTATATCTTTATATCCTAGCATGTACTAAGAAGCACTAGCTGTATACCGATCTGCAGCTGTTATTTTGTTGATGATATTTATGCATCACTTACAAGTAATAATCACAACTTTGACCTGACTATTTTGATATGTTGTAGTTAAGAGCATAAAAAATTAGCTTGTTAAGGCTGACCTTCCTGAATTGGTAGTCCAAATTATTAATTTAGAGGCCAATGGTTCCCTCTTTTCTCGAGAGCCAAAGGAATCATTTGTAAAGCAAGAAATGACTAGGAGAAATTCATATCTTATCAATGTTACTATGTGATGCAAATAGTTGTGGATTTTTGGCCCACAAATCATCTAGTGTCGACCAAAAGAAAAATAACTCATATCTTTACGTCACGTAGAGATGCATGCATTTGAAATTTGGCTTTCAGATGCATGCATTTGAAATTTGGCTTTCAGATGCATGCATTCAATTCTAACACTCATTTGGCTTTCAGATGCATGCATTCAATTCTAACACTCAAAAGAAGAGACTATGATTAATTATACTAATTGTAAACCAAAGAAAGGAAATACTCTGATTATTGCGAAGAATTTGCATTTATTCGAAATTATTTTAAGAGGAGATGTTAGTGTATTGTTGGGACTGGTGTCCACACATGATCTGTAGGGACGACACACAGTACTCCGACGGCACCGGCAACCTCGACACCGGCGAGGGCTTCGCGGCGGCTCCCAACATCGACCACCTCAACACGCAGGTCCAGCGTGAGCTCACGGACTGGCTGAACTGGCTCAAGACTGACATCGACTTCGACGGGTGGAGGCTCAACTTTGCCAAGGGTTACTCAAGCATCGCCAAGATCTACGTCGAACAGACACAGCCAAACTTCGTGGTGGCTGAGATCTGGAGTTCATTAGCTTACGGAAACGATGGGAAGCCAGCATACGATCAGAACGGCAACCGCCGAGGGCTGGTTAATTGGGTTCAGCAGGTCGGAGGCCCAGCGACGACCTTCGATTTCACTACAAAGGGAATACTACAAGTTGCCGTGGAAGGTAAATTGTGGAGGATGCGTGATCCCCAAGGGAAGGCGCCCGCGCCCATCATGATGCGGTAGTGGCCAGAGAAGGCTGTCACCTTCGTCGACAACCACGATACCGGTTCGACGCAAAGGTTGTGGCCTTTTCCTTACTGATAAGGTCATGCAAGGCTACGCTTATATACTCACGCATCCGGGAGGCCCTTCCATCGTAAGTATGCTTCTGCCTAACATTCGATTCAAATAGTTTTATAGCCTGACGATTATATATTCGTGTGTGCAGTTCTACGATCACATGTTCGACTAGGGATTGAAGGAGAAGATAACTCGGTTGGCTGAAACCAGAACTCGGAGTTACGGACGACGAGTTGCAAGTCGGAGACCGAGCTGTAGCGGCTCGGGCAAGGGGCTAGCAGAGACGTGACTCGGGCGTCGGATGTGGCCGAGATGTGAGTCAAGAATAAATCTGAAGCATGCATGCATGCATTTGAAATCATCTCTAGTGTCGACCAAAAGAAAAATAACTCATATCTTTACGTCACGTAAATATGCATGCATGCATTTGAAATTTGGCTTTCAGATGCATGCATTCAATTCTAACACTCAAAAGAAGAGACTATGATTAATCATACCAATTGTAAAAAAAAAAAAAAGGCAATATTCGAAATTATTTTAAGAGGAGATGTTAGTGTATTGTTGGAATAAGCTAACACTAATCTTCGTTAACGAATCAAAAGGGAAGCTTTACATAAGTACGTACTACTACTCAACCATGCATGCATGCATAAGGTTTATTGACACCATGCAATATACTAATCGTTTGACTTGAGAGAAAAAAGGGGAGGGATTAAATAACATGGTTTATGTCTCCTCGCATATGGCCTCCTCATCGACGCCGATGATCAAAGTAATAATGCATCTCAATATCACGTTCGATTTCTCCATTATTGACTGCACCAAAACTCAAACATTATGAATCTTATCTATACCTCTCTCTTACAACTCATGCTTCATCGTATATACACAACTTAATTTGTCTCAGACCCAATTTCCCAGTCAATCTTCTCTATTTCTCTAAAGAAAGTACTCATCTCAGAATCAATAGGTTGGGGCGGACAAATCACAAGATGAAAAGGAGTTGTCAGCAAAGATACTCGACTGCATATATTATTTTATCATGAAACCATGGAAAGGCACAGGAGAAACGTGCATGTAACAACATCTGAGAGGAGCACAAAATAACAACTCGGTTGGCTGAAACCAGAACACGAAATGGAATTCATTCGGGTAGCGCTCTCAACATTCTGGCCTCTGATGCTGACCTCTACATGGCAATGATCGATGGGAAGATATTGACAAAGCTAGGCTCAAGATACGACGTGGGGAATCTCGTTCCTTCCAACTTCCACGTCGTTGCCTCTGGCAATGACTACTGCGTGTGGGAGAAGAGATGAAGACGATGATGATGAATCATGGAAGACACTTTTCGCTTTTCTTTCGTTAACGTTTCTCATGTGTGTTGTAAGAAAAAAATATCGTGTTCCCACATGTACATTTATCCGTCCTGCTTGAGAAAAGTTATAGAAATGCTATTTTATATAATTTGGTGGTTTAATGATTCGCTTACTGCACAGCTGACTTGTGTTGACCAGCAACCTGTTGTTTAATTTTTATGGTAAAACCTGTAGATGAGTTGGCCACAGTACATATTAGTTCTAGATGATTATTGATTATGTTATTTTCTTCTGCTGAGTGCAGCTTTTTTCAATTATTCAGTGTTCTGAGCACATTCTGAAATTGTGAAGACGTCTTGTTCCATTGTCGTAGTATAAAATCTTTCAGCATACAATGTCTAGTTCTACAAAATATGTTGATCCTGCGTTTCAGGGAGTTGGACACAAAGTGTATCCTTATAAGAAATGTTATAAAATGCACCATGTGGGCAAGTTATTGTCACTATTGGTTGCCCAAATTTTTTAGCTGTTCTTTTACTCTTCAAATTGTTTTTCTTTGTAGTATCTTTTGTTTTTTTAATGTGAGCATTTACTTAACACCACATAGCATAGAGGAACAGAAATATGGCGTATTGAGAACTTTCAACCAGTGCCTATACCAAAGTCTGATTATGGTAAATTCTACTCTGGAGATTCATACATAATTTTACAGGTAATTTTTGTTATCTTCTCATTATTTTTCTTTCTTTGCCTGAGAACTGTTGCTTTGTTCTTCACATGTACAAGTTACGGTTTCTAGAACTTATACAAAATTCACTCGTATTTTCTGACTGCTAATTTGAACTTTTCAACTAAAGAATTTATATTATCATAGATCATTATTTTTAGTTCGTAAAATAGAGTCAATTCGGTGTTAATATTTTAATTACATTTGTAAATAATTTTTTAATATAGAGCACTGTTAAGTTTTTTTTTTAATTTGTTAACTTGGAAATTATTTTATCTCAAAAAGAAATTTTTAAGTTTCAACCGAACAAAAAAATTCTGTTATCTTTTTTTTTTTGTTTTTTTGTTTGGATAGGTTTATTGGCATGATTTTGATAGGAAATGACTCTCCTATCTGGGAATTATCCAATTTAAAGAGGAGAATATGCCTCCAAGGGGAGAACGAAGAAAAAGAAGGAAGAAACAGAGATCACCATCAAACTAAATTAACTTTGTTGCATAAAAGGGAAAATAACAACCAAGCATGATCTCTTGGTTTACGTCCTCTGATATATGTTCACTAAGAGGTTGTATGGGAGAAAACTTTGTCATCAACCAACATTGAAAATAGAGTCCTCTGGGACTCTTCAAATATGGCTCATGGCTGGATTTGTCTAACCTATTTTATAATCATATTTGATTTATACACCGAATAAACTCAAATCAGGACTCTACATTCTAATATAGCTACAAAGAAAATTGATGAAATTATATACAATAAGAATAGAAAGATAAAGTCTAAATCTACTACCACTAGGTTTGAGTGAAGAGCCTTGATCAGTGTTCTCCTTGCCTGAATCGACTGTAACAGTTTGAGTAAGGATTGCTCCACTCTTATTCCAACTGGGATTGAGTTGTCTACTACTTTTCAAAGCTAAAGAGTCCTCCCTTGTGCTAATCCATAGGAATCATTCTTTGACTGAGATACTGTTTACCAACCAGGACCAAGCTCATATCAATATATATAGGCTTTTTTTAGCTGAATTTTTTGAATTGACCAGGAGCAGGGTGCACCAATCTGTAGAAGGGTGCACCAATTTGGGAAGTTAGTTCACTAGTTTGGGATATGATGATGGATTGTTGTTATTTCTTGGTGGAAAATGAAGTCTTTAATTAATCATAATGATCTTTGAAGAGATACATGCTGGTTCTTGGTTGTAAGGTTATTTTGTGACCATTAATTGGGATGCATTATCAATTGTGAAGGTGATTAACTATGAGACAGTCACAAGGATGTGACCTATTTCTCATATTGCATTGTTCATCTGGAAAAAAGGATTTAAAATTAAGTATGATTATGTAATTGTCGGTATAGTTTGTTGGATCATTAGTATCACAACTCCTTGAGCCTTTTCATGTGGGTCACCATGTATTGAGATGGCTTATTTTGTGCTACGAGATGGTATATTTTGAAAAATAATGAATTCTGTGTTAGATATGAATTTGTTGGGCATTGACAAGGTTATTATATCTTGAGTTGGGAAGATTGTAACACCCTAATGGTTCAGTGATGTTGGTTCTTCTTGTGGTTACTATGACTAGTTGGGCTTACTACTAATAACTTGAGCATTTAGAACCATTTGGTTGAGACCTGTCCTTTCCAAATTAATGTGCGAGTAGGTCTATCAGGTCTTGTCAATAGTTGTTCTCTTTGTTATGTTTAATTCATCATCTCGTCTACTTTGTTTGGCAATTTTTCAAGCTAAATCAGAAGCGTGGAATTATTTGATATTTTAGCTCTCTTTTTAAAACTGCATTAGATGTCTTCACATGGTGTATAAAAATGTAATCTTTTAAATAAATTGAAATGTTGCTCGACAATGAAAACTTGGTGTATTTCAGAAGTGAAGTTGTTTTAGCTCTGATCTCTCAAGAATCATCCATAATGGCTAACTACAAATGTGCTTGACGACTCTACACCTTGATTGCTGCTATCTGTTTCATATTTTTTATGTGGTGAGTTGCTTGTTTCAGACAACTGGCAAAGGTGGCACCTACCTTTATGACATTCACTTCTGGATCGGAAAAGAGTCAAGCCAAGTATGCTAATTATGCTCAATGATACTGTAAAACGATTTGTGTTTTTATTTTGAGGGCCAAGCAATAAGATACATGTTCAAACTTCAAATTACTTATTTTCCTTATAAATGATCACAGGATGAAGCTGGGACTGCAGCAATCAAGACTGTTTTTATGATAACAAAGGAGTTAGAAACTTGGAGATAAATCTGTTAAAAGGTAGAAACTATTTTTATGTTTTAATACACTAGCTATTTCTGTGCCCATTGAGAGAGGACAATATGGCTTTAGGATTCTTGGTGGTGAACTTAATTGATGTACATGGTAAGAAAGGATTTATGAAATTGATTGGTAGGCTAGTCCCTTACTGCTTTTGCTTTAAAGCACAAGCT
This sequence comes from Musa acuminata AAA Group, assembly GCF_036884655.1. NCBI lineage: Eukaryota > Viridiplantae > Streptophyta > Magnoliopsida > Zingiberales > Musaceae > Musa > Musa acuminata. The sequence goes on along the minus strand of NC_088342.1, from coordinate 5,928,710 downwards.
TTTGCAAACATATGATTTATTTCAAGTTTTAAAGTAAAATTATGCATCTGGTGGCATCTGTATCCTCCTATTTATTAGATGGCCACCTAGTTAGGATAATAAAATATTTGAACTTATTTGTTGCACCAATTTGGTTGTTTCTTAGAACTAACCTGTATACTAAAAGATTAGCCCATGTTGTGTGATTCTCATTATCATACTGCACAAGACATGAGATGGGATAAAAGTGATGTGCTACATGTATGAAACCAAGAGGAGTAGCTGTTGCAGATAAAATATAACAATTTTCTGAAATGCATTTCTTATATTTGCAGTCAATATGTGAAAAGGATATCATAGGGATCTTAAAGAGACTACACCAGCATATGGTGTCAGATTGCAGTTCAATATACAGTTTCCTCAAACAGCATTTGCCTAGTTTGACATGTTGAAAAAATCATTTTATTCATATATGAAGTGATTATTGCCACTATAAGATTTAATTTATTATTATACAGATTCTTTGTTCTTCTGTGGATGTTTGTGGTTTATAATTGCTGAGGTGCTTATCTTTCATAGGTTGAACCTGCCTCATTTAAAACAAAATTTCAGCCTCATTTGGTATGGACGCTGGAACAGGTTTGAACATTTTTTCTCATTTAATAAAACATGGAAATTTTAGCCTATTCAATGAATATGTTAGTATCAGTAAAACTGAGAAAAACTTGCAAAGATGATACATTTGCTCATAAGTAATTGTTGTTTATTTATAGGAGATTCTTTTAATATTACATCACAAATTTACAATGGCAAGGAACAATCCTTTCTGATTTTCCAACCATTAACTGTTTGCTTCATGGATGTTTCATGTTGAGCTCTGTTGTGGGCAATGTTATTAGCTTCGCTTATTGTTTCCAATAAAGTCATATTTGATCATCATCTCTCTCCTTGCAATTATAATGTGATTCTATCCTTCTTGTTACAATTGCAATGCGAGTTAACTTACTTGATTTCTTTCCCATACATTATATGTCTTCCTTGGATATGTTTAAAACCTTTTCTGAAGTTTTTCTATTATTTTCAGGCAATTGCTTTTACCTATAATTGTAAAAAATTTTAACAAATGCAATCATTCATTGACTATTCTACGAGACATAAATGAATTTACTACTTTCTCATATATTTTTTCTTCTGATCTATCATCGACTGTCACACTTTACTGTTGCCTTTGTATATTTTAACCATGGTCTGCAGTACCGGATTGTACCACCCGGTATGGGTGGTACGTACCGGTCCGACAGGCTTCCGGTACGCGGACCGCCTGTTACCGGTCCGGCACTGTAGCAGCACTGTAGCAGACACTGTAGCGAGCCCAGGTCGAAACTCTGGTATGGTACGGTACGGTACGGTATTGCGGACCTTGGTTAAGATATCTATTTAACTCCTTGGGGGCAATATTTCCTTGAATTTTTATACATTTCAACCTCAGTGGGTACCAGTTGAAACTTCAAATCCTGACATAAACTTTGGAACTTACTGCAATCATATGTTTGATAAATAAGGAAAATTTATGCTTCCTTGGTATACTGGAACACTGAACTTTCAGTAAGACACGGGTTGATATTGAGAAATGCTTAGTATTTGCTCAATTTCTCACCGAGTAACAATTACTACACAAACATTCTGAAACAAGTATATTTATCGATTTTTGTGTGCCTTATATTTCATTCCATTGTTAGGTGCTGGATTTTATCTAAATGCTAAGGAAGAGAAGTGGAAAAATTGGCGTATGTATGACTATGTCGTTAAGGAGCTACCAAAAGTCCTCAGTGAAAATTTTGAACAACTTGATACATCAAGGGCATCAATTTCTGGGCATTCAATGGGTGGCCATGGTGCGCTGACCATTTACTTGAAAAACCTTGAAAAATATAAGGTATTCTGTGGACTTGATACTCAACTCAAGAATAAGTAGAATACTTGATTTGATTTTTCAACATTCATCATTCTCATTATTTGATACTTTGTTCAGGCAGTTTCTGCTTTTGCACCTATCACCAATCCCACAAACTGCCCATGGGGCCAGAAGGCCTTTTCAAACTATTTGGGCAGCGATAAATCTGACTGGCAGGTGAGATCCCTGCAATAGACCCCTCGGTTGATTTTATAACTTTGAGAATGTTAACAGTGTATTCCTTCTTTTTCTGATTTCGGGTTTTAAGCGCCTTTCTAATTCCTCTCAGGAATATGATGCCACCTTGTTAATTGAAAAGTGCAGCAAAATTTCGACTCCTATATTAATTGACCAGGTATTTATAGTATTTTGATTGTTTTTGAGTGTTTGCTATCTGTACCAATTGTTGCTTTTCTTTTTCTATTGAGTTGTACAGGTATTCATGATTAATATGTTTACAGTAAATATGTGTTCAGATCGTTAATGTAATTAGAACATGTAATTGCCAGTAATCAACTGCTGTCAACTCTTGGAACATGATTCTATCTAGAAGATAGTGATCTCAAACCTTGATAACAAATTCTCGGAAGCTTATAGACTATGCCATCGGTCATATTGTATGTCTTAGACCAATGACCGAAAACTATGCTTTGCTGGACAGGGAGAGGATGACAAGTTCCTTCACGATCAGCTGTTGCCCCACAACTTCGAGGATGCCTGCAAGGGTGCAAATGCCCCGCTGGTGCTTCGGATGCAACCTGGCTATGACCATTCCTACTACTTCATTTCGACCTTCATCGACGATCACATCCACCACCATGCCAAAGCTCTTAAATGTGCTTGAGTCCGTGGTCGCAAAATAGACTTCATGCCATGGGATCTCAGGATGCGGCAGATGTGTAGAATTCACTTGTAGAAGTACTCTTACAACTATTTCAATGCTCTTGTTCCAACTGTGAACCAGATATTTGACTGCCTTCTGGTCACAACTCAGTAAGTCTGACCTTCTTCTATTTCCATATCATCCGCATATTAATCTCTCTCGGCCTCGTCTTCCTTCTAAATCTTAAACATCAACGAAGTCGAGAACTGGTTGATGTTTACTTGATCAGGGAGCGAAGGGAACATTAAGGTAAGCCCATTCATTTTCTTTGGACATGTCTGCCATAGTCTCATATCACTTTGTCATCAGAACTTGTTCCCAAGTTCTAAAAAACCAACTTGATTCTTGCTCTTTGGACATGTCTTCTATACCAACACCATCTGTATTCTCAGTCAATCAAGGTTTTGGCATCTTAGCTGAGGTCTCATTTGCTCCTCAGTGGAATGAGAGATCATGCTAAGTCTGTAGGGTGGCATTAGCTACATGATTACTTCGAAGGGATGCCATGAGAGAAGGATGCCTCAGCCTCAGCCTCAGCCTCAGCACTAAGAGAGTGAAACACTGTGCCATGTGAAACTCCATTTGCCTGATGATGATGCCGGAGGAAGCTTTCCCATTGGCGTCCAGGGGTTTGTGGTCGTGAACCGGACCGGTCTTCTCCTCTGTTGATGACGTCGAACCCGGTCAATTAAATCCCGCTACTCAGCCCGAACCAAACCCGGCTCAAACTTAAGGCGTTAATTTAACCAAATCGGACCCCCATCGCTCCGCCCTTTCTCCCCGTCCTTCACTACTTCCGCCCTTTCCTCTCGTCTCTGCCGCTTCTTAATTCACGGAGGAACGCCTAGGGTTCCGCCCCGACATCGCTCCCCTCGCCACCCCGCCATGGAGCCGCGGCTGCAGCACCCCAAGAACGGCCTCTTCTTCTCTGATCTCTTCGACTTTGGTGTAATTATCTTCCCCCTTCTTGGTTCAAATTCGGGTACCAATGATGACGTGTATATGATTAGAATTTTTTAAAGAAGCAGTTAAATCTATGTTGAACCATTTGCAATTAACCTTGATTTCTATGTATACAATCTGGCATGCGATATTAGGCAATTTAATTTCTAACATCCTTGGACGCATGTTCTTTTGTTGTATATACCTTTGAAATTGCGATCATGTAAATAGAAATATGTGAACTTTGTTACCGAGGATGAGTAATATATCCTGATATAAATGATTGGTGCATTTAAAAATGCCATGAGATAAAAGATTCCTGTGAAGTAGAATGCATTGTGGCCCTCTTTTGCTTTTGGGACTCCAAAGCATGTGATCGTCCTTCTACAAAGCTTTCTTGCAGTCCATTTTAAGTTCAGTCGAAGCATCCTGAGCTGGAGATGAAGTGAGTCATGGCATACTCATAAGTGAATCTACATGATTTTGGAAGAGGATGGTGAAACTTGTACTTCCAAGTTACATGTTCCAAACATATTACTGATACTTGAATACTTGCAACATATTAATCATTTTTTTAATCTGTTTTGAAATGATTGATATTGTTAGAGATATCTAGAAATGATACTTCATATATTACGAACCCGAAATTGCGTCCCTTGAAACTCAAACATTGTATTCCTGACAACCGTCTCAAAGGAGCTTAGTTCTTTTGATGCATCCCTGAATAGTTCTAGTGTCCTTAATAGTCCAAACATAATATCACCCAAATTGCACTTAACTATTTTGATATAATTCAAACATGAAGCATGAGTTGGATAAATATCACTGTTTTAGGCATGACAGGATGTGCCTCATCTTCGCATTATCGTAGAGTTCTGCAACTTGGAACAACATTTTGGTAGTTATGATAGTTGGATTTTCTTGTCAAAGATATCATACAGTTTGTGCCTACTCATTGCAGGTAGCCAAGTTCTACTTAATCATTTGGCTAATTGTAGCTATTTTTCATGTTTCTTTTGCAGGCCAATGATCGGCAAAAGAAAAAACGGTTGAAGGGAATACAAGCAGATGAGGAAGGAGATGCAATATTTGGAGGACTTCTTGACAAGTGGTTCTGCAGAAAATGAGTCAGAATATATAAGAAAAAGGTATTCTTGGCAAACCTAAAGTTGCTCCACACTACATAATATGCATGTCTTCTAATTTCTCCATATATATATGCAAAGCATTTTTTTCCCCCTTGTATCATCCTCTGCTATTTATTAACTGATGTCCAGTTTCTAATGTTGATCGTCATAAGTTCACTGATTTGAGCTAAATTGCCAGAGGTAAATATGCTGATTTTGAAAAAACTACATCAACCCCATGCTTGTTAATATAATTAGCAAAAGTAGTTGATGGAAACAAGAATTTAGGACCATGAACGTAGGCCTATTTTCCCCTAGAATGGTTTATGAAAAGATGCAAAAGCCACAGAAAACAGCGAGATGCCTCTAGAATTTCGAATACATGGTGTTAGTGTCGGTTTCTTGTGAATCTTTTGCAAATTAAATATTGAATTAATGATGAGGATGCAAATTTTAAAACTAATCCAGAAAATTTTATATATTGATGAGGATGCATGGGAGTAGCTATAGGTAGTAGTTTTACTTGTAAAAAAACACAGGAAGATGCTCACTTACATCGCTATCCGATAAGAATTGTTGTGGCTTTCTTGTCCAGAGAAGCAAAATTCCAGAAGCACAATCCTTCCAAGTCTCAGATTCCTTGGGTAACTGCAGAAGAAATAGATCAGCCACCGCAAACTGATGAACCTATTACAACCCGGCACGAGGGAGATAATGCTGTCCAACAAAGAATAAAAAGATCAATGAAGGGTGTTAATCAGAATTTTGAACCTGCTCTCAACTCTGCTACAAGCCGGTTTTGGATGTCTACCGATCGGTCTAGTTTACCGGACGGTACACCATCTCAAGCTCCTCCATTTGCATGAGTTGAAGAGGACCCAAACCGTCTCTTCCATTTTGGACAATGATTTAAAAGAATTTGGTGCCTGCGAGCTGTGTCATCTGACCCTCGGGACTCTTATTGGTTGGAGCAGGTTCCGTGCTCACTTTCTGAAGCTTTGGGCAAAAGCTGCACAGAGTTGTCTACATGTGCCAAGAGAGATCATATTAAAGGTGCTCGAGAAGAATCTTAATTGTATATTCGCTATGTCTACACACTGTTCTATTTGAAACGGCTCCTGCAAAGATTAACATACGGTACGATGAACATTGGCCCGTTGCAGGAGTTGTGCCTTAATAATGTTTAGATGTGATTTAATACTTTGTTGCAGGAATCATGTGGAAGCCCAAAGTCTCTTCCTTGCAGTATTATTAAGATCCTGTCACATTCGTTTGAACCGGACATTCATCTATGTGCCTTCATGAGACGGTGTTTGAGGTTGCAAGGTTTCTTCCTCGCAGTGTCTGCGCTAGAAGATGTCGACAACAGGGACAAGTGTTGGCCTTCATGTGCCCCTCTTGCCTCTGCCCTTCGAGATCACAGCATTCACGGTACCCTTCGATGCTCTTCTTTCTCGTTCACTGCCCTCTCAACATTCGCTGCCTAATCTCACTCGTTCTTGCTTTCTGCTTCGTCAATATCTCGGTTTGGCATCAAAACATTTAGTCGAACACATTTTTATCTTCTTTTTCTTTTTTTTTGGGGGGGAAGCAGTTTAATTGATCGGAACCAACCATTTCTTTTTACATGTTACAAAAATTTGGCACCAAAACCCTCCCGCCCACAACTATTGATTTCTTCACCCATGAACGCCGTCCGTATCTGGTTCGGCGGCGTCAGTGACACATCTGGCCGTCCATCATGCGGACGAAATCATCGAAGCCGACGAAGCCGTCGCCGTCGGTGTCGACGCCGCCAATCATCCGGCGGCAGTCGTCGAGCGTGCAGCCGCCGTCGCCCAGCGTGGCGAACACGCCCAGAAGCTCCTCCGCCGAGATCTTCCCGTCCCCGTCCGCGTCGAACACCGCGAAGGCGTCCCGCAGCTCGGCCTCCCCGCCGCGCCCCCCGCCCAGCAACGCCCCGAGCGCGCCGAACTCGTCCAGGCTGATGCACCCGTCCCCGTCGCGGTCCACCTCCGCCACCATGGATGCCACCTCCTCCGCAGTGGGCGGGTCCGGGACGAGCCGCCGCAGTACCGCCTCCAGCTCCCGCTTCGTGATCTTGCCGTCCCCGTCGCAGTCGAACACGTTGAAGAGGTCGAGCCAGGAGGCCTCGTCAGGGAGGAAGACGACAGGCGCCTTTCCATGGCCCGGCGGGAGGACGGATCTTGGCGTAGCTTGGCGGGCAGAGACGGCCGAATACTCCTCCTCGGAAGAGGAAGAAGCAGAAAAAGAAGAGTTGGAAGCGAAGGAGGCGTCCGCCCGAGCGACGGAGCGCCTGCTCTTCTTCTTCTCGTTCTTCGAGGAGGAGCTCCTCTTCAAGGAGCTCAACAAAGAATCCACGCTGAGCTTCATCTTGCTAAGAGATCGGGGGAGTAGATAGAACGATGGACTGAATAAAGGGGCAGCTGAGGGAGGAGTTTAAAGAAGAAGGAGGAGAGAGAAGACTCGGGGGGCGCAGTGAGCTTCGAGGAAGCTTCGCGGGCGGAAATGGGGCTCTGCTTTCGGGCATTGATGTGACAGATGATGGGACGAGACGAAGAGTTGTTGTTTTGCTTTTGGACTTTTGCCTCTGATTCGTGGTGCTTCGCGTGCATGGCATGCATGTATGCATCTCCACACATCGGGCAAGATGAATCCAACCGGATCTTGTGTTGGGTGCGTCCAGATCTACCCATGTTGGGTTCTCTGTCTTCCTGCACAACCGATGCTGTGGGTACGACTGTCTCGACCTTGGCGGGCCCCAACTCCATGTGTTACTGCGGCTGGGTGGTATTGAGTTGTCAGTGGGCGTCCCATGTGGTTGTGTGATGTGGTCGCCCACAGCGTTGCCACTTTCCAGGAAGCGGTGCCGGTGGGCCATACCTCGTGGTCTCGTTCCCCGCCGTTTCAACCTCCCTTTCAAACCCGATCAAGTAAGACCGTAAATGTCAAGAATCCAAGTATTCGAAACTATCCGACCCACCATTATGATCATTGTCTTCCATCAATCGAAGCTCGATACGTAAAATCTAATCAATTTAGATATGACAATTGACATGCCGTGCGAATATAAATATTTTCTACACAGTAGTAGACGGTGGCAATACACACTTAGGGTTTCCTTCATTTGCTTCTCGGTATTGTTGTTTTACATCTTTATGTCCTGATCAAGATATCAACAGTTTGATCCATCCCGAGTACGTAAAATTATCAGTATGATCTTTGAGCTGGAGCATGTTAATCCAAGATCTGATTGAGGGGGCATAGGTCTCATTCTCCTAGGTGGAGACTAAAGATTACTCATTTAATTGTCCGTCGAGTACCTATACATAGGTCAGAATCGGGAGGAAGATTCCCAACTCGATCCCTCCGATGCTTGGGTTAGAGATGAGAGAGTTAAAACGTGTGTATGAGGTCCAACCCCTAGTATTATCCCTGAGTGTGACTTTTATACATGTTGTCATGACGTATGTAGCTATTAATGATCGACGGTGTCTCCGTACGTAAGTGTTTAATGGCCGTTGTCATCATAGGTGGTCAGCTTGTATGCTGGAACGCAAGTGTAGTCTAATCTGTCTGATCCTACTTCATTCAGCATTGCTCTGCGCCTCTAGAGTAGCTCAGGATGGGGCTGCGTAGATAGGTGGCCAGCTTGTATGCTGGGATGTTGGCATGGTCTGATTTGTCCAGTCCTATTTTCATTCAGTTCTGCCCTGCGCCTCTGGACCAGCTTAGGACGACGTCGCTTTGTTTGGATGAAAAGCGACTATAGCGTTTATATTCGATGTATCGACTTAGCTCGGTGTGTCAGGTTGGCTTCGGAACGCATGCTAGATCCATTATGACAGTCGACATATATATGGATCGGATGCCAGAATATATTATATCAGTTATCATTCGCAATACACACATACGATGCTCTCCTCGTACGTTCGACGCTGTCAGTACATGAGCAGATGGGACGAGAGTTCCTGGCAGCTTCCTACCTCTCTTCCTCGTGGGTTTCTGCGGAATCTGCACCTGCACCTGCGTACTCCTATGAATCCAAGCAGAAGAAACAAGAGGAACAGGTCGATCGCTCTTGTATACTGCACCAGCATCAGTGTCAGGATCCAACCTCATGGCTTCCTCATCCATGGAACGATCAGTCGCCTGCAGTCACAAAAGCTAGAAGACAGCAGTAGTTTCTGTACCATATTGTCACCTATCTCTTGTCAGCACCTTGTAAGGAGATTCTCTACGTGGAATGAATGTTTTTCATGCTACAGGTTACTGCAATATGTATCTGCAGGAACCGCTGTCTAGTGTTGGAGGACGCTGATGGAGAATTCAGGGACAAGCCAAAGTGAATACAGTTTCTCGTGATGTCTTCAGTGTCAAGGTGGTACAAATACAGTTTAATTCGCTCGATCCTCATGCTGGTATAATAGGTTATGAATAGTTGGAGAGATGGAAAGTGGCAATGTAAAATCTATGGATTGATTACTAAATGAAAAAGATGAATATTTTTTTGTTGTTGTTGTTGATAGGAAGAAGGGATAGAATTATTAAATAAAGAAAAAGTATGACAAAGTTAAATCTTCTATTTTTTTCTTAAAATATTTTATAATTTCATAAACTTTATATATTTTATGATCCATACAAGATTTATATGGTCTCCAAACATATATTACGTTAATTGTATTCAAAATAAATTATTCTCTTTCAATGAACTCCTTCAATAACAAATGGCTAATTTGACTTCTCATTTCATAGATATTTAATTTATTTTTCTTTTTGATACAATGAATCTCTCTCTTGATGTAATGAATATTTCTTTTGATGAAATTAATCTTTTTATAATACTTGAACTAGTTTAATTCCAACATTCTTCCCCTTTAAACTTGTTTATCTAACATGCCAAATTTTTTTCGAAGTTGTTGAAATATTTTAAATTTGAAAGATTTTGTATGTATATCGATCACTTGTTCACTTGTCTTGACATGATGTAGATCTACTTCTTTATTTTTAATATGATCACTTATAAAATAAAATCTTGTATCGATATGCTTCAATCTTTTATGGTAAACTAGATTTTTAGCTAAGGCAATAGTTAATTTGTTATCAATATAAATCTTGGTTGACTTCTCCTATGACATATGAAGTTTTTGAAGTAATTTTCTTTATCAGATTGCATGACAAATATAAGAATATACTGTTATATTCTACTTCACAACTTGATATAGCAACGATTAATTGCTTTTTTGAAGACCAAGTAAATATAGCTTCATCAAAATAAAATACAAATCCAGTTGTACTTTTTCGATTATCGTAACTTCCGACTCAATCACTTGAATTTCCTTAGTTTACTTGGTGTCATATTCAATAGGTGTATCTGTAGGGTGACAATCTTCCATAGATAACTTATTTAGAACCTCATTTGCATAATTTTTTTGTGCGATAAAAACTCCTTCATTGTCTTGTATAACATCGATACCGAGAAAATAAGTCATTAAGTCTAAGTCAATCATCTCAAATTCCTTCTTCATGGAGTGTTTAAAATTTTTAATCATAGAGCTACTATTATTTGAAAATATTAAATTATCTACATATAAGCATATAAACAAGATATCTCCATCAGAGTTGGATTTCGTATAGAGAGCATGTTTATGTGAACATTTAGAAAAATCATTTAGAATAAAATAAGTTTCTATCTAAGAATTACATGCTCGTGGGACTTATTTAAGCCCATAAAGAGCTCTCTTTAACTTGTATACTTTGTCTTCTTGTTCATGAATAATAAAACTAGGAGGTTGTTAAATATATACCTCTTCTTCAAGAACTCTATTAAGAAATACTGATTTGACATTCATTTGTAAAATTTTTCATTTCATTTGAACTGCTAGGGAGATAAATAATATTACTATCTCTAGTCGAACAACTAGTGCAAATACTTCTTCATAGTCGATCCTATATTGTTGTTTGTATCCCTTTACAACCAATTGGGTCTTATATTTCTCCACCTTCCTTTTTATATTTTTTTTTGTTTTAAAGATCCACTTAACACCGATCGCTCAATGGTCTTCTGGAAGTGTAGTAAGCTCTCATGTTTCATTTTTGTTAATAGCATGAATCTCCTCATTTATAACTTGTCATCATTTTTCTTCTATACCAGCTTCTTCAAAGGTATTAATGGATCATATTCTATAAAAATATAAAATAAAAAAGTTTATTATTATTAGTATCAATCCTTCAAGTCACATCATATAGCTAATAAATCGATCTTGTACTTCTTATAATCGGACTTCTTGAATCATGTGACCTAGCTAATCTAGGTGATAATTATATCATCATCTTTTGAAGTTATAGCTTTCTTATGTTGCTCATCACTTTTTTGGTTCCAAATCTGTTGCTCATCAAACTCAATATCTCTTGAGTTTATAGCCAATAAAATTCTTTGCATAACCTAGCAAAATTTATTTCTGACTTTTATTCTCTAATTTTATTCTCTTTTCTTTTAGTATCTTAGCAAATGCAACACTTCCAAAAATACTTAAATGATCGACTCTTGGTTTCTGCAAGCTCCATAGTTTTTCTCGTGTAAAATTACTAATTTATCTTATAGGAAACTTATTAAGCAAATAAACTGCATAAGCAACAACATCACCCTAAGAATTTTTCTTTCCTTTAACTTGCATCATACCATATTAAATATAATCCTATTTTTTCTTTCTAAGATACTCTTTTGTTGAGGTATATATGACATGAAGAATTGATGTAAAATCTCATATTTCTACGAAAACTTTCAAATTTATTTGATATATATTCACCACACCTATCTGTTCTTAAACATTTAATCTTACAACCACTTTGTTTTCTAACCAAATTCTTAAATTCTTTGAATTTGCTTAAAACTTCTTTCTTTTCTTTTAACATGCAAACCCAGGTTTTGATACTATGATCATCGGAGGTAAGAAAATATTTGCCTCCAAGTGATACTAGACCGATAGGACCACAAACATTTGAGTGCATGAGATCAAGTCAATGTCATACTCTTTTTGTTCTTCTAACTTTGAAATGCTTTCTTTCTTGTTTACCCATGACACATACTTCATATAATTTTGATGGGCAATTAATTCTTAGCATTCTTATCATTATATTATACTTATCTAGAAGTTTCAAAGCCTCAAAATTTAAGGGAGCATAATTAAGATGTAGAAATGTCCTCAATATCAATTTTAAAATAATTTGACCGATAAAAAATACATAAATATAGAGGAAATATTTTGTTTTTTTTTATCATTTTTACTTGTGAGATTAATTTTTTATTCTCATGATAAATAGAAAGAGCTATATCTTTTATCTCGATATCATAACTTTTTTCAAGTAATTTTTTCAAGCTTAGAATATTATATTTCATATCTGGAATATAATAAACATCTAAAATGCATAATATTTTACCATTATTTAATCCAAGAAAATTTTTACCCCTTATTGGTCTCTAAAACATATTACCAAATATAATATTCACGAAAGAACTTATATATATTTCTGAAAATAACTCCTTGATGTCACATGTGATTCGAGGCTCTTGTATCTAGATACCATGTTTGATCCGCTTTCAAATTATTAGAAATCATTAGCAAAATTTTATTTTCATTCTTTTCTTCCTCAATAAAATTTATCTTATCACTTTGATTATTAGAATTATAATAACTAATGTACATACCTTTTGCAAACATAGGATTGTATTTTAGACCTTTTATAATTTCTACCACATCCACGGCCTCGGCCACCTCCTCGACCATAACTTCAGCCTCTTTGGTTAGAATTTTCTCTATTACTTCCATTGTTTGAAGATTCTTGATTAGTCTGATTTCTATCTCCTCTTCCTCTTTGTCCACATCATCTTCCTTTTTAAGAATTTGATTCACCTTTATTTTCAAGAGTAAGCTTGGTTTATAGTGCTTGCTCCATAGTTTTATATTCTCCTCTTTTTGTAATCTTTTGTTCATAAACTTGAAGGAAACTCATAAGTTGTTCTAAAGATATTTTCTAAATCTTTATATTCTTCAACTGCAATAGTAATAAAATCAAATTTTGGATCTAGAGATCTTAGTATTTTTCTATTGCTTTTTTATCACTTATTTGTTCACCATTTCATCTTTATATCACTTTTTTTTTTATCTTTATATCATTTAAAAATTAATCAAAATAGTTTCAAAAGTATCTTATTGTAATTTTTCAAACTTGACTCGTAAAACTCCTAGACAATGTTTATTTACCTTATCAATACCACCAAATGCTTTTTAAAGCATTTCCCAAGCTTTCTTTGAAGTATTTACTAGAGTAATAATCTCGAACATTATATCATTAAGCTCTCGGTAGATCATGAACAAGACCTTTTTCTCTTTCTTCCTTTATCTTTGAGTTGTTTTCTAGCTTTTGCATTCATTGCTCGTGCCGGACTTGGTTCAACAGATTCATCTTTTAGAAGAATCTTCATTTATATACACTATATGTCATAATTTTTTTTTGCCAATATGGAGATTTGGAGTTGGATAATAGTTGGGGAAGAGGCCATAGCTTAACTTATGCTTTGATACCAAGTATGGAACTTGATAGAAAGAAGAGATAGAGTTATTAAACAAAGGAGGAGTACAAGATTAAATCTTTTATATTTCTCTTAAAATTTTTTATAATTTCAGAAACTTTATATGTTTTATGACCCAATAAGGTTTATATACTCGCTATACATTACATTAATTGTATTCAAAATGAGTTATTTTCTTTGAAGAAATCTCTTCAAGAACCAATAGTCAATTTGGCTTCTACTTCCATAAACATTTAATATATATATTTTTGATGCAATGAATCTATCTCTTGATACAATGAATCTTTCTTTTGATGAAATTAACCTTTCTTTTTATACTTGAATAAGTTTAATTCCAACACTTTTCACTTACATTATTCTCTTAGGCTTCTCATGAGTAGGAGATGCGGAAGAGGTTCTCAATCTTCTTTCCTTTGGTCTTGAAAGCCATTTCCTCCGATTAACCATCTATCGTCCCCAACAAAGGCTTTCATTACCTTACTTTTGGCCTCTATTGGCTCCCTTATATCGCTCACGGAGCCATAGCCATACTCTCCATCTCTTCGTTCAAAAGAAAGAGTTTTCCGAGTATCGTCTCTCGTTCGGGAATCGTCGATCCACGTATCAATGATAAACAATTCAATGAATAATTAGAGGTACTCAGAAAGTCTAAAAGCGGAAAAGTGGGGGAAGAACGAAAGTTGTGTTGTGTACGCAACAGCTGCGTCTGTAAAGAGTTTTGAGCGAATAGGAGACTGTCATTTGCCAACATGCACGCAACCTACGTAGCAACAACGGGCACGCACGGAAGCACGAGAAGTGAGGAAAGTACAGAAAGACTACGTATATCCATACGTCTGTCTATCATTTTGGGAGTAATCACAGACGGAAAAAGAATACGAAAGGAAATGGGCTGAACCTTCTCTTTGACTACTCAACATTTCAAGGCCCACTCGATCCGGTTTTGCCGGAGGACCCAATGTGGTGCTATGGTTTGAGAATTTGAGCTCCGATGAATCTATCTCATCTGGATGAAGTCTCGACATCGATCGAGATATCCTTTTACAAGAGAGCAATCATAGTGTATCAGACTACTCTCACCGATTCCATATACATAGTCTTCCCTTGTCAAGCAAAAAGGTCACCTTTCAATTCATGCTTTGATCGTGTAAAGGAGCAATCTTATCGTTTCTCCAGCTTTTGGATCTCTACAAACGGAGCAACCTTGAGTTGCATTTGGGATCTTTTAAATCAATATTGGATTTGGATCCGCATTTGTACTCTATGCTAAGTCGTATACTAAAGATTATTACTTGCTTACCTTCTTTAGCGTTTACTCCTTTGAAAATGATATGTGACGTATCTTTGTTGCCTATTGTCATATCTACACCACTCGTCGAGGCATAATGGACCCCATCAGTGGATTCGGTATGGATCTCATGTTGCCTATCCTTCTCTCGAGTGTGGCATAAACAGGTATGTTTACTATGTTGTCACATGCCCACTCGTAAGCTTTTCTCTTCTAGAGATTGTTCTAAATAAAGCTTACATAAAGCTTTGGTAACACCTTTGAGAGTCGATCATCTCACATTGTGTAACGCAAACTGATCTTTGCTGCAATTTCTTGCTTTTAGTGTAATAGCTGTGTTTGATTTGGAGTCAAAATAAGAGCTTGTGAATGAGTTTTCCACCTCTCATAAAGTTCGTATATCGATACACACTGGTAGAATATTTCTTGGTGTTGTTTTCATTTTCCTCGAACTATTACTACCTCATGAAATACGGCAAACTTGGTTGAGTTGTTTTAGTCATCTTTTAGACTATTATTTTGGCTAAAAACGAAAGAGAACGTATTGGTAAAAACAATCATAGATGTGTGACGCAATTAATGATCAAACCCAATGTCACATAGCACTGTTGTTTTCCATTTCGATAAATGAAATCCGAAGCATTCGTTTCTACTTTTCACCATATGTGGGTTTCCATTGTTGAAGACCAAAACACGATGCTTCCGATGTAGATTCACAGGTCGTAGAAGGTCGACGTGCTGCCAATTGAGACTCCACTCATGAGGTCGCAAGAGACAAAAGTCACGTCGTCAATCATCCTTCATGTCATGGTGGGTTTTTGACCTCCGCAACACCTCCAAAAAAGAGAGGGCAACACCGGAGGACATGGCCTTCCCGAGACCTACAATGAGGCAGACAGATAGAGAGTCGACGTGAGGGGTTTAGCCATCCATCCATTGTTCTCGGTGCAAGGTGGACGCCATGATATGATACGATCTAGTGCTGTAGTCATTAATGGAGCAATGGGGCTACCATCTGCATGCCATTGATTCCATGGCCACGATTAGTGCCAAGAATGGAGCTCCTCCTCCTCCCTGGTTGTCGCTCCCACTTGCATGTCATGCATACCGCAGAAGAGGCATTCGAGAGGCCAAAGATTGGAGCTTAGAACTCCTCTCTGAGTATAATATATCTTACCGAGTTGGGTTGTCCATGAGCTAATAAATGTGCAGGTGCTGAAGAAGACTATTACCACATGATGACTCAAGTAAGACTGGTGTAGAATTATTCTAATCCAAAATGATCCCAAGTAAAGAAGACTATATGTTTGATCTGCAGGTGCCATCAAAGCCATATGTGTGAGCCCCATGGTTCAGTCGGCATTAAATGAACTAGCCCATCTTGTCCCACTTTTATCTATCACATTTAGGGATGGTGGGGCACTTGCATGCATCCACCTCCAAGCCTTGACATCCTTTACTTTCCCTAAAGTAATTGCCACAATGTGCATAAATAGTTGATCTTTGCTGGTTAATGATTGCTCAACTGTTGGAGAGAGAGAGAGAGAGAGAGTGAGAGAGAGAGGGACACCATCTTTGTATATATTATATATATCCTTTTGCAGGGAGCCCTACAAGCTTTGGAATACTCTATGTTGCATTCATATAGTATCCATGCTGAGTGAGGGGACAGCTGCTTGTGCTTCAATAGTGGCAACATGTTCACTGAGAGTTACATGAGAGCGGATCAGATGGAGAACCTTGCATGAAGTAGCCAGTTTCAGGTTGGCATGCAAAACAACAAGTGTGGAATGCATGTCATGTGCATGTTGATGAATGGTAAATCTTCAAAGAAAACGCCAATTTTATGAATGGTAAATCTTCTTGAACTACTTATGGACCACCACGTTGATGGACCTCTCCAGAAAAGAAGTAACAGAGTCACTCTATCTTCTAAAGTTCCCTTCTTTTAAGACCCCCTGCAGAGCACTGCTTTTCTCTCTTCTTGCGAGAGGGGTTCACTTGGGGACCCATCGGCTGCAAGTGAAGAAGCCAACTCCACGTGAAATGAATGGCATGTGGCTTCGCTAAGTACAACCATATCTATATGGAATTAAGAGAGAAAAGGTCGAGCGAACGTAAATCGGTACTAATTTTGTTCAAACCATTCAAGTCAAAATCGATTCTAATCATTAGTGTAGCTCATTACCGTAAGTATCTTTCGTCTCGAATGAAGCTGATAGACATGTTTGATGGGAGCGAATGATCTTTTACCCTAATGCCGTCTAAGATGGCTTTCCGTGAGGAATATGTGTAGAGGAGCGAGGAAAATTGAGGCGCAAAGCATCAAGATTAACTTTGAGTTGCACCAAGCTAAGCTCCTGAAGCAATCGAGTGAGAACGAGGACAAGAGGAAGAAGACAACCAAGTTGAGGGGAAGAAGGACCACGAGCCCAAAGCGAAGGAAGCTGAAACCAGGAGTGAAGGTAAGAGATAGGCGAAGATACACGTGCAGCGCAGGTCGAGGAACGTACGGCACAAAAAATATTACCCTCCCTATACGCCGTACGTACTCACGTACATGTCTCGCTTTCTCTCTCACACAACACGTAGTAGGAGAAATCGAAGCTTCCTACGTACATGGTAGGGAGAGAGAAGGGAAAAGACATGTGGACCAGTAGCAGTAAGCTTGGTATGCAGCAGCTGCGCCCAGCGAAGCGTGGGATGGGATGGGATGGGAGAGAGATGGTGGTGAATCGACGATGACTTGTCAGATGTCACTTCATACACCTCAAATCATAAGACTGTAAGCGATGGGCTGCGACGCTCCCGCCTTCTCTTCCGTCGCTCATGCCATCTTCACGCATGCGCAGCGAGTTGAGTTGCTCCATCACGACGCACGGGAGGAGAGCGAGACCATGGCTTCATCGAGTTAGGCCACGGTCAAGGCGTGCATGGCATGGCCAGGGCCGCTGCTGCCGCTGTCCCCGCCTGCGCCAGTCCCCGTAACTATAGTAGACATTGATGTGCATCGGCCCCGACGCCAAGCACGATGCCGAGCTCCCCCAGTAAGCCCCAGTCTTTTCCCCCCTCTCTCTCTCTCTCTCTCCCTCTCTCCTCACCTACCTGCCTAAACTCCTACTGGATTCAGTGTGGACAATAACTGCTACAGTGACCGCTGAGAAGAGTTCAGACTTGGAACAAGGTTTCAAGGACAGATGCCGTGGGATAGCATACAAGTGTGCCACTGGTTTCGCTTGGAGCAGTTTTGTCACGTTGTGGCATTAGGGTTGATAGCTAGAAAGGAGTGGTTTACTTGTACTCATGAGAGATCCGACATGGTCCATCAGATGTTGCAATCAGGCATGGCGCGGAGCATTCGAGCAAGGGGAGTGTATACGATCGAAGACATCCAACATTGCAGTGCTCGGGGTTGAGAATATCTCTGAACCGTAGGGTGCTGTGGGGGCAATGCTCGATGTGGACCTCTCGATGGAAAGGTTCCCCAAATATTTCAGTGAGGGGATGCGCTTCGTAAGGGACGAGTAATCGACCCCCATCTTGGTGTTGTTTGGTGGCTAATCTGGGACTACGTCTTGGTCAGATGAATCAGCCACCGGAGCTACATGCTTTGGATACCGAGTGGATTGTAATCAGTACGTGGAAATGTTGTGGTGATGATGAGGTAAATGGAATAGTAATAGGGAGAAGAAGGAAGAGATAAAGGGATGGGTAACCTTTTAACAGCCTCTTGTCGCATCATTAGGTCATGCCTTCCTATCATATGTAATAATGCAGGAGGTGTCAGTCCTGTTATTGCACTTACCAACCCCGGTCAGTCTCATTTTCCCTTCTCAGAACATGTCTGCATCCGATCTCTGCTTTTTACCACCCAGGAGAGCCATCCAAATTGCTCTATTTTCCTCGCCCACACGCATCCACCACCGCTTTCTCCACCGTCCCAGGGGAAAAAGATCTCAGCTCACCACCAGCACCCAGGTGGGCAGATGGGAAGAAGAACATGATGAACCAGAAGTAGCAGCCCTGAGACAGCAGCAGCTGCAGGAGATGATGGAGATGTGAAAAGATTCAGGAGGCATGCGGTGCTCATTCTTGTCATCAGAGCTTCTCCCACTCTTTTCTCTCTCTTTTTGATCCTGCTCTGCCGAAAAAAGCTCTCTTCAGAACCATGATCAGATATCTCTGAACCTTAAGCTGGTGAAAGAGAGAGAGAGAGAGAGAGAGAGAGAGAGAGAGAGAGGTGTTGATGGAGGAGACCCTCAAGGCCCTCTCCTTGGACTACCTCAACCTCCTCATCAATGGCCAGGCCTTCAGCGACGTCACCTTCAGCGTGGAGGGCCGGCTGGTACACGCACACCGCTGCATCCTCGCAGCCCGCAGCCTGTTCTTCCGCAGGTTCTTCTGCGGCACGGACCCCCCGTCGCCGGGGCTGCTGTCGTCGCCCAGGGGGGGCGCCGCGTCCCCCGGGGCCGCCGGAGGCGCCGTCATCCCCGTGAATTCGGTCAGCTACGAGGTGTTCCTGCTGATGCTGCAGTTCCTCTACAGCGGGCAGGTCTCCGTCGTGCCGCAGAAGCACGAGCCCCGCCCCAGTTGCGGCGAGCGCGGATGCTGGCACACCCACTGCACCGCCGCCGTCGACCTAGCCCTCGACACCCTCACCGCCGCCCGCTCCTTTGGCGTCAAGCAGCTCGAGCAGATCACCGAGGTCTTCTCTCCAACTCACACATCCCACGTATATACGACTCCTAATGCTGCCCACAGTTCTGTTCGTTACCGAATGCAGCGGCTCTTCTTTTTTGGGACACTGAAATCTAATCTGTTCGCTCTCTTTTGGACGTCTCCATCTACTGTTCGCTTCTCTTCTTCTTCTTTACACTTCTGCTTCCCTCCACTGTATGCTCCAAAAGGCATCTTCTACAGCAGCTTCTAAAAGCTTGTCTCTTTCACTAATCACAAGTTCCCAATGGATCCTTTCCTCCCTTCGTGCATCACTCCCAATTTCTTGAATTGGGTGTCCGTTTGCTAAATTACAGACAAATCATCACCTTCTCCTCGAATGCTGCTCTCGGTATATTTTATGCGAGGAAGGAGTCAACCTGGAATCCCCGACCTTTATTTCATCCTGTAGAGCTCCATTAATCAATACGCTTGTTGCAGACACATCTGCTGATGTTCTTGCCCTATGTCGATTGGGTGCAGAAGCAATTGGCCAGCATGGCCGAGAAGGCGTCGATCGAAGACGTGATGAAGGTGCTGATGGCGTCACGGCAGCAAGACATGCAGCAGCTCTGGACCACCTGCTCCCACCTCGTGGCCAAGTCGGGCCTCCCAGCGGAGGTGCTCGCGAAGCACCTCCCCATCGACGTTGTCGCCAGGATCGAGGAGCTGCGCCTCAAGTCCTCCCTCGCCCGTCGGTCCTCCTTCGTAGCCCACCACCACCAGATCGACGTTTCCGGCTCCTCTGCGGACCTCGAGGACCACCACCACAAGATCCGCCGCATGCGCCGCGCGCTCGACTCCTCTGACGTCGAGCTCGTGAAGCTGATGGTCATGGGGGAGGGGCTGAACCTCGATGACGCGCTCGCCCTCCACTACGCCGTCGAGAACTGTAGCCGGGAGGTCGTCAAGGCTCTTCTGGAACTCGGCGCGGCCGATGTCAATTCCCCGGCCGGTCCCACCGGGAAGACGCCACTCCACATCGCGGCCGAAATGGTGTGCCCCGATATGGTCGCCGTCCTCCTCGACCACCACGCTGACCCCAACGTTCGCACCGTCGACGGCGTCACACCGCTCGACATACTCCGCACCCTCACCTCCGACTTCCTCTTCAAGGGCGCGGTACCGGGCCTGTCGCACATCGAGCCCAACAAGCTCCGGCTATGTCTCGAGCTAGTCCAGTCCGCCGCACTGGTCATCTCCCGGGAGGAGGCTAATTGTGGCGGCGGTACTGGTGGTGCTGGAAGCAACCCGACCACGGCCATCTATCCCCGAATGAATCCAGGAACAAGCGCTTGTGATGCAAGCAGCTCCACCTCTGGGATGGTCAACCTTAGCTTGGACTCAAGAATGGTATATCTGAACCTTGGTATGGCGGCACAATTTGGAGGCAAGATGAACGATGGAGGGGGAGACGGAAGCAGCAGCAGTAGATCCCAAGGTGGGGGTGGTGGAATCGGCCCATCCTCCATGTACCCTGCTCATGGCTTCCCATGACTACAACTGTGTAAGATCTGAAGGACCATATCTACTTCCTTTGCTTACCAATCTATATCACATTAGTCACATCATTCTATGTTCGATGTAACACCCAATGCAAGCCCAGAGAGAGAGAGAGAGAGAGTCACGAACTCAGAGGGAATGGTATTCGACAGAGTTTGTTCTTGGAGGAATAGGGAGAATGGACATGTGCAGCTGCACCCAGACATAGAACTCAAAGAGCTTTCCATGATTTTAAATGTATTTTTGGGTTTGCTTGGATTCTTGTAAACTTTCAGGTTTACTGGTAGGGGATTGAAGGAAGGAGACAACAAGAATCTAAGTAAGCTGTCAATTATGGAGGAGATGCAGGTCAATCTTCTCTCTCTCTCTTTCTCACTCTGTGTGTGGCCTCTATCATACCTTTTGTTTTCATTTGCTGATTCTTCTGATATCATCCATTGCTTCGCTTCTTTCATCTCCTCACTTACTGTCTCCCGAGATGCAAACGTTCTCTCTTCCATCGAGTGATCAAAGGAAGCTGTAGGAGAGGCAGAATTGCTTGAGACTGTTAGCAACTATAGCTTCTATTAATGCTTGTAGGGCTGTCAACATCTGATGAAGGGAGTGGGTACACTCCTTTCTCTGTGGCCTTTAAATGGTGTGCTTGTCCTCCCGACTCAGTCTTTATTTGGATGTGGATAAAGGCAGTCTCCCATGCAGTGACGGCAATGAGCTGTGTCCTCCCACAACAGCTTCTACAGTGCTTCAGTATATTTCCCTCTTGTATTGTATCGATGATACCGAAAGCATCACTCATCTGTAGACCAATGAATCCCTTGTCTTGCATGAATGCAACACAGTTTGACTCCACTGCACCACATCTCAGCTGCTTCTAGTGTTCTCCTTTTTCCCATTGACTCTGTCGAGCCTCACAGCAATCTTCTCCTTGAGAGATGGCTTTACAATAACTGTGTAATCTAACTGGTCTTTGACCTCCATTCTTTCGTATCACACATTGAGAAGGTCTTGAGGTCAGCTGAAGAACAAATGTTTTTGTTGATATTGCGTGATTTAATTATTTGCCATAGCTAACAATATACAGCATCATCTTTGAACATTGTTTTGAGCTTCATGTTGCAGCCACTTTGCTAGAATTGCAGCAATAAATAGTTTGTCATCATTCTAAGACATGTTCATTGGCTCCTTTCTATAGATCTTAGTGGATCTAAAGGATCAGGATTTCTTTACTATATAAGTTTTGTTTGTTTTAATTGCTAAGCTCTGAGATGTAGAGATCATTTTCACTACTAGCTTTTTTATCATTTACATTTTACACTGTGCTCGGATCAAGTTCCTCAGTAAGCTCCAGTTTCTGTCATCTGCAATGCAATTCTAGCAGTATAATAGCTTCACTTCTCATTGCCAGACCATGTAATGTTCTTGTGGTGTCTTGGATTGCTTAGATCTTGAACATGGTTGTTGATAGGCAATCATGTTAATCAAACAGGTACTTTTTGATTCTTTGTGAACAAAGAAAACAATGAATTTATTGGTCTAAGACCAATGTCTTACTTGGTTGTCAATCTTTCTTACTTGGTTGATCTGATTCCTAGATATACATTCAATGATAATTAGACTAGAGAGAAATCTATTGCCTTCCAAAATAATTAAGCCAAAAATTTGTTCTTGGATGAACTTGGAGTTGATAATTAGATGATACCTCTTAAACTGATTTCCGATTATTGTGATCGAGAAATTGATGTTAATTTCTAGTCTAATGTGGAAAGATACTGCTGCTTGATTTGCATTCTACAAGAGTTACTTTCCACAGTATGAGCCATATGAAACCTGGTGATGGATGCAAAAATGTTGTGCAGTAAATATGTTCATGAAAAGGTAGTTGTCTCAAAAGGAAGACCTCTGTGTTTAGGACTCTTAAATGTTTGTGTTCCTCAATAGGAACTATATAGTAACTTTCTGCTCTATAAATAGGGTTCATGCATTGTGATTCTGAATAATAAGAAAACAATAAGGGTGTATTTATCCTAAGATTAAAGATCAAACAAGAAGACCGAGGTAAATTCTCCGAGTTGGAAGAGTGGTTTTGCTAGAAGTGTTAAACTAAGTGCAGCAAAAGAACCTGATGTGTTGTTCATCATATTCTCTAAATTGCAAGTATTCCAAATTAGATTAGGTAAGAACCCGAAAATATGATACTTCAAAGCTTAGTGCAACAATAACATGGTAACATGAGACCATTGAAATAGGAAAGATGTAGCACTGACTGCATCCTTCAAAACTGGTTCTCATGGATGAAAAGGTCAGATGGTTGGGACAAATCATCACAGCCATTCAAATGGTGAACTCAGGATGTGAGTGAATGTGATGTTTGAAACCTTTTCTAGATGTAGTCTGATGTTATCTTATACACATACTATCTTTATTAGAAGTGTATTGCAATTAGATCATTTCTTAGGATCAGATTCTTATCATCCTTACCTTTCTATCTGTCAAACTGTTACTATTAAAGTTTCCACAAGAATAATGTCAGGAACACCTGAAAGGACACAAATCAAGCTGTTAATTTGTTCTAATTTAAGTTGGATGGTATCATGAAAATAGATCTCCACAACTCTTTCTGAACTTTACATGAAATGGCTTCATCCTTACTGAATTCTTTGAATCATACATATCCTAGTGGAAGGACAAATATGAGGTTTATGGGAAACATCAGAATTATGATAGCACCTGCAATTTTTGTGTGAGTTTGGAATGTCTGAAAACCTACATGGTTATATGTCAGAATCACATGAAGGTTAATATTACTCCATGTTGATGTCTACATGGTCAGGTCAGATTACTGATCAACATTGCCTTTCAGCAAGAAACAAGTCAAACATATAAATTGCCACAAATCCCCCCAGGTTGTGCTTGGTCAACCTTGTGCTTGGTGAATCACGAATCCAACCATGAAAGGACACACAAATAGGGTTCACAGCCTCATGTCTGAGATGAGCTTCCTGATGTTCTCAAAACCATGCTGGAATGCAAAAGGTTGACACAGCACATCATCATGATAATTTTTTCTTGTCAGTTCAGCATAGCTGCTTCACCTGATCTCATCAACTTTATTATTTATGCTCATTCAAGCTTTTAAATCTAGTGAGAGAAAGCATGCTTTGGGAAATATACATTCGGTATGATGGTAAGATTGCTCAGATTACCCCCTTAACATATATGTATCAGAGTTCGGATGATGGAAATGATCTCTCTTCCCTCAAAGATGCTAAAGAGGATAAGAGACCTCAGGCAAAGTGTGGTGCGGAAGGACTCCTCGGTGAGGGTGAAACGTGAATCCTTGTGGGAATTCAAAGTAGCCATTATTTGGAAATCATAAGGCATCTTGACAAGTTTGATCGCTTTGTTTTCTTGTGTTCCTTCTCTTTCTTTCACGCATCCGCTTCCTCATCCCCATCGCCAAAGATTCCAATTCAACAAGGTCAGCTCGCTCATATCACATCATGGCTTCCTTTATGGAGCAATCACATTCCATTGTCTCCTGAGGCCAAGGAGAATTGACAGCCATGTCGGGGTGGGTCTTCTCATCAACCGATGTCCAAGCTTACAGATCGGTGCATCAGAAGATGATGATGGTGAAAGGAAGGTGATCAATAATGCAAAAAGGACATGAATTGTTTCTCATGATTACTGTTCCTTCCATTTATGTGTAGACAAGAAAACATTTAACAAAATAACTTGAATCCACAAAATGATTTAACATATCGATCCTTGCAAACATATAATATAACACAAATAATTGCATATTATATTTTTAAAATTTTAAAATATTATCATGTATTATTTAGTCTAGATAGAAGTTTTGATATAATGTTGATTGATGTTATCATTTTTATTATGATTGAAGTCGTTTTGTCTAAGATGACAATCAATTGACTCGTCACAATCATCATGAGTAACTCTAAGACTATTTGATTTTGATAAATATACTTCTAACGTCTAAGATAACAATCAATTGATTCGTCATGAGTGACTCGAAGACTATTTGATTTTGATAAATATACTACTAACAATGATTAATATGTTTATTAAGAGTAAATAAGTTATATTGATGTTATCATTTTTATCATATTTTGTATGATTGAAGTTTCGACTAAGATGATAATCAATTAACTCATCCTGAGTGACTTCAAGACTATTTGATTTTGATAAATATACTTTTAACAATGATTAATATATTTATTAAGAGTAAATAAGAGTAGAACATCTAAAATACTACTATTAATTTTACTGTTATTATAGGATTTCAAAAAGATATATATGTGTAACATGTGTAAGTAATGAGATACCCTTAAAAGAGTCAACCTAAATACAACCTCATACACGTCTCCAAGGGTCCGCGAAACAAAAAGTTAATTAATTTGAAAACGAACGACGGACAAATCCCGATGTCTCGCGAAGAGAAAATCTTTACAAGCAATTCAACAATTATAGAAATGCTGACGATTTAAGCACAATTGATAGTGAACTTCTTATAAATAAGATCGATCAGAAGTGTTGACACATTAGTCTCAACTCGATGGACTGAACCAAAACAAGATTTGCGGTAACAATTGGCAGGGCATTTTTGCATCTCATCACATGCAAATATGATTATAATAGAAACCTCCTTAACTTTACAATTCAATCCAACAAGCAGTTTGTACCAGTAAAAGGACACACTGCATATCAAGCATCGCAAAAACAATGAAATGTAAGCAGGAATTTATTTATACAGCTTATTTAGCATCAAGCATTCACAAAATCTTCCCTACTAACAATCCACACAGGCGATAAGTTGATACCGTAACATAGATATGGAAGGATCAAAAGGTGAAGGGGGTAGATGGCACATTGCATCGATAATGAAACACGTTATTTCTTCCGAGCCACCACTGCAGCTATTCCACCTACCAGAAGCCCCACAGCAGTTGCAGCAATTCCTATGCCAATCACGCCATCTGTTGCAAGAAGTGATTCCTTGAGAATCTTTCAGACATCGACAATCAGGTGGATTGACACAATGTAAGATCAACTTACCTTTAGCAATTCGATCCTCCACTACCTTTCTCAGGGTTTGAGCCTGTCTCCAGTCTGGTGCAATCTACAAAATCAGTCAAAATAATGTAGCATTAACAATAAATATACTATTCAACTACCTCAAGAAGTAACTAAGAAAAATCTAAAAATATAACAGGTTTTGAATGGAACTCATACACAACATCACTACCTCCATAGAGATCCTACAACAAGTATTGCTGTGTATTCAACTCACGCCTATGATTTATAATGCCTCAACAGTTTTCAAATAAGTTCAGTCATAAATAAAAAAAGGAAGGGATAGTCAAACGTAATCAACCACCTCTAAAACATGAAAAGACAATTTAAACCTTCAAAGCAAAATTTCATCAAACTTGGCTGAATGGGTCCATGAAATAAGATGCTTGCAAGCATAGGATTTTATTTTGGACGGTACAAC
This sequence comes from Musa acuminata AAA Group, assembly GCF_036884655.1. NCBI lineage: Eukaryota > Viridiplantae > Streptophyta > Magnoliopsida > Zingiberales > Musaceae > Musa > Musa acuminata. The sequence continues at coordinate 5,902,189 of NC_088342.1, read as the reverse complement.
ACTTTAGTTTGTGGAAATGAAGATCCTGACAGAAGTCCAGGAATATATAGTTGTTAGAAATCTGATGCAATCCTACAGCCTTAAGATTTTAGCAAGGGAATACATTGTAAAAGATTAGAATGGGATATTGCATTTATGACAACAAAAATGAACTTGTCCAAGATTAATGTTTGCACCATTATCTGCACTGCACAGAGACACATTAAAGGTTATAAACTTTGTACAGATCTACAAGCATTTCCTGCCTTGTAAATGACACTAAATTAAATTAGCTTTCACAGGAAAGCCTATGGAGTCTAAACTGCAACGAGCAACAATATGAGAAGCAAATTATATCTATAGTGTTCCTTAAAGCTGACTAATCAATTGGAAGTCCTTCCATAGCTCATTCTGAACAGTGGTGAAATATGAGTCTCTACAGCCCTACCTATGTTACCTGTGAACACATCAGGCTATAGCATATGTACAAAACATAAAAGTATAAAAGTAAGGATAGTGATAGCAGCAGGCCAGGTTTCCCCAAGGACCCTGGTATACCTGATCCACTTAAACTGGATCTAGGTACCCTTAGAAAAAGTTAGTCACCCAAGTTGGGTTCGGGTTTGAGTTTAGATTCAGGTACCTAGATAGCTATTCAAGTTTAGATTCAGATACCTAGATAGCTATTCAAGTTCAGATTCGGATTTCGATAGGGTAAAATTCACTGGTAACTACATGTTGCCTCTCCATTGTTAAGTTAAATTGGTAGTTGATCTATTTTATTTGACTACCCATGGATACCACATCCAGTTAAACCAGGTTCAATTACCCATTAATTGGACTTGAGATGGATGTGAAATAATACCCACTAATTGTTGTGACAGATATCTATGAAATATAGGTAGTGTTTTTGTCTCACTCCAACCTAACAATCATACCAAATGAATTCCTACCTTAGTCTAGCCTACAAACTCCATGCTTCTAAGATTCATTTTTTACCTTGGAAAATGAAAGCAAGCTCCATCCAAGCTTAATAAAGCATTTTATGATGAATTAATCAACCATTTGAGAATAAAGCCATTTTCTGTAATGAGCAACCTTTTAATCATTCTCAATAACCTTAACCTAAACCAAGGTTTTAAATGGTAATCCAACTTTCGGTAATCTACCAGGCCAATATGGGACCAGTGTATTGACCCATGCCACTCAGTATCAGCTGAAAGGAAATAAATATTACTTAGAATCAGACCATTAGATTGTAGGTAAGTGTGAACCAATGCATTGCCAAACCACTAAATGCCATGATGTTTCAACTTCAGGCGCTAATACATAGACAACAATCACAATGCAACCTCAACCTTGAATCTTTGCACGGTCCATAGGGAGCAAGAAAAAATAAATGACACTGAGAGTGTAATGACTCAGGACAACAAAGTCCAGGTAGCGGGCCATGTCAAGACAGCAGTAAAAGAGAAACCAATCCTAGATGAAAGGTGGGATTAAGGGATCAAAATCAGTGTTCATAAATTAGAAGTTTAAACATGAAGATTTCCTTGACAGTCCTGTGTGCAAATCTAAAGGGATGTTGGAACTTGACAAGTTCTTTGACCGCTTTGATAGGGTTAAACAAAAAAAATCTACAAGTCAAGACAGAGAGAAAATAGAGAAGCAACTTTAATATATTCATTCTGTTGTATACATGAAAACTGATTTCCCATCTGCTTGACAAATAATGAATTACCAATATGCTACTTTTTCATTGTGTCTAGAGCATTCAAAGAAATCCATCCAAAAATACTTTTAGGCATATCACATATTGAACTACAATCTGCATGTAGAAATTCAAAACAATGCAAAGTAATCATATAAGAGGTAAATTGGCCAAGCAAGACAAGGATTTTGAGAATTTAAAGCGCAAGAACAATTCAGACAAAGAATATTTGAATTTTCAAATTGATTATAGACAAGATATAGCATGTGCATTCACTTCACAACTTCCTTAAATTAGATAAACATACACACTCAAGCAGTAGAAGAGCTAAGGGGTGTGGAAGTTAATTGCGCACTAAAACTGTGCAGCTTCTCAATTGTTACAGGTTACAAGTATTTTAGGAAACATTGTAAGTTTGTCCATCTGGCCCTAAACATATAAGAGTTCCAAAGTTCTCTTTAACTAAGTGAAGATAAAGAATAAAGGTTTCAAAGACCAAACAAATGGCCAAAAAGAACATACACACAAATGACAGTTTGAAGATATAGAAACTTTTCCAGCTTATTTCCTACAAATGGACAATGGAAATTTATTCTCTTATTTCTTTTTGTTTTTATGTATACTATTTTTTCCCTACAAATACATGACAAATAAGGATGAAAATGACTCTGCTCGTCCTTTAAAATGATCACATGCATCTCTTCTACTATAACTAAATCAGCTATGTGGTTGCATCCATAATATAAACAGGTAAAGAAGTTTATCATTTGAACTATGTGATGTCCTCCCCTTGGTAAAAAATGGCTCCACCACTAGACAAGGAAATTTTAAACTACATGGTATACATTAAAAAAACATACTACCCGAGTTATATGTGTACCACACATAATTAATAACAGTATAAATAATAAGATCCCACCTCTAAACATCGGTCCAAGAGTTGACGACTTCTTGGGTAGTCTCCATTTCTGTAATACCCAACAGCCAGCAGATAAAGTTTCTCTCTTGATTGCAGTGGACTAGCTGAATTGTCCAAGGAAGCTGCAAAATCAGGTAACTGGTGTTATCAAAGACCAGCATTGAATCAAGGATAAAAAATAGGAGACTGTAGATTGTGATAACAAAATACAATTGTCCATAAGATGTGTAGACACCTTCAAGCATGGCAATTCCACGATTCACATCTTCCGGATGCCTGGAATGAACAAGAGCCCAGGACAACCTCATAAGGCTTTCGTTCTTGCTTTCTGCATTCCCACTCTCTGCAACCTCTCTTTCACAGCCCTGTAAAGAACCAAACACACACATGATAGTAGCAAGAAATAAACAAAAGAACAATTAATATGATAACATGCCCAGATAAAATGACGACAGCAAAGATACATTTTTGGCAGAAAGATTGGAGATATTTGCTTACATAACTAGCCCAATTTTCTCAAGATGCCCTAATTTCTTCCAAGATTGAGGAACAAGATGAGTTACCTGATTAGGATTTTCAAAGGTTAAGGTTTTGGTAGGAGAAACCGGAAAAAGGCTTATGTCGCGATCGGACCAGGGGATGCGCATGATACATCGTAAACTAAATAAAAATGTCATTTTTATAAAGAATCAAATCTCCTGCATCAGGAATCGATGACAAACGAGAAATTTGCTCCAAGAAAGAGCATAATATCCTCAAGATGTCCCAATTTCTCTTCCAAGATTGAGGAAGACAACGAGATGCCTGATTAGTCTCAAAGCGAAAAGACGAGAAACATCAAGGCAAGTAGAAACGGCAGAATTAGGGTTTTGACATTAGGGACCGGGAGAAGGCTTACGGCGATGATGTCGCGATCGCACCAGGGGATGTTATCGCCACCGCTGAAGAAGGAACCGACGGAGTCGAAGAACTCGCGGATCTTGGCGTCCATGGCTGAGCAATAGAGAACTTGGGGATGAAGAAAGAGTTGATGCCCTTTCAACTTAAAGCGCGTCTCACATACTTTCCCGTGGCCGACACGGATCGATCAGTCCGTTTTCGGATCCGATTAAATATCCAAACCCGTGTTCCATTTCAAATCCAATTAAAATACTTATTTTCCTACTCAATTCATACTCGTCCCAAATTTAATAGATATTTCAATTCAATTAAGATGTCAGATAAACATAAACATAAAAAAATATTGATCTTCTATTGTTCTTATAACAAACGTTTATAATCTGACTAAGGTATCTATCTTAAATTCAATTAATACTAATTTTAATCCAATTGAAATAAATGAAATAAGCGTAAATATCCAGAAAAATGTACACTGAGTCTCACTATGTAAGCGGGTCGGGTAGATATGGATACCCGAAAAGGCCAAATCCGTTGCATGCCTCAGTACGGCACAAAGCGTTGGGCATCCCTCCGTCCAGAGGTCCGAGTGCGAATCTTAAAGCGCAGCCAATCAAGCTTCTGCTCCAGTCATCGGTGCAGTAGAGGTTTCTTCTAAACTGTTCTACACTGCTCAGCATCACAGGTATTGAATTAAACTTCTAATTTTATTACATACAGATTTAAAGAATTTTTGGTCATAATTTATATTATTTTGAGGAAAATAACCATTCAAAAGGTTTGGTATGTACAGAATATGACCAATCATCTCAATTGCACCTTAACATTCCATAAAACTTAAGGCACAAAAGTCACTACACACCCCTAACCACTATCAATCCATCTCCTGTGATCAAAATGTAATCAGTAATAAAGGGAGATGCATAGAATTGTTCAAGGATCAATAGCTCACCCAAAATTGCAGGGAAGTACAAGTTGAAGCAAAAATGTGCTCAAAGATGCAGCTTTTAAAGTCCAGCACTTTCTTTGCAATCCTTAGCATCTCTCGCAAACATGCAACATTTGTCGTCACCAATTTTGTGAGGTCACATTTAGAAACTAACAGAAGCAGATAGCTTGGAGAAAGCATCCTGAGTGATTGCTGGTACTGAAACTTCTGATTGTGAATGACCATGAGTGCTAAATTTGCATCTAAATAAAGCCTCTGCAGAATTGTACCCTTTTATATTCCATCACATACATTGCTAAGTGCCTCATAAATCAGGGTAGCGGTATTTTCGTCTTCACAACTGATTGTGGTCTTCCTTGCACTGGTTTCAATCACTGCCTTCTCTGGGTTGGTTATCTGAATTGTGTAGACACCATTTGCAGCATCCTTGTTCCAATTAATTGTTCCAACTAACCCCCTCTCTTGCAATGCCAGAAGTAGGCTAGTGGGCTCAATAGAACCCCAATAAAGTAACTGTTTGTTTGAGAATTCCATTGGAATTCTTGAGGCAGCCAAGAAATATTTTCCTTTACTCAAGAAAATCCTCCCCTTTAGTCTGGCAATGGCTATATTTTGTTGTGTCAGTCTTCTAGGCCGAAGCTGAAATGCAAGATTTGTTTCCAAGCACGCCTTGACGTCCTCCACAAAACTTGGAACCCGTAATTGTACATTTTCAGAATAGTACAAGTCTGACCATGAGTTGTTCTCCTTGACAGGGTGCTGAATCCTCAGATCTTCAGGGTACTACATTGACATGAAAACAAGACACTTGATAGCATAAAAGTGTAGATCATAAGCACCTCACTGAAAACATGACAACAAAACAACTAACCAGAACAAGTTTAGGATGCAAGATTTCCAGCAGTGGTTCAACCTTATGCATCCTGCAAAAAAAGACAAAAACAAAAGCCCAACATTACATGCATATTTAGTTATACAATGTTGTAAAAAAAGACTCAGAGCAGCACTAGTTTTAAGCTAAAATCAAGAAAAACTCAACGTTAGGATCCCAAGCTTCAATATAGAATGATTGTTACCATTTATGACTTCAAATAGGAGTAATTCAAAGGACAAGCTAACAAATGACAGAGATTATCATTTGTTTTGGTATATCTCGGTCTTACTGTATCCTGTTTGTTTCCTGCTATTTCTTCATCTTCAAAATAACAGGGTAATGCTTTTAGTTATTCTATTTTCTTTTAAAACAAAACTAAACAGAATTAGGAAGAAGAAAAATGAAAAAATGATCACTGCATCGGACGACAGATGTAAAATATCAAGGCCCATATATCGCGACCAAATCCATTAAATGGTTTGTGCCAAGGCCAATGACAATGATGATAGCAGAGACTTCTAACTAAAGGCAGTATCTAAACTCAGGAAAGTCTACTAGCAGAGATATTGGCTGGTCTATGTCAAGAAAATGCAAAGAGAAGATATTTCCAGTCATTCAAGGTGATGGAAAATAAGAAATTTCAAAGAATGAGAAAAGTGAGAAGGTGAGGTGGATACTCCCTGTGATTTCAGACTTCAAATAGAAGTCTACAACAGAAAGTATCATAACTAGCTTGCCAAAGTCTTGACCATAGAACATAAAGCAGGCCAATAATCAGGCTTAGATGAACCAGAGTACAAATTAGACAAACAAACTTCTGAATTCAGCCCTAAATGAGTACAGGATAATTTTACTTTGGTTGGAAGTTGTCAGTTCTTAGGCAACTATATGAACACCTCCATTTCAACCAGGCTTAGATGAACCAGAGTACAAATTAGACAAACGAACTTCTGAATTCAGCCATAAATGAGTACAGGATAATTTTACTTTGGTTGGAAGTTGTCAGTTCTTAGGCAACTATATGAACACCTCCATATCAACCGTTTCCATGCATGACATGCATATCCCAACTTTAAACATAGAATGTAAAAGGATATTGAGAATCACAAGGATCAAGTATCAAAAGTTGACCACTTACATGATCCCAGAAAGAAATGAACACTGGAGAACCTTAATGGCCACTGGTCTGAATGGCAGGAGACCCACTTCAACATTAACTCCTTGCTGCAAGTAATACATGTATGTATTATAACATATTAGAAGAATAGATGATATAAATCAAAATAAATAATTTCAGAGTGTAACATGTTGCAGCATATGCACCTCTAGAATGAGTAAGGATTTTGGATCAGCATGCCATCGATGAAGCAAAGGAACAACTGGACCAAGCCGAAGACTCCAATGAGGAGAAAAGATTATGCAGGGCTCCTGCCACATCATTCTGTTACGAGCTCAATTTCATAAGTTGGAATAGTAAAGGTGATTAGAAACAATAACATAACATAAACTATAGTTAGATAAGCCAATAATACAGCCAACAGATTTTCATTTACTACTCGATGGTTGAAGAAAAACTCAATTACTCGACATGATTGTTAACATTAACTGAAATAGAAAAATTGCCAAGATGATCAACAAACCAATTGCATGCTAGTATAATAAGGGCACCTACAAACCAAGTTTGATGAAGATTTGGGATGTGACATTAAGAAGTCAGCATGCTGGACTTTCAAACCTATATAAAATTGTCATCGTCACTTCTCAAAGCATACAGAATCTCTATGATTCTTCCCCTCTTACGAAACGGGCTAACAATAATATAAGCTCATCCAATATCTTGGTAACTACAAAAAGTACATGTCACTTAAGAATTAGAATTCATATATGGATTTGGAGAAATCATTCATACATAATTCTCAAATGAAAGGTTCATATCATTAGAAATCAGCAAAAGGCATACAATTGCTAGAAGAACAGAGGCCTCACAGCAACTCAGATGAGTAAATTGATGGGAATACATGAAGCCGGTTCACTTTCCTGAGTTCGACATGGTTAAACAATGCCTCCCCTGAGAATAGCTACAAAATTAAATAAAAATGAAATCACCATCTATGAACACAATTTCATTTCACAAATTATTGATACAATCAAGACAAACAAAGAGAAGTTGCCACCTTCTGTTGCCGTTGCTTAGAAAGCCATTCCGGCACAGTGTTTACAAATGCCAACGTCTCTTCTGCTGTAGGAGAAATCATAAATATCGGGACCTAGCAAAGATAAATGTTATGGTGAGTACTAAAAGAAATACACATAACTTTGCTATAATAACAATAATAAAAGAGTCAGGATAATATAGACAACCACATAGAAACCCCTAAAGAAACATCTATGAGAAGGTAGTAATCGGGCATCTTTCTGCAAAAAGTTCATATGTAAAATTGGTGAACCATTCTTCGTATTTGCCGCGAAGATATTGAGTTTGTCATCCAAAAGGCATAAACTGGATTCTCTCTTTATGGTTGACTACCCTTCATTACTCAAGATAACAGAGTTGTTTTAGAACTTGAAGAGATTGAAGGAAACATGTCAAAAAAATGTTTGGTACTAATTGTTTTCATGAATTTCATTGCTATGCCATTTTGTGCCAACATGGTATAGGCACTTTGGTACATGTTGTAGTGAAGGTGTCCTTATTGGTGACCTGTGACAGCAGGTATGAACCTCATGCCTGCTGGCAGGAGGCATACAGATTACAGACAATGGCAAAATGGTTATATTTCTAGATTCATCTTTTGATTGGTACAGTTTTACACTTAACCAGTTCTATGTCCACATAATTTATGCATGGTTGCCTGCCAAATCTTAACAGCCATTGTAAGTTATATATCTAATTTTACAAGACAAATTTATACAGCCTTTGACCAAGTCCGTCATTGTCCATGGCAACAAGTGCAACTCGTCACAAACTCTCCTATTATATGCAAGAGACAAAAAAAATTAATATATCACTCATGCTGTCAGAAACCAGGTATCAGAACTGCATCAAGCATAATTGTGAAAAATGACTACTAAAAACCTCTCTCATGTTTAACAAATGCTATTTCAGTTCTTCATATGAGTAATCCAAATTAGCTACACTTAATTTTCATCTACAATCATAACTGGTAGACATGCTAATCAGTCAAAGTAGACAGACATCTAGCTTAGATCAATTCCCATATCTTATCGATTTCTATCACCACTGATATTTCTCTCTCTAGTTTCCTTGAAGGTCCAACATTTCATACGGACTAGACGGATAAATATAATGTCGAGATCAATTTCACTTACACCCTTGCAATTTTCAGGTTTGCACAATGGCACATTGATAAGACAAGGTAGAAGGAGAAAGGGCCTCTCAAAGAAGAACAAGAGGAAAGAAGGAACTAATCTAACCAATCTAATAAATTTGTTGAATAAAGAAACAAATCCAATCTAACAAATCCTGAAGATTGTTTTCGATGAAATGATATGATGGACCTTAATGGTTGCAAAGTGCACCACTAATATAGACCTAAACCAAGTTCAAATTGGAGATTGTAAGAGCTGGCTTTGAGCTGGATACACACAAAAGTTTACAAAACAGAGAATAAGATAAAGAGGGTGGCTAGGAAATGGATACAAAATAAAATGTCCACACATCAGAGAAAAACTTAAAGAGATATCATATCTAAAATGTACCTTTAAATTGAAGGACTCTAGTGAATCAGATATCTGCTCCAGTAGCAGAAGTACTGTTCCCAGTCGGCCTATGGGTATCAAAACTGAACCTCCTCCTTCCAGGGAATCTATGATACAGGAGCATATAAAACTGATCTTCTCAATCTCATCTGAGGTTTCATCAGTGCCAAACAACTGATGGGGTATTTCATCCTTACTATCAGCCAGAAAACAAATTAATCAGCATGTAATACAGAAAAAAAACTGATATTACTCCTGAAAAAGGAGCAAATGCTCCAAAACATTTAATGATAAGAAAACCTACCTGAGAGCAGAAGCACTACAAAGAGAAGGATCATTGTCCACCATCATATCGTTCTTCCTAATTTCACGAGTTTCAGTACAAGTATTAGCAGTGCTGCTTAGTGATGATAGATCTGAGAATATAACTAAATCATTCCCAAGCAGGGAACGGTAATCAAAACCCTTCCAACAAGCTGGCATGCATAAGGAGCTTGATAAATATGTAATACTTCTTTTGGGGCTATTTATTGTCCAGTTGCAGCTTCCAATGTCCAGACCTGAGCTGTATGCTTTCATGATTACGGATCCATTAAAGCAAGTTTCTTCACCATACTTCAGAGGCTGGATTTTTTGCATGCATTCCTTTATATCTGCAGCACTAATATGTTCAGATAATTATCATCAAGAAAAATAAATCCTAAGTTGTACAATAACATGAAAGGGTTATAGACGACAAATCAAACTTTGCAGCCTGAGAAATGTCTTTCTTCACAATTTGCACTACAGAATAAGCCTCACAAAAATAGTGTGATATCTGAAAATAGGTATAACTAAAAGTTTGGACAAAGTGAAGACAGTGAATAATGAACTTCAGTCCAATCTTAGAACCTTGTTGTATGCAATATCATACTTGTTTATAAGTGATAGAGAACAGAGACCAAAAAGAAGTCAACACCAAATCCCAGATAATTTAGGAAATTAGTGATTACAGTTCAAATAGTAGCAAATTATATACTTGTAATACATATTCCAAAATAATCATTGTCATGTTAAAACAACCACATTTATCATTAACCAGATTGAATGTTGTATCTAGTACCACCTCAAGCCTTTCAATTTTACAGCTCTGATAAAGTAAACTAGTTCTTGAGACCATCACTTCGTAGATGGTGACAGTAATAAGAGAGCCATGAACTAGAAGGCCTTTTACTGGCAACCTCACAGAAACAGAACAAAATGAGTTCAGCACCTTATACAGCCACCACTCAGGTCACATTGTTTTTCAACTCAGGACAAGAAAACACAACAAAATACTAGAAGATGCTTCAGCTATGTGAAATGTTATTGGATGATTACCTAATTGGAATCATTAATTTTTCAAACTTTAAAATGCTAAACATGCCGGAAGAAAATAAGGGAAGAGAATGAAACCTGTACAAGGGCATCCAAGCCCCCAACCCCTCCCCATCTTCCCCCAGGACCACTTGCTTCAGCTCAGGCGACAGCTTCTCGAGCTCCTCCCACTTCATCCACTTGGGAGACGCATCAGCACCATAAAATTGCAGGAATTCAGCATGCATCGACAAGAGATCCTCCATCAGCAGCTTCCCGATCCTCGCCACCACCTCCGTCACATAAATCTATCAACCAGAAACCACAAAATCCAAACTTTACAAACCACAATAGTTCAATTTCCAATCTTTTTCCTCGTTATATGTAATTAGCATACCTTGCCACAGAATTTGGCGTTGCGGGTGAGGAAGGGCAAGCCAAGCATGCCTGCGGGGGACGAGACCAGTACGGCATCGATGAGGGACGGGTCCCAGAGGTGGAGCCCCGGCACGGTTTTGTACCACGGTAGGGCTCGCAGGAGGCCAGAGGAGGCGTCGAGGTTGGCGGCGCCGGTGGAAGGGATAGGGGAGAAGACAGCGAGAGAGGAGAGGTCGATGGGGCACTCGAGGAGGAGGCGGAAGCCGCAGAGCTGGAGGATATGAGTGGGCGGGCAGTGGTAGCCACTCCCTTGGCTTAGACATGTCTTCAAAACGGTTTACACACACACATAGCAGGCGAGAATCAGGAATGGACGAATGATCGGAAGAGAAAGAGAAGGGAGGAGGCCATCATGACGCTTACCAGCTTCATCGAAACAGAAAGAAGAAGAGGCCGACGATCTCAAACCCTAACAGGTCGAAGAGGGAGAGGAAGTGAGCCAAGCAGCGGCGGGACGGTAATCTCAACATAAAAAAAATTAAATTTCGATTTAATTTAATTAAGTATAGAAAAAATATATTATTTATAAAAATAACTTTATAATATATTTCAAAATATATATCTCTGAAAAATAAAAGTATGTAATTTTGTAAGATTTAACATAATCAAAATTAGATAAGACCGATGTTGACTAAAATGGACTTGCAACAAGTAGGAAGAAACAAAATCAAACTTGAATAATTAAAAACTGATCCAACAAAATCTATCCAAAATATTAAGATTAATGATGACTACTATATCTAATATTATATAATTTAGTTGAAAACATATTTCTCTAATTCTATAATCATAATCATTTTTTAAAGGATATGAACATCATTTAAATCCTAATTTACAAATAAATGATAAAATGATATATATATATATATATATATATATATATATATTATAAGTGGTATAGCATTGATATTGATGGCTTATTGTAGACAAGATAGACAACAGCAGGACAATATTGGAATAATGTCCAAACGTTAGAGTTAATCTAACGGACAGGATTAAAACAGGTCATTTGTAACCTATAAATGAAAATTTTCTCGTTACTCTAAGTATTTACCTGCTTTTTATTTGGGGTTAGGTGACATCTGATGGGGCCCACTTGTTGCCACCATTCGTACGTTAGGTGATGCAGTGTGGCATGAATACCATAGACAGGTAGGGACAGGTATTCATCTGACGTAAAACCCGGGCCGCAAAAACCCTAATCGCTACGTGCTCGTCAGTCTAAATCCCTCTCCCGGTAGTTTGGCCTCGTCGCCGCTGTGGAAGAACCTAGTCCGAGATATCGGACCATGGCGCTCTACCTCCTTTTCGAATCGGCCTCCGGCTACTCGCTCTTCCACGCCTATGGACTCGACGAGATCGGCCAGAACACGGAGGCCGTCCGCAACTCCGTCCTCGACCTCACTCGCTTCGGCAAGGTGGTAAAGCTCGTCGCTTTCCACCCGTTCTCCTCCGCTCTCGACGCCCTCAACCAATGCAACGCCGTCTCGGAAGGTCTGCCTGAAAGTCCAAATTATTTTCACTCTTTTTATCTTTTGCGCAATATTTTTTGATCTATTGATTTTTTTTTTGTGGGAGTATAGGGCTGATGACCGAGGAGTTGAGGAACTTCTTGGAAATGAATCTTCCCAAGGTGAAAGAAGGAAAGAAGGCAAAATTCAGTCTTGGGGTTGCGGAGCCGAAGGTTGGGTCGCAGATATTTGAGGTGACCAAGATTCCTTGCCAGAGTAACGAGTTTGTGCTCGAGCTCCTTCGTGGCGTGCGGTTGCACTTCGATCGGTTTATTAAGGACTTAAAGGTTCGATCTTGCAACTAAAACAGTGGTGTATTTTTGCTGTTGTCTGAGGCCCCGCCTGATGAAATGGTGTTTCTCGTTCTTTCTTTCATGGTTATAGCCTTCGGACTTGGAGAAGGCTCAGCTCGGTTTGGGGCATAGTTATAGCAGAGCCAAGGTGAAGTTCAATGTCAACCGGGTGGATAATATGGTCATTCAGGCCATTTTCCTCCTTGATACCTTGGACAAGGATATTAACTCCTTCTCAATGAGAGTCAGGTGCGTTTATTTCTTGTTTCTTGGGCAGGAATATCCACAAAACACGTATTAACATCAATCAAAATTGCTATTACTTTCTATTTAATCTAGAAGTCCGTCTAACTTGAAGTTGGCCTAATCATCAGACGGTTCAACATAGGCATAAGATTATTGCAATCCGCTGTATAATTGTGAACTTTTTAATGACTTTGCATGGCATTGTTCAGCATATAGACATAAGGTTTTTCCACCGCCCTTTTTTGATATTAAAATCTTGTTATTGATTTTCTGCTGTTGAAGACCATCAATTCTGATCCTGACAAGGTGTAAATGTTATTAGTCCCATCATACTTAATTGATTTTGAAGCTAAATTTATTTAAGTTATCCTCTCAATATGTTTTTGTTGTAGGCCAACTGGACCTGCTGCAATTTGGGTCACATTAGTCAATTTGGGTCTCAATAAGTATACTTGCAAATATGATAATAGTCTCCTTTTATTGTATATGATATAGTCTTTTTGGTAAAAGGAAATGGTACTTGTGGAACTTCAAGACATTTGAGCATTTAAATATTTTCAAAACAAGAAGCAATATGATGAGAAACATTGTCAAGTTTGGGCAAATCTATTTGTGGAATTTTGAAGAAAGAGGAGAAAAGTTAAAAAGAAGGCATTTTCATATTCAAATGCCTTTATCATGGACAACTTGAAGCATATTTCTGTACTTTAATGTTTTTGCAGGGTTAACTTCTCCATAACTTATCAAGACTATTGGGAAATAATCCTTGATTGGCTTCTGCTTCTTATTTGCACCAGACTATTGACTGTGTTAACTAAATCACATTTTTCAGGGAGTGGTACTCATGGCATTTCCCAGAGCTAGTCAAAATCATCAATGACAACTACCTGTATGCAAGAGTTACAAAATTTGTGGAGAACAAATCAGACTTGTCTGAGGGCCATATTCCTGGTTTAGCAGACATAGTTGGTGATGAGGACAAAGCAAAAGAAATTGTAGAAGCAGCTAAAGCATCGATGGGTAACAACAAAGATCAATTTTCTTTAGTAATTGGTGTATATTATGCTTGATTTGTTCTTTGTTTGCCTTTGCAGGACAGGATCTTTCTCCAATTGATTTAATTAATGTCCAGCAATTTGCTCAGAGAGTCATTAATCTCTCTGAATATCGGAAGAAGCTTTATGAGTATCTTGTTACAAAAATGACTGACATTGCACCTAATCTGGCTTCTCTTATTGGTGAAGTTGTTGGAGCTCGTTTGATATCTCATGCAGGCAGTCTTTCCAACCTGGCCAAATGCCCTTCATCTACTCTCCAGATACTTGGTGCAGAGAAAGCACTTTTCAGGTTCAAATTTTTTCATAATTCCCAACCTATCTCTTCTTATAGAAGTCTAGCATCAGCTGCCTTTGAAATAAATGCATCTCAGAGCTAATAGATTTGTGGGGTTCAGTTATAAGTCATGTGCTCATTAATATACAGAATCTAAGTTAACATTTCAAAACTCGGGATGATAATGATTCTTTTATCTGGCATGTTTAAGTAGATTAAATAGACGAAATAATGGATTGTGGTAATGCTGTAGATGAGAATGCTGATGTTCCAGTAATTATTTGTTTTACCCTCATATTACAGAGCTCTTAAAACTCGAGGAAACACTCCAAAGTATGGCCTTATCTTTCATTCTTCTTTTATTGGCCGAGCATCTGCACGAAACAAGGGTCGCATAGCTCGCTATCTTGCAAACAAGTGTTCCATTGCATCCCGTATTGATTGCTTCTCTGGTAAGTAAAATATGTATTATTTTTCTGTAGTGTAGTTTCTGATTATTGAAACTGTTAGTCTAACGATAAAACAATGCTTTCAGAGGTGAATACCTCTGTTTTTGGACAAAAGCTCCGTGAGCAAGTTGAGGAGAGGTTGGACTTCTATGACAAAGGTGTTGCACCTCGCAAGAATGTCGATGTGATGAAAGTTGCCATTGAGAGTGTACTGAGCAATGGTTCTCAGGAGGATGATGGTAAGTATCCCTTCTCGCAATGTTGTGCTACCTGTCCAGCAAGTGCTCCATCTTGTAAAAGAAAAGTTTCACATTGTAAAAGTTCATTACTTTTACATTGCGAAAAAATTGGCAGAGTTGCTTATTAATCTAATTACATCTATCATGGCGTCAATTTATGTACTTGAATTTGCTGAATTTATTGTAGTCTCAATTTTAGACTTAGATTTGGGTGTAATATGTGATTTCACTTATTGGACTTGACTTGTAGCTATGTTGGTCTTTATATTCTGCTGATTAAATGTTACTGATCCATTTCAGTACATGGTAGCTTGTTTTTTGCTGATTACTAATTTCTAAGACCTTTTTTTTTCATTCAGATGGGCAGCAGAATGGTGAAATTTCTGAAAAGAAAAGTAAGAATAAGAAGAAATCTAAAGGTGAGAATGTAGCTGCTGAACCCATGGAAGAGGATAGACCTCCTGAGGTTGCTGCAGATGAACATGCCTCTATCAAACCAGAAACCGATAAGAAGAAGAAAAAGAAAAAGAAGCAGGATCAAGAAGATGAAGTGGTACTCAGTGAGGTGAATGCTCATGATACAGAACAAAATGGAACTCCCAAAAAGAAGAAAAAGAGTCGTGTGGACTTAGACAACGAAGGTGACATCCAAACAGGGACCAGAGGAAAGAAGAAAAAGAAAAAGAAGGTGAAAGCCCAAGATGACTAGTAAATTTCAGGTGCAACTGGACCGACCTCATGTTTTGTTTCTCGGCCAGCGAATTCTCGAGCTCCACAGATTTTTTAAGAAACAATGCTTTCATTTAGTACTTTTCCCTTTGGTTGTTCCAGCTTGTCCACAATGTTACACCATGTTGAGCTGTGAACCTGGTTTGGACTGCATTTAGAGAATCAGATGTTAATGAAGATTTTAGATGGTATCTGTTCTTGGTTTTTATTTCTTTGGTTGCACTCACGGGCGGTTGCATGGTACAGGCAAAGTTGACATTGGACTGAGATGGCACTGCTGTGTCTCCACCAGTTCGGTAAACCCTGATGTCTAAAATGAATGCCATACTTTGCCTGTTCTTTGATCTGGTTGGGACAAGCTTCAATCTGATGGTTGGTCTTACCAATTTTGAATCTTGATCTACTGTTAGTTTCATAAATCAGCTAGACTGCTACAGTATTCATATATCAGGTGCATAAATCAGTTAGACTGATACAGTATTCATATACCAGGTGCTATATGGATGTGTCGGACAAAGTTATAAACAAGGGTTTGTAATAGATTTGGTAGTTTTGTTTCATACACGTAGGTTATACGTAGTTGTCACGAAAAGGTAAAATTATTTAAAAATAAATTATTTTGAGGGTTTTCTAGCTTTGCATAGTGGTATAGAGTGTTAATCAATATAGTACTCATGAGCTACCCAAGTGGCATATGGCT
Source organism: Musa acuminata AAA Group (assembly GCF_036884655.1). NCBI lineage: Eukaryota > Viridiplantae > Streptophyta > Magnoliopsida > Zingiberales > Musaceae > Musa > Musa acuminata. The sequence goes on along the minus strand of NC_088342.1, from coordinate 5,885,868 downwards.
GGATGGGCTTTTGAGATAATGTCTAAGGTTAGTTTGTTGTCCTGCTCTAGAGTAGTGTCATATGAACACTTGTGGGGATTTTTGGTTACGGTGGACTACCCTTTGTCGTATGACCATTTAGAGTTTGCAATGATTATATTTGTAATTTGCATTGTCTATCAAGTATTTGTTGAAATGATTGTTTGCAGGATCTTGAGTTAAATGTTTCTTCTAATCTGCCTTCTCTTTTGTAGGTTTTTTTAGAGATTATAAGAAGTTTCAAAGAGGTTGACTTTTTGCGGATAGACATACAAGGGTGTCGCATGACTTATGCAAAACCAACTAAGTTTGTGACAGATGATATTAAACCAGGATAAGCACACTTAGAAACACTTGACATATAAACATTGGGGACCTAGTAGGGCTGCATTAAAGGCAACTAACACGTGTGACCATTTGAGGGAAACAAACACGTAGAGAAAGGAGTCACTAAGAGGAATGGGTATTCAAGATTAAGATTCAGAGAAATGGCCAACCATTCGTGCGAGAGGCACTACGAGGACAAGCGAGATGGGAAGAACATGTAGCACACAAAGGTTGAGATGAATTTGTTCGAGCTACGACTTGACGTTGATAACCAAACTTGACAATTCTCAAGGCAAGCAGAGCGCTTGACAAAGGATTGAGATCATGCAAGAAGGGATAGGTTGCTCGGCGACCAAAATATTTGTGCAAGGCTCATAGAGGTGAAGAGAATTGTCAACTTAAAAAATTTGGTACTCATGCAAGGTCTTGTATGTGGACGATAGATTGTTCGTGGGCATCCCAAGGTGAGAAAAACTCAGCACCATGGAACATTAGAACTTTCTTTTCGACACGAGAATGATACGTCCATAGGAGGTCGAAGTATGTAACAAGTTCAACACATTGCTAGAACTTGAGGGTCGTAGTAGGGGCTATATTGGTGAAGAGTCATAATCTAGCAAGTGCGTTTATAGGGGTAGAACAGTGCATAGTTTGTTCAGTAAGACAAAGTAGTCCAAGGGGATGGTGGTCCCCAAAACTTCCAAAGGGAAGGATGTGAAGAGAAAAATTACTCAAATAGGATAGACATTCAGAGGGATAAGTCTTGTTTCTCCATAGGGAAAATCAAGTGCAATAAATCACACATGTTGAAGAGGGATACCACAAGACAATAACTTTATAAAGCTCAACGGACCAAGTAAGCAACGAGGTATTGTTGTATGATCTCGCACAAGGTAATGAGTTAGTGGATGCATTGCGAGATCAATTAGGGGAGTAATCCAAGATAATACCAAACGAAGGCATACTTAAAGTCAATGTGAAGATCGAACTCAACGGATGACTAACTCGTGGAATGGTGGGAGCGAGGGTTACCATCTACTCAATGTAAACTGAGGAATTGAGCAATTTGGGTGGAACTTGGTGAGGTGCCCGAGCCATATGAAGGGAATCGACATATAAAACGAAACATAGAGCGAAGGCACAAAGCTTTCCTTGGATAGAGGTCAAGGACATGAACTCTTGTAAAGGCAAGAGCAAAACCATATCATTCCATGGGTCAAAGTCGAATAGAGCTTCAAGGCACATGTACCTTATCTCAACAAAGTATTTGACGAAGAAACTAAGATGACTCAACTTAAAAAGACAAAGTTAGAGTCAAAAGACCTTGGCACGGGATAAGAGGGTATAGAGGTGGTTACTCTTAAGAAATACGTTGTAGTGTTGCCATTCAAGTTACCATGATAGAAGTGATGTATAGCGGAGATTATGCTTATGTAGGGGCCTAGGATCTAGATAATAGTGCACCAATTTTAGCGAAGTCGGTGAATTTTGAGAGCTACTAGGTGATGGACTGTACTAGGGCTACACTTTGTCCTAGTGTGACCCAAGAGCAGGTGGACAAAGGTCGATTGTCAAAGGAGCAAACACAATCGAAGGTAGTGGAGACCTTGCAATGTGCTTGCAAATGCCACACATAGAGAGATCGTAGTTCGAGTTTATCCCACAAAGTTCAGAATGTAATAGATATGTCATTAGGAGGCAACATGGTATAACAGATCATGGTGGAACAGTTCAAGGCAATGCATCACACATGGGAGAAGTACCATGAGTGACTTAATCATACGAAGGTATGATCGGGAGCTATTGAGAGCTCCACTTAGGTGAATAATATGACGACAAGGGCTATGAATTTAAAGAGTAAATGTCATGATACCATAAAGGTAGGTCTTTCATGTGTGCATCATATTTTGCATTGGATGAAAGCCTTGGTCATTATCATATGAGGATTATGTACCATCAATGGAAAATTCCGAGTATATGTATCAGTGAGTCCCATGGGGGGACTTGAGCATACATAGATATGATCAGAGAGGTTGAAGGGTTGGATTATTTCAAAGCTCATATTTACTTAAGGGAGCCCAATAAGCCAAAGGACAAGGTCAAGTAAGCGAACGTTACCACCAAAAATGCAAAGAAGAACAAAATCGATCCGAGCCTTACAATATGATGGCAAAGACTATGCATTAGAGTTATAATCTATCTTTCCATCGACCAATGGAAACTTCTTGAAGAGCATAAAGGTGTTGGAGTAGATGGCAAAAAGGTGTGAGGAAGCGACGATAAGTCCAAAGAGATATAGTAACTCAAAACCAAGCATCGGTTAGAATTGAGGTAGACTTGGATGAGTGCCACAAAAGCGATTTACTAATTATGAAGAAAGACAATATATACTGGAGCTATAAGCATGACAATGCCATGGTTCCATAGAGGTAGGGCTTCTGTAGAGTTATTGATCTTTTGCTCTCATGGAGGGAGAGCACTTGGTTGTGAATGAGGCCAACGAGGTGAAGAATATAGAGACAAACTCCAAGTACTAAGATAAGATTGAAGGGTAGGGGCAAGAAACTTTGTAAAATTGATGTCAATGAGCTTCTCATCAAAATAGCCTAAAGTGACTTTGGGTTTATGCATGAGCACTCAACCAAGGAACGAAATAAGCAGTACGTGTACTGTACCATTTCTACTTAAAAGAGTATGTGATTGAAATTATGGAGAATATGGTATAATCCCAGAGGTGACTAAAATTATTAGAGACTCGCTCCAAGTCGACGTGAAATTTTACTCTTTTTGGGCAAAACTTATATTCTAGAAGTATGATGGTAATGAGAATATGAATTCCAATAGTTAACTCAATGCAAAGAGTGCAAACACTTCGAGTGCTTCGGAAGTGTGAGCAAAGAGCAGGTGAAGGCTAATAACTAGCTTGATGCATAAAGTATAACCCTTGAGGAAACTAGTAACTTTTTACCTTCTTTGCCCTTAAGAGAATAGGTGAAACCGAGTACTCTGGTTTTTTTATTTATCCAACAAAGGAGCTCTGCACATGTTCTAAGACCATTCAAAGAAAGTGGAAGATATTAGTTGTAAAATCCTCACCAATGGTGATCGGTGATACTAAAAGTAGATTGTCCGCTTTATTTCCTAATAGAATGTCAATTGAAAACAAAAGTGATACGAACCTACTTTGAGGTTACAATAAGTAGAAAGAGGAATCGATGGACAAATTTATTGAGGAAAGACCTTAAAAACTTTAAAGTCTACGAGGCGATGCTTGTTAAAGCTCTAACAGACATCCACCTAGTTTAAGCTACATGAGACGCTAGAGAGACTAACACATAATAAGGAATGTTTTTTTTCTTTATCTAAAGGATTCATAGGAACCAGCAAAGATCAACACAACTCAACCGACTCCACACTAGAGTTAGAATCATTCACGAGTTAAAGCAACATAACAAATCAAAGTTTGACTACTCAACAACAATGATAAAGAGCAATTGGAAGCCAAGAGACACATTGCAATTGAAGCAAAATATTGAATATTTAATAAAAGCGAGGAGATGTAGGATCTGCAAAGGCTTTGACAAGGATGTCGAAGGAATAAGTTGAGGAGAATGTCACAGATAAAATCATAAATATGAATTTCGATGTAATGTTCGTGTATATCCGTATCTTTCAATTTTGTTCATGTAGAGGACTTATAGAAGGTTCGACAACTCTATTTTAGTTAGCTTCTATGATTGTTTCAAGCTTGTAAATGTAGATTGTGTAGTCATCGCGCAAAGACAAAATGACTGTAATGTGGTGTGGAGTGTCACCCGGATAGCACATACTTGGATGAGCCTTTAGGATAGTGTATTCCCTACCTTATTCCATAATAGTATTATGTGAACACTTGTGAAAACTTTTGACCACAACGGAGTACCTTCCCTTTGTCACGTTCAATAATTATAAGATCCATATTTATAATTTATATTGCTACCAAATATTTACTAAAATGAATATTTATAAAATCTCAAGTTAAAGACATCCTATTACCCATTTTATTTTTAAAAAATTATTAACGAACCATAAGATATTTTAATGAGATTGACAATTTTTTTATACTAAAATACCATTCAACTTACGTAAAATCAATTAAGTCCATCAAAGTTTTAAAAAAATCAATAAAAACATAACACCAACACCGAAACTATAACAAAACTATAACAATCATCTTAGGGACTAACGGGGATCCGACATCGAGATTTCGAACCATGCTCAGACGTATCATTGAACACCAAGTGTCACTCATTTTCAACCATGAGCCAAGACCAATTTGACAGGCTTAGCACCAGAATCTAAGCTTTCAGCCTCTTAACAACACAACTGAGGAAAAACCCATTGGCAGACGCTGTGACAATTAAATCAAACGTTTTTGTTCAGTAATAAACCAGCAACTTAATAACATTTTCTCTTTGTTCAACACCATTCAGGTGCTTACACAAATCATAATGCATTCACATGTACTGCTAGCTAACACTAATATATATATATAGAAAAAGAAGAGAGGGCAAGATCAATTTCCTTTTGGCTTTACAATGCAGGATGTTAGCAAGCTGACCAATAAGGATTTACATTCCTCATGCTCAAACCCACTCTTATCTTTCCACACAAGAAAAATTGAAGGAAAATTAGAAAAATGGAGACTACCAACCACATCCTCTTTATACCCAGGCCCTCCAATCTTTTCTGGGGCTAAAAATGAAATTTACCGACATTTACAAACTAATCGATTAAGTTAGGAACTTCATCACCGCTCTGGCATGACTACAATTTAAAGGCAAATATTATTTCAAGTCAATCTTAATGAGATCTTTCGTCGCTTCTGATGCTAATAGTGGACCTGTCAACCATTCGCACATTGTACTGCTCATATACCCTAGCCCGGTTCTCAGCCCACCATTGTTCTGCTTGCTTCTCGCTGAACCGCTTGCGACTGTATAAGAAACAAGTTAATGCTTTTAGAGTTATGGAAACAAAGAATATTGGGTTTAAACAAAATTGTTTTGATGGTAACGTGTTAAGCAAATTTTCTCTAACAAGTGACTGTAGAACACAATGAAAGAAAATTTGATAATACCAAAATGGAAGTTACATGTCACATTAGTCATTAGCAATCACGTATATTACTTCAAACATTATAAACAGAAACATCTAACCATGCAGTGTGCCAAGTTGTAATCATTTGAACTTGCTGTTACCATGATAACAGTAAACACTTTTGTTCTTCAACTCGATTGCACAGATAAACCATGTGCAAGAAATTTTAGTACTATCTGCTTTGGACTGAAATTAAATGAAAGATGAGTTATAAATACCTGAAGCGTACTCGTTTTAGGTCTCTCACACCTCCAGGTAAAGAAGTAAGGGTGATATACACGCCTGGTTCATCTTGCTCAACCCATTCTGTCTCACGATCAGGATCAGCATCAATAACTTTGCTTCCATTCCTTGCTACCGGAGTACCACCATTATTGTGACTGCCGGTGGAACTTGGTCCATTGGAAACTAGCACACAGCTGGAAACATTTGCATCTGTTTCTTGAGAAGTCAACATGCTGCTTAATCGCTCAACAGCTGCAACTGAAACACCACTTGAGGTGGGAGTTGTGTTGAGGGATGCCAAGGAAGTTAGTTTACTGTTTTCAGCAGCTCCTATTGGCAATCTTTCAGCCATGCTCTTTAACTATTGCAAACAAATCAGAAAGAGGTGGAACATGTAAGAACATAATTAAACAGTACCAAGAAGCAAATGGCTGGTGTTAGTACCATTTATCCATGGAAAATTAAGTTATAGAATCAGTTGCACAATTGCCTTGGAGAATGTGAATAAATATGATGCTCTGTGGTCAACAAATGCAAGTCCTAAATCACTTGTGGAAAACTTCATAAGTCTCAATTGATCAGATTGTTAGAACCAGAACTTCAAAGAAGCTTTATGAAATCTAACTTTCATGCAATCTAACTTTCTTAAGCTCCACACAACACTCGGCAAATCAGTTGTGTACTAAAATTAAAAAAGAGCATGTCTACCAGTCAATGCAAGTGCCCTTACTTGAGCAGTGAGTGACTTGATTACTTCTTTGGCTGCTTTGCTTTTTGCAGCTTCTTCTTCAGCAATTGAAATGGCCTCCTTCAACTGTTTAGTTGCTCTCTCCAACTCAACTTCCTGAAGCTGGGCCTTACGAGCAAGGTTTGCCACCTGTGAATACAACAACAACAACAACAACAAAACCGTAAGTCCCAACTGTGAATGAGTTATAAATATGCATGCATCAAAACTGCTATGTTAATTAAACCACAAAAGTCATAATTTGACTGGCGAGAAACTCAGTTGCCTCATTATATCTGCTACCTGATAATAAGAACTTGAGATATCTAAATAAGATTCATCATGGTTGTTTTAGGACATTCCTTAGTAGGCAACATTGATCCACATGAAAAGAAACAATTCCCTTGATGCTAAATACCATGTTTGAATCAAGAATCTCTCAGAACATTGCAATAATATATTTTGTCAGACCCAGTATTGGCATGAAGAAATGAGCTGCTAATTATGTATAAGTTGCTGAAAATAGATTGATTTGATATCACGCTTTATTTAAATTAGCAAAGCGGTGTTGGTCACTGTATGAAACAAGCCAAAAGATGCATATGAGTTTGATTTTCATCTGATAACTGTTTTAAGTTAAAGTGGTTACTTGTATTTTTTGATATTTGAATAACATTATTATTCTAATGGCCAAAATATTCTAGTTGAATGGATATAGTCAGATTTAAAGATTTATTATTCTAACTGTATGGAAAATGGGAAAATGGCATCTTCCCTCTGCAATCAGTTTGGTTCTACAATTCTGTCACATTACCTAGTTATCCACAATTAGATGCTATCTATCTGGAAGCTATGCACCCTATACCCCTTACACTGAAGCTGAGCTTCCTCAAGAAAATTCACATTGCATCTCGTCTTGGAAGCTCATGAAATCATATACGGAAGAGATAAGGCTTCTGGACCGATGGATCTGCTATACACTCCTTAAGGGATTTTTAGGTTCTGCTTATGCACTTAAACAATTTCCACATGGTCCCTTGCTTTCCAGCATATAAATTACTCTGTTGCCCTGATTCACAGATTGGAGGTTGCAAAAAAAAAGGGCTCCTGTCAAGTCCTATGAAATTACAATGAAATCCCAACTACTAGATTCTGTCGGTACCAAGGATTCAATAACCAAGGGTCAGAATTTTGAAAATAAACAATCACTATTACAGATGCAACTACAGGATACTGCTGCAGATAGCAACCTACCTTGTTGGTAGACTATGCATCACTATGAGGTACTCTTGTACCCTTGGTGGGTCTATCACTCCTGGCTTACACATTGTTGTTAGGATATTTTGATGTCAGACAGGGCTGGTAAAATACATGGGAATCAACTATTTGATTTGTGCCAATGAATACTATTTTTCGTATAGGAGAAAATAATATGCAAATATAAACTTCTGGTTTATAAAGTAAGAAGTTTCATATTCTAACCAAGGTTTAAATCTTGGTCAGTACTAGTTTTAGAGATCTACCAGACCAGCTTCCAATGAAGTGGGCCATATATCAACCCATACCTTCCAATATCAACCAACGAAACCGATTGTTGCTCCAACCAGTAAAAACTAATTGATATGTTGCATAGCAACCAGTATTTGAAATTTAGATTCAACTGCTTTCTGATAGCTATATATTTCTTGCAAATCCTCAATAACTTTCCTCATTTCTTATCTCCACCACCAAGTCGACCAACATCTCTCAATTATGTTTTGGAGACAAAGGTCTAGCAGTCCATGTTCTAATACTACTGATTGCTTCCATAGAGGAACTTCATCTTTCAAAATATGATGGTTAGAGATTCTCCTCTACGTCATCAAGGAGTTCACATATTATGACATATCTTGACTACAATCTAGCTGTAAGGGACTCCTTAGATTATACTACGAGACTACCATTTTAAATACACTAGTGAAACCAATAAAGTTGAACTGCTAGTAATAGATATACAAGCCAATTATGCACCCATGTAATGAAAAAAATCCAACTTCATGAATACATATTTTCTTTGACCACATGAACAAACCAGTCTATACTACTAACTTAAAGACCCAGATAAGTTGCACTATGCATTTCTGTTGTAGCATTTGCTATGACTGAGGTGAGTACTAAGAAAATTAAGAGCTGCATAACTTTCACAGATATATAGCATTAGTTGTATAATAAGTGACAATGTGACATCCATCCAAAGTCTCAGGAAACTGAGACTTATCATATCAGGATTTATGGAGTAACATGCACTTAGAACATTTTTAGAAGTAGGCTACATCCCAGGAAACTGAGGTAGCAGCAGGAGAAAATGAGTGTCCACAATTTAAGAAACGATAATGACATCTATCTTTTACAAATTGTCTTGAACACAATACCAATGATAGAAAGCCAGCTGAGATCAAGCACTTAAATTTCAATATCAAAGTCAGAACTTTGAGAAATTCCTCAGAATAACTTATGTCTTAAAGCTATCAAAAAAAATGTTTGAAGTAGATATTAAAGTACTTGATTACTATTTAAACATATTGTGTAATTGGATGATTAATTAAAAATGGAACAAATATATCTTCACAGGTTCTTTAGAATTTAGATTGCAAGTTTACCTGAGCTCTTAACTTTAGAACCTCTTGGCTTATGCTGTCAGTACCACCTTTTGAGTTATCAAGAATGATTCTTGGAGAAGTCAGTCCTCCGAGTGTCGGTGTTGGTGTGGTGGAACGAGGGGGACTGGGCCTTCTTGATACAGGTGATGTGGCTCTGGACACAATTCTTGACCCAGGAACAGATGCTGAGAAGAACTTCTTCGAGGTTCCAGATGCTGGATTGAAAGATTTTGAAATGTTTAGAGCACCCCAACGTGATGTTCCATTTGGGATTGGAGATACACGACTGCCAATGAATTCAAATTTCTTGTTCTTTTTAGAAGATCTATTTTCTATCTGCTTAAAGGACTCTATTGAAGAAATTCTAGGGATTTGCACATTTGATTTTGGATCCAATTTATCCTCCTCAGTCATTTCAGTGAATCCCTTAATTATATTTCCCCTCCTGCTAGCTGCAGAATGAAGTGATGAGTCACTTTCCAAGGGCTTGCTTAACTTGATAAAGCAGTTGTCACATACACGATATGGTTTATGAGGATTTGGTGCCATAGAAGCCCTAAGAGACTTTTTATTGCTGCAGTAATGGCAAAAAACAAGTGCACAATTATAGCAGTTATGTCGCTTCCTCTTAAAACTAAACGGCAGACGGCAGCCTGAGCACATAGACTGATCAACTCCAGATACCCACTTATGGATACAAATTGCTGCAGTAAAATTAGTGCCGCAAACTACACTTCTGACTTGTTTGTCTTTTAAAGCTTCGACTAATGTAGGGGAATTACGGTCATCAGTATCACCATGTCCTAGTCGACCATTTGCACCTTTCCCCCATGTGTATACTTCAGTTCTTGAAGTTAAGACAGCAACATGATAAGCACCACATGAAATCTCCTCAACAAAGTTTTTGAGGAGCTTTCCTTCAACACGCATGGGTAGCTTTCCATCTGCCTGTGGATTTCCGAGTTGACCATAAACCGCACTGCCCATTGTGTAAACGTGACCTGAGGTAGTAAGTGCCACAGTTAGGCTGTGCCCACAAGCAACTTGACAAAAGTTTGGTTCAACCAAGGCAGCTACACAAGTAGGCACTAGTTTATTTTCTTTGTCACCATGTCCAAGACGTCCTTTATCACCATCACCCCATGTAAACAGCTTCCCAGAAGAACAGTTGCTAGAACTTGAATTTCCAGACATTACTTCTACAACTGCAGCAGTATGCCAAACACCACAAGCAGCTCGAACCGTGCGCAGTCCTCTCAGGGATTCTACTTCCCTGGGTACTGACACACTCTTGCAATCTCCATGACCTAGGACACCAAAAGTTCCATCTCCAAAGGTAAATAGTTGCCCAGCGGAGGTTACAACAGCTGTATGCCAAGGCCCACAAGAAACTGATGAAACATGTATACCCTCTAAAGCCCCATTAACCCTCTTTGGGATCCAGTTGCTCATCTCATTTCCATGCCCAAGGAGCCCAAGTGTAGAAGTGCCATCCCCCCATGTGTAAAGGTCACCAGACAATGTAACAGCACAGGTGTGATGCTCCCCGCAGGCGACAAGTTCTATATTCATATTTACAAGAGCATCAATCAGTTTTGGCTGAGATACATCAGCATCTACACCATGCCCAAGCCTCCCTCCTGATTCCTCCCCCCAAGAGTATATCTCCCCTTGCTTGGTGACAAGAGCTGCATGTCTCCCACCACACGATATGTTCTGCACATCTAGTATTACAGCAGATTCTAAGGCTTTCGGTGCAAGAGAATCCAATTTAATACCTGAATAGCTACCGAGTCTAAGACTTCCACCACCTAGAACCCCGTCCCCAGTCCCTTCCCCCCATATAAATACATCCCCTAAAGCATCTCCATCGTCATGACCTGAGCCTTGACTGGATGAGCTGACAGCACTTGACAGACTCACCCTGAATGCATCTGTGGCAATGGCTCTTGCATGCCCATTTATGTTATCTGAGCATCCAGAAGATAAAGAGTGGAGTGACCCTGTAGCAGAATCTGAAGGAAAGAAAGACTTTGGAGGTACTGCATATGAGACAACCTCAGAGAATGATTTGTCCAATCCATTCTTTGTTGGGCTTCCATATGGACTTCGAACTCGAAAAGTGTCACTGCCATCCTGAATTTATATATGAGTCAGCAATTTCCCATTGTATTGGTAACATTAGAAAAGAACAAAATGATGAACAAACAGGGAACACCTTCTGCATACTGTCACTGCTACCAAAGGGAGAGTTTAAAGGAGAACTTCGACGGGTGTATGTCCTTGGACTGTTTGTACCAGATGATGCTCCATCACTTCTCGATTCTGTTCTCCAACTTCGGTGATGACTGCGTGGTATCAATGTTTTTAAACCAGCAAACCAGACTTCAGCTTCATCTTTATCCTTGCATATCTTGCACAGAGAAGAGTGAGATTATCATAAGGGTGATATAAGTAAGCAAATCATGAAAGAATAGACAAAAGCATGGAGGAGGATAAATGCTCAGAAGTACTAGGAGACATATTTAGTTGATCCAAGATTGGACTAGACTTACAAGATCCAGTGATCTATCACTATATATGAGAGAAAATGATTGACATTCCTTCTCAGGCTGTGGGTATCTCTGAAAAATTGCCTGGCAGACAAAAATGTATCAGGAGTTAATAATTTATATATATGTATATATATTACATTGAGCTTGCATTTAACAATTTGAGGTTATTCACTTCAGAATATTAGTATTTCACATCTGTCTATGAAGTCTCACGCAATTTTCCATCGTATTTTGCTTACTGATTAGGTAGGATCATGAACTAGATTCATTAGATCTTTTGGTTTTTAACTTTTCATTGTTTGGCTTACATTTAGTCAACAACATGATCCAACCTTGTTTGGGGCTTAGGATTGCAATGTAACATTATCAGCTTGCTAGTTCTTAATTGTTTACTCCACAACTTAAATGGTGAAAAAACCTAGGTCGGATATCTAGGCCAAGCATACATACAAACTTATGTATTGGTTTCAACTAAGAATCCTTAGGTCTCTAAAACCCTAGGGAACAGAAAATCTTCGGTGGAAAAACATAGTAAGCCACAATTCTCTATCGCAACACTTAAGCTAGGAGTAACTGGAGAGAAAACATAACTTCTATACAATCCTTACCAGGATTGATGTCCTGTAAACAAAACATAAGATCGAAATTAGGTGAAAATGAATCCACAAACTTCATACAGACATACATTAGAAGAACACGATACTGGTTTCAAATATATAATTTGCCATCTGCAACAAAACAACAAGTTTATTATTTTCCTATAACAATTTTTATCTGACTAATGAACTTCTTTGAAAAGTGGCAGAGCATGCTGCTGTCTCCTCCTGAAACATGAACCGTCCAGAAATTTCCAACACAAAATTTCTGCTCCAGTATTTCTATAACCATTTTGACTAAAAATTTCTTTATATTTTCAAGAATGAGACTCTATAATGTGATTAACTGGATTGTTGCTCTGCTCTGGTAAGTATACATATCAGAAAAATAGCCTTTGCCGAAAAATCTTAATTTATAAAAATCTTAGGTTTTCTGGAGGCTTGTGTATCCAAAAAGGGAACTTACAGTGCGTTGTCCAGGCATGATTCTGGATACATGACTTAGTTTGAGATGTTTCTCCTCTTTGCCTGAAAACCATATTAATGTGGACTCATCCTGAAAATACAAATATGCACAACTAATCATTTGTAAAAGAATGATAAATGCTAACTTTAGGAAAACATGACTAGCAAAATGAGTCATTCCAAAGAACTTTATAGGTTAATATGTTCATCTTATAATTACGCAAATATGCATATATGTATTGATCTTGTAATAAGAATAATAAGATATACCCCTCTTAAGGCTTTCTCCAATTTGAAGAAGAGAAAAGATCTCTTGAGGATCAAGAAAGAAGACAGATATTGGTACTAAATTATCATTAACTTATTGTATAAAGGAGTAACCAGTTTCAAGCACAACCTCAAGGGATCACATACTCTTGCATTTATAGCTGACTAAGTGGAATTTTGGGAGAGAAAATTAATAAACATGAAATATCACAATTGTTCAAATTGCATGAAGAAAAGATATCTGATACCATCCAATGCATAACATGAAGCATATAGCATATTTTGTTTGGACATATCAAGCTAATATTTGAAATTTTCCATTACAAATGATAATATATAGTTGCACTACCTTTAGTTTTCAGAAAAACATAATTCTAAAGCAATTCTTAGACTAATATTGTCATGTACAAGATAGACAAAAGAAGAAAAAAAAATGACAGACAAATATTTGAAGGTGCAACCGGACAGTATATCAGCATCTTGAATATCAGAATCCAAAATTCTAGACATGTGTCGACAAAGCTTACATTAGATAATCTGAATGGGCAAAATTTCGGTTTTCCTCTTCGTCCATATTTTAGCAAGTATGCTCCCTTCTTCAGAGCAGTGATAGCCTGTGAGTGATGAAAAGGACAAAAAAAATAAATCATACGATTAATCTGCAAGACAAATTCATTTGATCTGAAACATAGCCAGATAAGAGCACACGTTCAGCATGATAAAAAGGAAAAAGTTAGGTATGTTACATATTTGTCCATAAAATTGAGAAGACTATATATTCAGTAAGATAAACAGCATAATTTGAGCATATTACCAGGATGTTATATAAATGATTTTCCACAAAACACAACAAATTAATAAATAAGCCAAGATCGTTAATCTAAGAGTGATATCACAAACAATAGAATGACACCATAATGTCTACCCATCTATAGACCCACTCGCCTCCTAGTCCATGGTGGCCAATCTGACTAGCATGATTGGCAGTCCTCTCATGATCAAGAAGAAAAGTCTAGGACTCTAATCTAGTGCAGAAAGGGGTCTTTAAAATTTTGGATGACTAGCTTGTATTAGTACAAACCAGTGAGTGAGCTACTGTAGCCACACAAGCCGGAGTAGGCAGTCGTCCAGATTTGGGGTCCTACTCTGGCCGGTCAACCAGAGGAAGACAAGTTCAGCTAGTTTTCAGGGGTATCTTAATGATGAATTTCTAGGCCTGCTGTAGCCAGAATTGGGCATCAGTAGCCCTATAAGTAAGTCATTCTCCAAACTGGACCATGTCCTAGTTATGAGAGCCACGTCCTAACAAATTGCAAGGAGAGTTCCATCAAATTTATGAGATTGACTAACTAAGAAGAAGAGGAAAGCAAGATAAACATGCATGTAGGAGTTATATAAATCTAATGTATATGTAGCTAAACTGATATAGATAGTTCCCACTCTAGTTCCTAGTAGTACTTCTTCGCATCTTCTGCCTATGCTTTCATCTGTTTCACAAATCTTTCTCTAGGGATATGATATTTGGGTGTTCGTTAGCATCACTATTGACGCTTTAGCATGTTCATTCATTTTTGTTCAACCCTGGAAGAAGGACTGCAACAAAAATAAACTTGATTGGAGAAAACCGTTCCATTGGAAAAGTTAGCAAACAGATATGAAATGTCTTGACTAGTCATCAAATATGCAAGTCTAGGAAATTGGGGAATAACTAACGTAAACAGAAGCCAACACTCAGGTTAAGGATGAATAAGTGCCAAATTTAACAGCACCTTGAAGCACTTACTAGCCAAGAGGAGTTGAATTGTTGTTGCAAGAATCAAGCATTTCAATAGAAGTGTATAGTTGTTAGTTTAAACTCTTGTAAATTGAATGTGCAATATGCATAAACTGAGAATGCTTTCACTTAGTCATATCCACGGAAGTTGATACCAAAACGCCAACTAGTTGTTTACATCACTCGACACAAAAAAATCCTCAGATGCAACAGAGAAGCCAGTGATATGGACTACTCTAGTCGACCTTGGATCAACAACTAAGAAACACCTATTCCTCCGATTCAACTACAGGAACTAAAAGAACAGCGTTCCACCAAGAATTCGAAGCCTTTACCTGCTCGATGTCCCTCTCGGCGTGGCCCGTCCTGCCGTGATCTGCCGCCGCCGACGCCGCCGCCATGCCCCCCGCCGCAACCGACCATCAAGATTCAATCTTTCGGCTTCGCCCGACACAAATCAAACCCCGAGCACCGTTCTGTCGTCATCGAGACCTCCGAATCATTCATCTGATGATCGAAGTCGCCCCCTCGAAGGACTGAACGTCAAGAAATGCTCCAAATGCTCCCAAGATCCGTCAAAACCGCGCCTCGATTCCGCTTCTTTGGGGAAAGATTCCTCTTCCTCGACCGCTACTCGGATCCTAACGACAAAGAGAGAGAGAGAGAGAGAGAGAGGGAACAGAAAGGATTGGGAAAAGAACACCCTTTCCTCGCTTCGCTCTCTTTCCTTGTAGCTATTGCTCGAGCTACTTGTGGATCCAATAAGGGCAACAACTTTACATTTAAACCCCCACACACACTTCAAATTACATAACATTAACCAAAGCGGTGGACTTCCGAGTCATTCCAGTGTCACTTAGGATTGCATACAAGTCCCTATACTAAGATATATTTCAAGAAATCCCCTCACAGCTCACTCATGTGGTCCCGTCCTCCGCGGCCTCCTTTTGCCCGAGGGGGGAATTCCCGGTCAGATCACCGCCAGTAAGGCGGTGATCAAATCTAAGGTTTTGGTGGCTAGATTCTTATAATAATAATGGCAGTGTGCCCACACTTATTGATGACAAGTAATTAATGGATCGATATTGCAATTAAAGAAAGCAATGGTTGGTTTGCCAAAACTGCCAATGCTAAACTAATAATGCCTTCTAAATTCAGCTTATTTCTCAGTTGTTAAACTTCATTTAGATGAGCTAAAGGTGGTATTTAATGATATGATTTAGATTAATTATATAGAACATGAACCATCATATATAGATCGAAGGAGAGTATCTTTTACTTAAACAGTCATAATCACATAGTCTCACGATGAATTATTCATAAAATTAATTTTAACTAAAATAATATTATAATTTTTTTATTCGTCGTCGTCGACCAATGTAAAACTAAATAATCTTAGTCGTTTCATTTAAACATAACTCAGGATCTGTTGATTATGAATATAGTATGTTAATCTTAAGATTAGAAAAGATTTATGTGATGGATGGCTCTATCAATTTTGCCTGTCCACAATCCATCACTGTTCCAAACTAAAGGCAGATAGAGATAAAGATAGATAAACAGAGAGAAAGAGCCTGCAAGTCTCAATCAAGGGTCCCCCCTTTCTCAATGAGGACTCATCACACCCACAACATTCCTCCTTTTGAGAGAGAGAGAGAGAGAGAGAGAGAGAGAGAGAGAGCTCTTGAGGAAAAAGAAGGGCAGGGAAAAGTGAAGGGACAAGGGTGACTTGTGCTTCTACTTTTGCAACCCCCACGCCAACCCAACTTCATCTTCTATGAAGTGCTGTCATCCCTATCGCACCCCCCTCGAAAGAGAAGGAAACTCATCCACCCATTCCTCTCTTGCAACTCACAATTCCCCATAAAGGGAAGTCATATTGTCTCACCCATCATCACTCCAAAACCACCCCATTTGTAGAGAGATACACACCGTTCATAGACATGCATTTCATCTCCCTCCATGCCTTGAAGATTTATCACATGTAAATAATACATCACCGAGCATCCGAAATTGCCATTTCACTTTCCTTGTTGTCAAATTCTTCTCCAATGTTGGCCTGTGTTGGAGAACTCCACTGTGGAAATGCATTTCACAGACATGCATTTCATCTCTCTTGTTTTGTTGTCTTCTTCTCCGACGATGGCCTGTGTTGGAGAACACTACAGCGGATGCGCAATTCATGTCTGTCAATACCTTGAAGTTCTATCACATAAAGCAATACACACAAAGAATGCCAAATTCCCATTTTCTCTTGTTTCGTTGTCTTCTTCCTCGGTGATGGTTTGTGTTGGAGAACAACACTACTGTGGATGTGGATATTAATAATTCCCAGGCAGCATCTCAAGAATGCAGTGCTGGAGACACTAATAAAAGAAGCTCACTAGAAAAGACAACTTGGTCAGCTTAAAAGTCAATATATTAATGGGAGATGACACCCTCTCAATGGATACAAAATTTGGAAGTTTGGATTATCTCAGTGTCTATTTTGGCTTGTTTTTATGGGTCTAAAAAGCATCTCTCTTTCATAAATTACTGGGACTAATTATATGGACAACAAGGGGATTTGGCATCAGAAGATGGGCATCTTTTGATGTTTGAGAGGTGAACTACCATTTTAGAAAACCTTTTTTTTTCTTATGTCTTGTTGTTTGATGACATGAATTATCTCACCTATAACCATTCTGAAGTATATTTTTAGAGGAAAAAAAATATGACATTATATTATATATAAAATGAATAGTGTGTCAGGAAAGGGAGATAACATCCATTATCAATAATTGATATGAAAATAACAACATATTGGGAATTCTAATCATGTTACCACATGTCTTGATTTTAGATCAAGATTCTTTGATACTTTTACTAATTGTAACTTTTTCCTTGATCATGTACCATAATGGATGTATTATAATGATGATGAAGAGTTTGCTAATGAAAATAATCAAAACTGTGTCAGGGAGCTGTGATTTTTATGTTCATAGCAGATATGTCTACTTAATTATGCTCCACAGACATAGAGTTATATGTAGACTATATTATACAGTCCAAATTGTTTGACATTTGAAGCATGCATTACAAGAAAAGCTTTTTATCTTCCCCCATGCTTGACCAAGTAGCTCTCTTGACAAGTGATGTTTAGTGTAGAGTAGTACAAAATAAACTTGCATCAACCTTGGATGTTTAGAATATGTCATTGAAACAATGTTTTGACCTCAACTTCTTATTAGATGACTTTAATCAAATGTCTCAATCCCCTTTCAAAATATATATATATCAAACATAGGTCACAATCTTTGACCGAAACCTGTATATGATTGAAGAATCTAATTGCTAGGCATTGGGCTGAGCTTGACTTCCAGTAAGCATCATGAAGAATTCTTGAACTTTGATTGAAGTATTAGAGAAAGAAAGGTTAGGGCTTATAACTATTGCTCAAGAAGAATGCAATAAAAACAAGATAAATATAGTCAATCAATAGGTAAAATTTGATCCTTCTCCCACTCTCAAACCATTATTTTAGTATGTCACAGACAAAGCTACTCTACTAGTAATTTTCTCCCCAATATTTATATTTCTAGGCTTAGTTAAGGTTCATGTCAATTTCATATATTATGTCCCTCCAAATATTACTGATCCTCCATATTAACATCCATTGAAAGAAAACTCAACCTAATACTTTCTAGTTATAATTAGTTAATTTAATTTAAATGAGACACAAGTTGTTATTATATAATCAGCATCAAATTTTAAAGGGTGTAAATGTCATTTATAGATTTTTTAAGCATTTACAAACTCTATTTACTCTCAATTTACAAGCCTGTAACAGTTGATGTGTAATATAATTATCTCTTGTAGTGAAAGAATGACTATGGGTTGGACAAGTGGATAAATATGTTAAATCACATGTTAAAAAATTATCTGAAAAATACAGGATAAAAATTTTAGAAAAACACAGAAATATAAGAAATAAAAGGGTTCTTACATATCTATTCTTTCATATTTTAGAAGTAGCATATTTGCCCCTATATGTCACCCCATTAGCATATGCTTGATGAAATAGTTAATCATATATAATTTTGATTAATAAGATTTAATTTGAGCTTAAAAGGAATTATATAACAAAAGATTAGCGCTTGTATAAGAGTTACCAATTATATAAGTATGAATATCAATCGGTGTTATAATACCATTGTGCTAATTATTAAATCAACTAACAAATACTAATTATAATGTTCTGAGTTTTACATGAATACAAGTTTTCTTAGAGAGTTAAGTATGAACATCACTAACTGTAGAGGGATATATAAGCAATTTTGTCAAAATTAAGGCTAAGAATTATAAATTTTGGCAGATAATTTTAGGATTGGTTCTAAGATTTATAGATCCTTTTAGCTTTTTTTTAATTGAATTTTTAACACTCTAAAGGACAATAATACATGTAGAGAACATTGAATTTTGTTCGATCCGACTCTTTAATAAGTGAATCATACCGATCAATATTTCTAATCGGACTAATTAGTTCAGTTCGATTTACGGTTCTTGTAAAACCTTTTTCCAGGAAAATATTTACAGGACTTCTCTCTGTGTTTCACTATTTGGGTTTATGAACTATTGGTTTTTGTTGATCATCATTGTCAACTGTGGTTAACTTATCAAGCATTAACACATGCTTATTAAATTCTAATAAATCAATTTATTTTCTATTTTATTTCCAATGTAGCAATAACATGGAGTATTATGTTCTTTTAACGTAATCATTATTTTTCTTTGAATGTTGTTCTTGAACACATTTTGTCTACTTTAGCAATCAGATATGCTGCAGAGGTTTCAGCTGCTGTGTCTTGGAGCCCAGTCCGGTCCAGCTTGAAGGACTCATGTTTCAGCTACTGGCTCATAATTGAGTTGCAGATCATCATCAATGAGTGACACCAAATGTGCCAGCACTCATCATCAGATGCATCCCCAAGGTGGGCAATGCAATCAACTGCTGATTCCAGTAATCAATGAAGCAGGCTGTAAAGAGAAGACTGCTGAACCCAAAAAAAAAGAAAGAAAAAAAAGTATGAGGACTGGACAACAATCAATCATAATTATTCCCTTCTGTGGACCAACTGATGCTACTAAAAAAAATTTAGTATTGACGAGAGTCTCGTGTAATAAATTATTATGATTTTTATGATGCTTTTGGATACATGGAAAATATGTCATCAGTTTTTTTAGCTTTGTGTTAGGTATATATATATATATATATATATATATATATATATATATATATACAGAATTTTTTTGTTTGATTTATGGTTGAGATATGGAACTATGAATATTGAGTCAATATAAAACAAACACATATTTTTGTAGAGATGGCATCCAGCTATCATCTGATACTTGTCCCCTGGAAGTTCTACAGCTAAACAGCACCTGAGCCCCACATACACTGGCAAAGTTTTGCCCTCTTGCCATGCTTGATGATTCTGCAGATTTCCAAGGCCAAGTAACTTCATTTTCTCCATTGCTGGGATAGAGAATTGAGAATTTGGGTGGATCTGCATTGCTTCCTTCAAGGAAAGAAGAAAAGGGACCACTGCAAGCAGCAGGTATCTTATGAAGCAGGGATGCCATTTTGTCCTGAGATCACTATCCACCTGTGGGTCACTCAGTGATCACCACATGTACCAGCAGCTAATCCTCTTGCCCTGCATCCAATCTCACACTTAATTCTCAGTCAGCACTAGAAAGAAGAAAGAGATGTCACTGTTTAGGTGGAAAGGCTATGTGAATGTAGTGAGTCCAATGACACCAGTGAATCATGTCACTGGAGGTTTGGCATGCACTTTTGACCTAAACAGGGCATTCTAACATGCATTGTTTTTCTCAGAAATGAATGAATGAATGAATGTTAGTAAAGATTACTTTTTCATGTGGTAGTGTGTGTTTGTGTGTGTGTTAAGAGGTTTCTCAGAGGTCAGAAACCTTGGAATACACTTTCTGACCCAAACAAGGCTTGTCAGCTTGGCTTAAGGCAGGTTTCATAGCAAAGTCTCTTTGGTTTTCTGAGAAATGAATGCTACATATAGATATAATATTTGAATTATGATATCATGTGTTTGGAAGATATTCTTTGCATTTTTTTCCCTTGATTTCTGTGAAAGGTTCCATGCAAAAGGAGGACAGACAAGCAAATAGAGAAGTCATACTTTTATTGTAGTTGACTTTACAGTTCTCATCTGCAATGCAGATAAGATCGAAATAAATTTTGATTAAAATAGAGGCCTTTGGATTCCTCAATAGGTAACTGCTACAGATTTATATGAAATCTTCCTCTTTAGTTGAAGGACTAGAGGTTATATGATTCTCTTGATGTCCCCATGAAAGACCTACTTTTGCTACCATAAATTCATGTTTCAGATGCTTAAGAAATGACTCCATGAGCACCTCCATGGGAGGTGGTTCCACATTAAGTCTGGTGGTGGGTGCAAGAAACACTAAACTTATGCTTTTGATCTGGCAATAATGCAGCAGCCTTGCTTCGCATCATTGATGGATTCATTAATTTGTTGAGCCTGTGTGTTAGCTCCAACAATGAACATATCAAAGAAAACAAAAAAGAGCAGTGAGATAACATAAGGCATCATTACATCCATACAGATCTAGGCTTACATACTGAACAATAGATGTGACTTCAAAGGAAAAAGAACTGTGAGATGGAGGTACCAAACAGTGATGTAAATTTGTCATCAAAGTTATCAAAGATATGGTTCTCTGAATCTCATTGAGATATTATTGCAGGAAGATGCTACAGAAGAATTAGTTTGCAGAGGTTTTAGCTGAAATGTCTGATAGATAGAGTATGAGTGTTTTGGATACAAATGATAGGAGAAGGGAGAAAGATGTGCCCTCATTTTATGCAGTTCTGTGGTCTGAGATCACTGGTTTACCATTAGGGATGAGTTGAGAAGGGGACAGTGAGAGGTCAGGTTCAGAGGAGCTCTTTTTGGTCAGTCATTGGAGTACAAGGCTTTGATGAAATCCACTGAATGCTATCTCTTTATCTAAGTCTCAAATAATTTATAATTTATTATATTAGATACAATACTGTCACGAATTTAATTTGAATTATCTAAATTATGAAACATCCACATTTATCCACAATGATCAGTCTGGATTTCAATCTCTTAAGGGTCTTCAAAGAAGAAAAAAAAAAAAAGTCAAAGAGACAAGTAATAGACAAAATATCATCGTTTACGGAACAAATAAATTGTTATATCAGATATATCATAATGAAGTTCTGATTAGGAATTTCATTTCAAATCCTTCTATTACCTTCTGGTCTAGATTTCAATCTTTTATGGATCTTCTAAGAAGAAAAAAGATAAGTGGAAGAGACAAGCAACAGGCAAAATATCATGGAACCCTCTTTTTATTCAATGCTCCTTTGTCAATACTATTTTGGAGCCAACTTACAAGTCATGGGATATGCTTTGCACAGCATCTTTGTATTTGAGGATCATTGGTCTGTGGAAGTTAAACAAGAGAGAAAAGTAAAAGAATCTTCTTGAAGAGTCAACTATGCTCCTTTATTTCTTAACAATGTTCACTTTTTCTAAAGAGTGAGATGTTGCCTTCAGTTTATTGGCAAGTAAGATTTACTCTCTCAAAAAATCTATGGATGCAATTTTCTGTGGTATATGAGCCAAAGAAGCTTGTGAAAGAACTGTTGAACAGTACCTTCAACACAGTTACAATCAATTGGGATCCAAAATCTGTTGTTCACCTTTTAGTTTACAGACAGTGCAGAATGATCTCAGCCTCACTGATTTGTTTAAGAATGCCAAAGATAATGAATGGGAGGCTGGTCATGTTACACATCATTGATATGATTTGTTCCACTCCATATCTTTAGATGATGCATTGCCATTGAAATCCTAAGCTCTGAAACCAGTGCTCTCTCTACTGACTAGCAATGGACAAGTCAAAGTTGAGTCTGTGGAATTCCCCAATTTGCCAGGAAGATTACTTAGATCAGGACAAAAAAATTATGCCTAGGAAACATCACAAGTTAGGAGGAATGAGTACCAGTAGCTTCCACCTTCATCAGAAACTCATTCTTTGATTTGTTCAACCAAGTTCACAATCAATCAGGTTCAAGAAACATACAAAATTAGAAAGTATTTTCAACCAAGTTCACAGTCAATCAGGTTCAAGAAACATACAAAATTAGAAAGTATTTATTGGGTATATTCATATGCATGAAAATTTTCGGAGACAACCAATATATCTATGAAGCTAATTGTAAGTGGTTAGACAAGTATTACTCTAATCGAATGATCAGATATTGATTTGATCGATTATGCATGTGTTATATATATATATATATATATATATATATATATATATATATATATATATATATATATATATATATATATATATATATATATATATCTATCTTAAGTTATGAAATTAATTGATTTTACCTAAGTTATACAGTACCCTTGCACATTTATCTATAAAGGATTAGCCTCCTTGAAATTTTTTACGGTCTCAAAAGAACATGTAAAAAGAAGATAGGTTAGAAAAAATATTTATCTCAAAATCTCATAAATAGATATTTTAGCAAACACTTGATAAACAATACAAATTACAAAAAAAACTTCATAAGCTCTAATCAGTTACACGACAAAGAATCCAGTATGATCCATTGCGATTAAAAATCTTCATAAATACTTATATGATATTGTTACGAAATAAATCTAGAGCTTGTTCACTATTTTATCCCGTAGTAGCATATCCAATTACTTTGGATTTTTTATAATACAATCGTTTAAGGTTTGTAAAGTCTATAATTATAATTTGAATTGTCTATTAAGTGTCTATTGAAATATTTACTGGTGAGATTTCAAATTAAATATTTTCTTAATTCATCTTTTCTTTTACGTATTATTATGGGATCATAAAAAATTTATAGGAGATCGGTCCGAACATCATTTGCTATAAAATCAGGTAGCTTTATCACTGATGATGAAAGAGGGTGGCATCAAAGATATTGTCGCTCACTAAACAAAGAGATTTGACGAAGATAGAGCACAGCACAATAAGATATGCGTGGAAAAGGGAAGGAGGCAAGTGTTGGGGAAATCACATGGAATTGCCTCCCAAGTGGGCGTGGGCATGAGATACGTCGAGGCGGTTTCACACAACTGGAGACGGGTGGTCATCCCTGACCTCAGCGTATCTGCTGCCAGGATCAGGCGGGCCACCACCGGCGCCACCGCCACCTTCCAAAGCCACCCCCTCAGGCATGCATAATAAACCACCCCCACCTCCTCCCCTTGATTAACCCCTCCCTGATTCCTTCCCCCCTGCTCACCCTTCGATCCAACTCGCACCCATCTTACAGCTTGCTTTATCATGATATCTTTATATGAATATATATCTAGAGAGAGAGAGAGATCTTTGTCAGTGTTTGGTTGTGGTTTTGTTTCTTGGTGTTTAATGCAAAGATGGAGTGAGGACATGGGAAGATACGGGTGAAATCTGGTCGGATCTTGCTTTGCAAGGGGTCGGATTTGGTGGGCCGGAAGGTGGCTTATATTTCGATTGCCTTAGCTGTCTGGAAGAGTCCACTGCGAGCGAGAAGGAAAGTGGGAAGGGACGACCTCCACCTCTCCTGCTACTTCTGCTGCTGTTGTCCGTTTCCCCCGCCTTCTCCGTCTCTTGGCCCTCCTCGAAGCTGGTTGTTGTGGCGAGGAACTGGTCGATGGCTGTTGATGCAGAGGCCCAGTTCCATGTCCTGGCCGTGGATGACAGCCTCATGGACAGGAAGCTCATCGAGAGACTCCTCAAGACCTCTTCCTTTCAAGGTTAGCCAAGCTTCTGCTGCTCTGGTTCATCTTGTTTTCCTTCTCTCCTTGACAAGCTTGTGTTGGTGTTTCAGTCACCACAGTGGATTCCGGGAGCAAGGCTCTTGAGGTCTTGGGGTTGAGCGAAGACCAAACAAGCCCATCGGCTGTCTCACCAGAACACAATGTAATCTTTGATCTTTCTGCTTTCCTTTCTTTCTTGGATGCGCGTATATGATGGCTGCATGATTTTGATGGCGTCGTGAACGTTGATACTGTTCTGGCAGGAGATTGAGGTGAATTTGGTCATAACAGATTACTGTATGCCTGGGATGACAGGGTATGACCTCCTCAAGAAGATTAAGGTAGAGTTCATGCTTGTTCATCAGGTTTCCAGTCTGCACATTTTGTCTTCGATTCATTTGTTTCAAGAAGCTGAGGAGGGGCTTCTCTTACTCTAATGTCAGGGATCATCATCTTTGAAGGACATCCCGGTGGTGGTCATGTCATCCGAGAACGTGCCTTCCAGAATAAACAGGTGAGGATGAGGATGATCATTCCATTTCTTCTTTACCAAGATGAATTCTTTCTGTTAATATATTTGATGAGATTTCAATCTCTGTCAAGAAATCCAGTCTTCCTAGGTTATGAAATAATTATTTTTGGTTGGTGGCTTGTGAATGCTAATCCGAAATCCTGATCGATGATATAAAATTGGATTGACCTTTTCTATTTATTACTCCAAAATTTAGTTTCTATTAATTTACAATCCATTTTGCACACCCAATTGCAACAAGGAAATCAAAATGAAGGAAAATAATCCTAGTGGTTGATGAGTATTGCTAGTAGTCTGTAACTATTTATTTTCCTCTATTTAAAGAGAGGATTATTGTTGATACGGAGTTCGGCAATAGATATGCCTTTTAAGTGCCCATGAATAATGGAATTATATTGTGATCCGATAGGGCGAAGAAAAAAGTAGATATTCCCAATCTACAAGTGAAGTCATGAGATTTGTGTTAAATTAATCACCTTTAAGAATAAAGAACAAACGGATAAGAGTTGTATTTGCAAATCAGATCGGTCTGTCATTTGTCTTCTGCTGCTTAAGAAAAGTTTTCCACCTAATCCTGCAATAGAAAAGTTGCATAGATGTCATCTATTCTGAGGTCGAATCAGGAAGGAAGGCAGTCCTTTTCTGCAATATGGTCAAACATCTCAAGATCTTTTCCTTGTTCTTGTTAGATTTGCTCAATATTCTGAAGTTGATGTGATGAGATAAAGAAGGGTAGAGAGGGCACATCTGATATCTGCTAACCTTTATCTAACATGGAATTGCTTTGCTGTGTACTGCTGCAGATGCTTAGAAGGTGGGGCAGAAGAGTTCTTTCTGAAGCCAGTGCAGCTCTCAGACATGAAAAGGCTCAGGCCTCATATTCTTAAAGGGAGATCAAAAGACCAACAGCTGCAACGAGAAGAAAACAGTAACACCATCATCATCAGCAGCGGTGGCAGTAAAAGGAAAGCCATGGATGAGGAACCTTCACCCGAGAGGACAAGACTCAGATTCTCCACTGGTAGCTTAACCATATTGTGATATGAACAAACATGTTTGTCGACTAGCTGAAGATCCTCATCGGAGCGTTGAGTTTCTTCGGGTGCTGCCAGAGAATTCACATACCATGCCGATTTTGCGGTGGCTAAAGTTACCGAGAAGTAGGAAATGTAAATAGCCGGAGGACGAAGACGATGATGATTTGGCTGGATTCATGAGATACCTACCATCAGGTGTTTGTTTCATGGTGCCAGGGAGACTTTTTGCTAGTTTCTGCTAAAATACTTTCTGGTGACAAATGACATCGTCTTTGAGCATCCAGAGTAAAAGAACTACTCCCATCGCGATGCAGGGAAAAGAAGTAGCCTTGGATCTCTGATCCGAATGATGCGACACTTCTCAAGCTTCTGATTTCATCCTTGATTCAACCTGGCTTATGCTGTTTGGTTTTGTATTCATCAATGGCAGAATGTTTTAACAGGAGCGAGTTTTCAATAAATATCATCGGACGGTGAGGCATATCACCAAAATCGAACACTTTGATATTCTCAGAGAATCTAGAGAGATCCAACTTTTGAAACCTTATGGTCATTCATTGCTTGTAACTGGATCCAATATGATCTGTAATCCATCTTGAGCAGGAAAAGATTGTGGAACAACCATGCACTTGTCTTTCTTTGAATCCACAGACTAGCCAATCTTTGTTACAGTAAGAATTTGCTTACAGATATGGGCTTTGGATTTCCAACCAAACAGATGTTTAGCTTGGCAGAAACAGTTCCTCGAGCTTCAAACTAAAGATTGAGGTTCTTGATCTGAAACTACTGATTCTTGAATCACCATACCCCCTGGGAAAGAGCAGCTTTTGTGTGATGAATTCTGCATGCTGCTGCAAGAGATGAAGCCAAAAGCATATTGCTGATGCACCGGCCTCCAATCTGACTGTGGTGACTCACTCTGTGCAAGGATTTGGAAATGGAATCATTTGGTAGCATCCACAGGACAGGCAAACCCATCAAAGGTACAGAAGACAACATCAGCAAACTGGTCAAGATATGCTTGTTGCCTTTACTACACTAGTTCCAATGTGGACCTCTTCACAGCACTGGATTCTTGCAATAGATATGCCCTGAAAGCCCATAGATTGAGAACCTGCACCAAGTTGGTCATCTTGATCAAATCAAAAAGGTTCTTTTACCACCTAAACTTGCTGATCCTCTAAAATATTGGTAAATTTACTAGCTATTTAATCTTGTTCAAACAAACCGAAATCGATGTCAATATAGAAAATGACAGCAAACCAAATCAAGATCAATTCGATCGGATCGAATTGCTGATCCCTCCACTCGGTTCGATTCGATCGGATCGGATCGCGTTTAACTAGTTTTAATTGAACATCATCCTCAGCCTCATTAACTTTTTTTTAAATAAAAAGAAAATTCAGCATATATATTTTTAAATTATATTTAATATAAACAAAATATCATATAATTTTTTTTCATTAATTATGGCACGACCACCGCCTCTCCGCTCTTTATTTCTTCACCGTACCTATTCTGTTTACGCGGTCAACCACCTCCATACTCATTGGGGAACTATGTAGGGCCCACCGACGTTCCACTTCCTCGTCCAATCAGAACTCAGGCCGGAGACCACCTTTGTCCTCGATCTGATCACATCAAAACGAGCACGCTAAATAAAGCACATCATATTATAATCCTCGGATAAAACCCTCCGCCACTCTGAGAAAAGCTTTACTTCGTGCATGGGCCGCTACCTTCACGATTATTGGAACATCTGCGAGCCCCATGTTTGTTCCGATACGAGATCCAATCAAAACGCAGGTAGGTGAGTACATTCGTCGTTTCTTTATATACTCGAATTATCCCACCGCAATAAGCATACACTACGCGATCTGATCATATCAAAGTAAGCACGCATAATAAAGAGCAAGATAAACATTCCACGAATATACCCTCGCATCTTAATTTCGGATTGATATCGATGTGCGTCTTCTTTTGGATCGAGGAAGACCCCATTCATCTCTCCCTCTCTCTCCCTCTCTCCGCTCCTCTCCCCTTTTCGCTTGGTGACAAGGGCTTTAGGGCTCATAGCGATCTGAAACATCCCGATCTCCCTTCACCCCCTTCCTCTTTCTCTCTCCCCGGATCCAACCGATCCGCGCATCCATGGAGGAGCAGGGCCAGATCGCTCCCTTGTCTTGCACCCGGGGAGAGGTAACGCCGGATCCGGATCTCTTGTTTTATGGTGGTTTGATTGATCGATCGATTGACTTGGCTTCGTTATGCGGGTAGGCGGTAGTCGAGGAGGGGAAGGGGTGGGATGATTCGAGCGAATCGGGCGAGAGATGTGGCTTCTGCGCTATTTGCTTGGAGAAGATTGCGCTGCCGGAGATGGCGCTTGTAAAGGGCTGCGAGCACGCCTACTGGTTTGTGCATAACTTTTTTAGGGTTTTCTGCGTTTTACCAATTTTTGGTTTGGAAGGTTTCAGTTTCTTGCTTTTATCTATTTGGTAGGTTAATCATACGGAAGAAGTAACAAGTAATTTTTTAGGAGAGTTATGAAAGAGATCTAATTCTGGCATGGTAAATCTTAAAATATAAGAAGAATTAAGCACAATTTTTCATCATAGTTTGCACAACTAGATTGCTTTTTGTATTTTTCAAGAAGAATTACACAGGAATATGAGGAAATATATTAGACTTCTTGAAATGAGAAAATAGAGGAGGAAGGCTCTGCTCGCCAATGTTAAGCAGTCTTCATTACTCAAAATCTTGATCACTCGGGTTGCGTAAGAGCGTGGTGCCTCGAAAGAATGAGTGCTTGTGCTGTCAAAGATAACATTTCTGGGCGATGAGAACAGTTTGAGTAGGGTTAGGCTGCCTATGTTTTAGGTTGATAATCAGCTAATTGTCACTAAGTAGAAAGAAAAGCAATCTATATCTCCTAGTGAACTATTCTTTCTTTTTCTTGAGGGCATAATGTTTCCATTGAACAGTGTATGGAAAAAGACCTTGATTCCAAGAAATGTTATGTGATAAAAAACCCTGCTGGTAAAAGAACCTTTCTGATTTGATCAAAATGACCAACTTGGTGCAGGTTCTCAATCTATGGGCTTTCTTTTTCTTGAGGGCATAATGTTTCCAATGAACCTGCACCAAGTTGGTCATTTTGATCAAATCAAAAACCTAAAGATGTCCAAAAAACTAGAGAGGTGGGTTAGGCTTAATAATGCGTATGATTATGGTTGATCCTTGAGAATGTTATCTGTGGATCTACCATCAAACTATCATAGGAAAAGCAAGTATACTCAGGAAACATACTATCAAGATTCACTTGTCTGTTTGTTAGTTTAGTGGTGATTGTTTACTCTTCTTTTAAATGACAAAGTTCAAATGCTGACTTTGGCAAGGAGACTCATGATCGAAAGCATGGGATTGTTGCTTTTGTCTCTTCGTCTATTTTTTTTCAACGCAGTGTAGTAGTTTAAATTTGATCTGCACATAAATCTTCACAGCAGTTTGAGATACAGCTCAATATGGATCTAGAATTCCTAGTAAATATTATCTGTAAGTTAAATAGTGAATCTTGTATTTGTTATGGACTAAGCTATTGTAGCACACTTTGTGCAATCTAAAAAGGCATCATTTTGGAGTGGAGATATTATCACCGTGACATGTTGTGACCATGTAAAGAGCTATTTGATGTAAAAGAAACTTTAAAGTGATTCTCAGACTTCAATATATTGTATACCAATGTATCCTGAGAAAAATTTTTGATTATGCATGTATTGCTAAAAGAATCTTGTTACTGTTTGCTTGGGTAGTGTAATGTGCATCCTGCGGTGGGCAACATACCGTGAAAGACCATCGTGCCCTCAATGTAAGCATCCATTTGAGTTCCTCAGTGTTCACCGTTCACTTGATGGCAGGTTAGGCATTTTTATCTTTCCTGGTCGCCTAAAAGCTGTTGTGCTCAAGTATATGAAATCAATATCAATTCTTTATGCAGCATCCAAGACTACATGTTTGAGGAGAGTGTATGCCTTCTCCTTAGGGCAAGTTGGTTTGTACCATTGGCAGTTCAGGCACAACGAGAGGAGGTGCAAGAAGACGGTTTTGATGAATTAGAAGACTTTCTTCAAAACGAATATGAAGATGAACTTGACGATCTAGATGAAAGCTACTTTGCTAGTAGATCAAGTATTCGTATCGGTAACAGGAGATGGGGTGACAACGGTTATGTGAGGACCGGAAGGAAGGAAGCACGACCTGTCAATCTGCAGTCTTTCGACGATGAGGATGCTGGCCCATCTCGGACTCCAAAGAAGAAAGAGGCAGCAAAAGACAGCACTGGAAGGCGGGCGAAAAGGGCCCTGAAGCGTGAGGCTGCCGATAAGGCAGCCGCAGCAAAGCACCAGCAGCATCTGCAGAGGCTGGGCCGCAAGTAGTGCAGTGTTTCATCAACTATATGTTGCCACTGCTTTCTGTGTAATAAGCCAGCGACTTACTGTACAGCATGTTAACCTCAATCATGTTAGGTTTAGTTTGGAGAAGTGCCACCGAGCATAGCGTTTTGGTGCCTCAAGTCTTCTATATGCTTCGTGTAAACATGCTTCTTTAAAAACTGTACTCATTTGACAGGTCAGATTTATGTGTTTAATTGAAACTACTGAAGCGACCAATGAATGAAAACAACACAGAACTGATTTGTAATTCAGTGAACAAGCAAAAGGATGAAATTTTGAGTCATTAACAATTAGGAACAAGAAACATGCACATACAAACCAAAGAATACTGCACTTGATTCTTCACGAATGGGAATTTTGCAGCCACCAAAACAGCCAACGTGAAAAATTCCAAACAAGTTTCGCTCACTATCTACATAATTATAAAACAAGTTTCGCTCAAAACAGATACCCTAAATGTCTGATGTACACGTCCAAACAAAAACAGAAAACGCTGTCTTTTTACCACTGCCTACTGCGAGAGTTTTGAACAGTGTGTGTTTGACATCCACGATGCAGTGTGGATAACCCATATGTATCCAACACAATACATATACATATGGATCTTTACAGAACTGAGCTAAGCAACCAAATTATATGAATTGGATTGGAGACTGCTACAAGTAAAAGAATAACCAACAACTCCCAAACCCACCCACCCACGACAAACATACATCTATCTCTCAGTCAACAAATAGCAGCAAAGCTTGTACCACTCATAATGTGTCTCCAGATCATCAAACAACCAATTTGCTCAAAATTTTGCCTATATAAGATAATATTTCTCAGCAAGAAGTATCAATGAAAGTATGAAACAATTTGCTGTGTTGACATAATGTAGTCAGAAGTTGTAAATTATTTGGTGCAAAAATAACAAATAGTGACACTGCTTAAATGTGAAAAAAAAAAGAGAGAATAAAAATCTTCATTTAACCTGTTATGTGTTGGGGATGGAGGAGCAAGGAAAAAAAATAGAATACTATTATAATATTTAAAACAGGAGAATTAATAAGAACACTTATGATCCTATTCATTTAACCTGTTATGTCCCTGAGTAATGTGCTTTAGATAATAATTATTATGCTGGCCAACACCAACTAGCATGTCTTGTGCTAAGCCAAAATGCAGTAGTTATCCTGCCACATGGCCAGACTAAACTTCTGCACTGCCAACCATCACAGCAGGCGTGTCAACTGGCATGGAACAGTACATTCCATGCCACATTCCTCATCATGGTTTGACATTTCACCCAGTCCGATATGACACCAATGATATGCCACATTCCTCAACAGTACACGGACAACCCATCTCATGCTGTCCAGTCTGAACCTTGTGAAAACAAAATAAATAAAAAAACGCATTTGTGAGCCCTCGTCACCCCGAACATGAGCCCTTCCCATTTTGGCTCATGCAGCTGCCGTAGCCGCCCGTCATATGCCGCCAACTGGTACGCTTCTTCTTCCCCTTCCTCCACTGCCTCCTCTTCTTTCTTTCTCTTCCTTCTTCCTCCTTCCTCCTCCTCTTCTTCCTTCCTCATGCCTCCTCTTCGTCCACCACTCCTTCCTCTTCTTCTTCTAATTTGAAACAACACCGGCCCCGACTGGCACATACCGTCTGGCCAATGATTTATACAGGTTCGTATGCGAAACGGCATTCCTTGTTCCTCGTACCACAAAACTAACAATCTCGTGCCTGCATACATAATGAATTACTCCTTCTAAATTTTGACAACAGCAGAAAATAATTACAATTATAGATAACCATTCACACAAAACTAATTTTGTCGAGAATGAAGGTTCAAACAGATAATATATACTAATGAATGAGATTCAGATGAGCATACTGCATCAACTTGAACAGTTTTGTTATTGTGGACTGATGTTCCAGATACTTGGATTAGTGCAATGCCATCAGGAGTGTAAGTTTCATCATTCAGGTTCTTCTCTGCAACAATTTTTTTATAACCAGAGCTGATTCCACCCTATGCAAGAAAAAGTTGAACTCAACAAGATAGAAAACCCATGCTCTTTTGGCAATACAAGACTGATATAAGCAAATCTGAGAAAAATCATGTGGATTTCCTTCCCTGTACCAGATTGAACACCATATATCTCAGAATGTTCGTACCTTCAAGACAACCATGGGCTGAAATAGTGCAATGAACTGTGGTGGTTCTTTCCCTTGAAAAATGCGGCCCTGCAGTACATATGATCTTTAATAAAACTGCTGCTGCTTACTAATCTTCTGAAAAAGAGATCAAGAAAATAAAAAACCTGCACTGGTCTTCCTTTTTAAGGAACTCCACATTGTATTAGCCAGCCTAGTCGCCATCAGCTGATCATCCTAGAAGAAAACAATATCATGTTACAAAACCAAAATAAGCAAGCCTAATCAGCAAGCTCAGTCATCCGTTGATGCAGTACAAGTTATGGAACTAATACAACTAGAAATGCAACCTTGGCTGGAACAAGGGATGAACTGGAACCTGGGAGATCCATAAGTGGGTAGGATAAATAATATGCAAGTACACAATTTTAAAACCATCCCAAGGCTAAGATAAATTAGGATGGACATTCAGGAATATTAGATACAAATATCTAAAACTGTGTCGTATTGTTAAATGGGGAAAGATTTAAGGGTAATCTGGTGGCAAGGGTCATGAAGCATACATGCCATTCAATTATGACCAGAGAGTCACATCCATATCAGGCTAGCTTACTGACGAATAATCACCAAATTTTAACTTTTTCACCTAATTTAATTCGTCGTTTCCACGAGGTGACTGTTTCTAGGTTTGGACACCAGCTTTCGGTTGAGAAAACCTGGCTACATTCTGTTTCCCACCTGTCAATCACAATTCTGAAGGAGAAACCACTCCTAATTCTCAAACCCTCTCCCCACCCATGGCATGTGCCAACAATTCATACACTGACCAAGACTGCAAGTGCCAGCAGCTGATGCATTATGATGCATGACAAGGAATGGTCCAGTTAGACATTAAAACAAACAACTAATGTTATCTTTAACACTCAAAAACACTAGCTGGAATAGCCTAAGGCGTGAGGCACCCTTGCGGCCAAAGACGCGAACTTAGCTTGCGTTGCCTAAGACGCGAGTCACCCTTGCGGCAAAGACGCAAACTTAGCTTGCGTTGCCTAAGTTGCGCTTCGCCCTTGCGATATTGCTCCGCAAGGATCGGCCCACTTGTAACCTCTCGCAGGTCCCAAAGGACCTGTAAAAAGAGAAAGTTGATTAGTTCGAAAGAACGGCTGCAAGCCCACAAACAGCTGCTCACCGAGTCCCGGGCGCGATAACAAGTTCCCGTCAAGGCAACGTGCGAACTTGCGAAAGAGTGTTCAACGCCCGGTATATATCCGAAGCCCCATCCAGCCCTGTGCCAATCAAGGGGTTCCTAGGGGCTGAGATGACTGACGTTTTGGTGAGCGGAGGCAGATTCCAGAAATCAACCTGCGGCACATGAAAACGGAGCTATTTTGGGCTGTTTTGGGGCTGTTTTGCTCGGTTCGGTGAGCGATAGCTTTGTAACACTGTAGCGTGTTCGAACTTACATTTTTACAAGCAAAATGATCCAAAACCAAGACAAAACATGCTGCCAAGCAGCTGTACATGTAGGTGTGAGCGACGAACGATTCGTTGCACGGAATTGTTGCGGATGCGCGATGACCGTTTGTAGGTGTTCATGGTGCAGCCAGCCAACACACAAAAAAAAGAACTTCATATACCCCCTTAAGAAATCCCACCATCCAATATACACAAGTAAACTTTAACCCCTCTTTTTACCCTCTCCCCTCATCATCTGTTACTTGTATTGCAAACTTGCAATTTACTAAGATAATTTATTTAAGTTGCAAATGGGATGAAATGACAAAACTTCTCTTAAACCATGGCCAAAGTCACTAAAGTTATTAATTAAGAATGATCAAGATCATTCGAGCTTTGGCAAGCTATTTCAGATAGAGGACATAATGACAATTGTGCTGCAACATCAGAAATACAATGCAATAACATTTCAGAATCTTATCAAACCAGCACATACCAACCAGCATGGCATGATACACCTTAGTACAACAAAAGAGAAACTAAAAGGTTGTTTGATATATGAATGTCGTGATTGGTACACCTATTACCAATATGAACAACACAACAAGAAATGGTTCATCAAATTTTTCCCGGGTTGTAGATATATTATATACCAATACAATCAGATTTGGAAGGCTATACTTGCAATATGATCTCTTTTTTTTTAAGAGATATGTACATAGAATCTTACTTAAGGGAGAACACTTGACATTTAAAAAATTAAGTATTATAGGGGGAAAATTTTTTCACATGACCAATCTACTACTCAATAATAATCTCCGGATCACCAAGAGTAAAGAAAAAATATACAAGCAGTTCAAGTAAAATAATAGGCTTTAAAAGAAAACTAGAAAAAAAATTATGTTTTGACAAAAAAACCAAAACAGGAAGATGATATGCTTTCAATAGGAAAAAAATGACAAGTTAACAATCTAAAAGACAAAAATAATAGTGTGCAATTCTCTCAAGTAGAAGATAGAAGATAGAAGATTGATACCAGAACTATACAAAAATAATAATATATAGGAAAAGAAAACAAAAGAAGAAAACTACCATTCTCTACTGCTACATCTTCTTCTAGTTCAGTATACCATTAGAACTAGGCAGCAAACTATAGGGAGACAGCGGATTCATTCTCTGCCTACAGAGGCAGGATATGGAGACATTAGGTAAATAGTTCTACTAAATTGAAATTACATTACAAGTGACTTCTCAATTTGCTTTAGAGGTTACCAGATGATTACAGTACTTAAAGATGGTCAAATGCTAACAGTGTGAATGTCAGGTCAAAATGTGCCAATGAGAAAGGGAATCAACCATTCTGTGTGACAAGCTCAAAGGATGAGGTGATCAAATCTCATGGTTTGAAACAAGGTCCGCTGTACCGTACCGTACCGGAGTTTCGACCCGGGCTCAGTACGGTACAGTACGGGTGTACCGACCGGTATACCGAGGTGTACCGAGCGGTACACCTGATTTTATCGATTTATCCCTCCAAAATATCTGAAAATTAGAAAAAAAAAAGGTTAGGATAGTGTTGTCAAGTTACAAATACATACTTCATGATTAGAAAACGAATACATATCTCTTGATTAGAAAAGTTAGGATAGTCTTAATTACCCTCTAATTAAAAAAAACGAATACATATCTCTTAATTACAAAGTTCTTCCTCTTAATCTTCCCAAATTAGCCTCGATTGAATTCACAAATCGTTGTTTTATAGAGTTTAGGAGAGAAAAAGAAAATTTGAGAGAGAGTTTAAGAGAGTATAATGAAATAGAGGAGAGAAGAATGGTTTAAATAAGAGGAGAAAAAGCTCCAACGGTCAAATTGACCGTTGGAACACTGTAGCACTGCTACTGTGTGGTAACGGTCGATTTCGACCGTTACCGAGTGGTGTCGGACGGTAACGGTCGAAATCGACCGTTACCGAGTGGTGTCGGACGGTAACGGTCGAAATCGACCGTTACCGAGTGGTACCGACTGGTGTCGGGCGATAACGATCGAAATTTCGACCGTTACCGCCCGATTTTACCTCGTATCGCCCGATACAGGGGTTTTTGGGGCGTACCGCCCGGTAGCGGGCGGTCCGCGTACCGGTAACCTGCCGGACTGGTACGTACCGCCTGGTACGGGCGGTACGCTTCGGTACGGCAGACCTTGGTTTGAAATACCAATTGGACCAGTACATACTAACTGATATTTACTAGTCCGACCAAGTTGCCAATAAATAAATGCAGCTCACTAATGTTTGGAATACTGCTCTTACCTTATTCAGCGATGCTAGGAGAATAGGTCAAGATACCAACCAAAATCTAGGTACTGTATCAGTCTTAACAGACTTTAAAACTGGTATTGAACCAACATTTAGAACGTTGCTCAGAATAATGATAACTTGCAAGTTATTGTACCAAAGATAAATTAGAATGGTAATTAATAATGTATAGATCAACTAGTCTATGGTTGAGAGTTTATTGAGACTCTAAGTCACGGACATTGTTGAATAAAATCTAGGGTGGCAATTGCTTAATAATTAATCTTGACGCTGATGCAGTCATCTCATTAAGCATGACAAAAGATTATGAGAAGTTGAGAACAAGCAATATCATAAAATAATATACATGTAATTAGTGATTCAAGACTTGTACAGGTTTTAGCAACTCTTATAAAGCTAACAGATTAATTTCAACAAAGTTTGAAATTTTAATGGATTATAAGCATCCAAAATCCAAACCACAATGCTTCTAAGAGAGTAGATGCACCATAGAAAGCTTTTGAAAACATCATGACTCAAAAGAACTGAGAATGGAAGTTTTTCTTTTGCTTCCTCAGGAAATACATGGTCATTGCCACTTGCCTGAATACTATCCTTTCCCATCCACCAGGTTAATAAGTAGTCCTCTTTCTTCTCACCGGATCGATATGTATAAAGCACAATATAACAATCTCCACTGTAAAATTTACCAATCTCTTCCCTTGGAAGTGGGTTCTTGGCACTACCATTAATGCGCCAAACCTGAAAGTGATTCCAGAAATTAGGATCCTAAAGAAAAAAGAACTATCTAGCTTCATGTGCAGTTATCTACAGGCTAAAGAAAATTAAAGAAACCTCAAGTTTTCCACCGCCTTCAAGCAAAGGAGGAATTTCCTCATTTACTGGACAGCCTTTTGAGATTCCCTTAAAATCAACGCCTTGTTGTTTTAGCAAAGCTACCAAGACAGCAAGCAAATAAGACAAATTAAAATAATTAACAAATATACATAAAGTTGGTTCCTCTACAGAATCTTCTACTAGTACCTGCAACTTTTCCTTGTCCCTCCTCTCCAGAATTTCCCATTCCTGTCACAGTACCAGCTGACCACGATTCAAATTTTGACTTGAATGAATGTGTTTCATAACCCTGAATAACTTGAGTGACGCGTGTTGTTTTTGGTCTGTTTTGACTGATGATGAAATCCTAAATTTTTTGTCATTAAGAACGCCATTAACGATGAAGTGAGAAAAAAAATAGAGTACAGAAAATAAATACCCTACCTCAGCAGCTTTGCTGGAAGCTTTTCTCTCTTCAACTTGCGTCACTCGGCCAACCCAAATGAAAACCTCAGCCCCACAGTCCAGTAAATAGCACTTGTTGTTCTCCAACGTTGCTTTTGATGGTTGTTTTCTTCCAACTTCAACTGACCATCATTAATACTACAAAAGTTCTTGTATGTTACAACTTGATAGTTCAGTCAACTCCTTCATTGTTGTATAACTTTTAGCATGGATGAGAATCCACATGCATGGTGGTATGGCATCAATAAAAATCTAAAGACCAACTAGGCTAATGCATTTTTTCCTACTATTAATTATCATATAGAAGAAATAAGCCATCAAAAACTACATTCAACATATAATGTATCGATATGTCGTTAGTGTTACGATTGTAAAGGCACTAAAGGGGGAGGGGGGCGGGGGTGAATTAGTGCTTTTAAAAAAATTTCGGTTTGAAAGTTCAATCAATAAATCTGTACCGAAAATGTGATTAACAAAAGGTGCGAGTAAAGATTGCTTACTAAGTATATCAATATGCAGTAGTAAATCAAGACAAAAGAAGAAATACAAACCAGATTTATAGTGGTTTGATCGTCCTGACCTACGTCCACTCCCGATTTATCTTCCTTTGAGGCTATCGGCTTTCACTACCGATCTTCTTTAAATGGGCGAAAATTAACTACCCTTGTTACAACTCTCTCATTTTTACAGGTTTAGGAGAGAACTCTTACACCCCTCTTTTACAAAAGACCTCTCACCTCCCTTAGAATAACTTTTAGACTCAAGAAGGGAGAGGCTCAACACTTTTTAAGAGTTTACAACACTTCAAAATCACAAGCTTTCCATGATTTGTCAAGCAAGCATGAGAGAAGTATTTATAGGCCCCAAATGACTTCAGAAATGAAATCAAAAATTCAAATCCCCGGGTTTTCAGGGTACTGGCGAGTACCACCGCCTGCACTGGGCGGCACCACCACCTGACACAGTCTGGGAGACTGTGTTCTGGTGAGACCACCACCAGTCTAGGTGGTAATACCACTTGCAATGGGCGGTACCACCATCGAGTTTTTCGAAAAAGTACAATTCGTACTTTCCAGCTCATAGGCGGTGCCAACGCCTGGCCCAATCTCTAGTCACTGAATTGGCCTTCCAATAGGCCCAATTCAACCCTGATTCAGGCCCAATGAGCTCCTAATTAAGTTAACATGATTACACACAAAACCAACTTAATTAGACTCTAAACTATTTCGATCAAGACAACGATTACAATCATGAAGCCTACGTTGTTCAACATGTCATTTGTTCATCCGACACTTCGTCCAAACTTTCGACGCATCGTCCTTTCCTACGGTGTATTGTCCGATCCTTCGGCATGTTGATCTCCCACAACATCTAATCTTCTTAGCGCAATATTCGATCCTTCTGGCCCAATGCCCGATCTCTGACATGATGCACTTCGGCCCAACGTATGATTCTCCTACTTCGGTGATTTGCCTTTCCATGATCAAAGTTTGTCCTGCGTCACTTTTCTCAAAAGCTCATTAGTTCATAAACTCATCAATTGATTTCATCATCAAAATTCGAGATTTAACAATCTCGTCCTTTTTTATGATGATAACCAATTGATGACGGAGTTTTAACTAAACTCCCCCTGTCCATATATCATATTGAAATAAACTCAAATTTAGAAAATGATAACCCTTTAATGTTAGTCTTGGAATTCAAGTCGAAACAATTTTAATCATAGCAACTTTCTTTGTAAAAGTCATATGCAATACATCATAGTACACATCATATGCATAGTTAAAAAATTATTTCATGTATCATAATATCAAATCATGAGTTAAGATATCATTGCACGCATAATTCCAAATCATCAAGGTACATCATAATTTCAAAACATGAGTTAAGATATCATTACATAATTCAAAATCATGAAGGTACATCATAATTTCAAAACATGAGTTAAGATATCATTGCATGCATATTTCCATATCCTCAAAATTTCAAATCATCAAAGAGTACAGTCAACTTCTCACCTTTTGTCATCAACAAAAAAGAGAAATGTGCAAGTTTTTACTTCTCTTTGAAATATGCAAGCTAGCAAGTTTTTACTTCTTTTTAAGATGTGTAAGTTAGCAAATTTTTGCTTCTCTTTGAAATGTGTAAGCTACTACTTCTCTCTCCCCCTTTGTCATTATCAAAAAGAAGGAAAGAATACAATGGTGTAATTTTTCTCCCTTTACATCAATGTTCCAATCATAACATAAAAGATATTAAGATCAAAGATAAATTTAAATCATGAGAGATCAATCAAGTCAGAAATAGCGAGAAATCAAAATAATGATTCATTAAAAAAAAATCATATGAGAAGAATTCATGTGTTTGGAAGATTTAACATGCCTAATTATCTTATGATAAAATCAAACTGTTCCTCGTTCAATGATTTAGTAAAAATATATGCTAATTGATGTTTTTTGTCAATAAAATCTAAATGTATATCATGATTATTAATATGATCCCTAATAAAATGATGTATAATATCAATGTCCTAGAGTGTTGAATGAGATTCTTTATTAAACAAATTACATTCGCATTATCACATTTTATAAGGATGTTTTTCAACCAAAAGTCCGCAACCAGTGTCAGAAATAATTAAAAGTTGATATAGGCATCGGATAATAGGCTTACTGCCCAGTACAATTCAGTGAGCTTACCACACAAGACAATTCATACCAAACCAAAGCAAGCAAAATTGTTTGCCCAGTTTGCATTTCAATTGGTCATTGGACCAGTAAATACCATCTTGTACCAACCAATATGAGCAGTATTTTGATCCATTGATCACATAACGAGCAATATTAAGATATATGGAAACTAGAGACAAACTTGTATAACAGAATCGATGCTAGCTTTTGGTAGAAAAACCATACATGCAATGTTGTAAGAGTAAAAATAGTACCCATAAAGCTTTGCAGGACTGGTTTCTAGAACAGTGTCATCTTCACTGATCACCTTTTTGCCAATTGGTGCAAAGCCACCAAAAAGGACCCAAAATTCACCAGAATCTGAGTCAGCTTGTAATTTCCCGCCATCTTATACAATAAAAAATCTGTTAATAAGAAGATACAATATGCATACATGTACAGAATATCTTATAGAAGAAGTAGATTCTCACCAATGATCGCAATGTCACGAGTCCCTTCATGGTACTTGTCCTTCAAATATTGTATAACTTCTAAAGCTTTAGCTCTTTCTTGGATATTTGTGCTAGCACCATTGAACTGATATATCTTCTTTTCAGTATCCAAGATAAACACATCATCATGATTTAATGATGACCGGGCAAATGGAACCTTCAAATGAAATTCCAGGAATTACCACATGCATGCAATGCAAATTTGAACATCAAAAGTCACGCAATAGTTCATGGAAAAAATATAACACCTGATTCATTCTGACAACCCGTTTTCCTCTACAAGTGTATAGCGTGTTTCAAACTTTTCCTCCTCAGGCTTCTTGAATCCAGAGGCAAATCCTCCTTCCAAAGGAATAATGCATGGTTTGAAGTATGACACAAACTTGTCAGACTCGAAGCCTTGGGGTTCCCTGTGTTGAACTGCACGACCTCCAAGAACTGCATCAAGTTCGACAGTCTTGATTGCCGCAGTCCCAGCTTCATCCTGTGATCATTTATAAGGAAAATAAGTAATTTGAAGTTTGAACATGTATCTTATTGCTTAGCCCTCAAAATAAAAACACAAATCGTTTTACTGTATCATTGAGCATAATTAGCATACTTGGCTTGACTCTTTTACGATCCAGAAGTGAATGTCATAAAGGTAGGTGCCACCTTTGCCAGTTGTCTGAAACAAGCAACTCACCACATAAAAATATGAAGCAGATAGCAGCAATCAAGGTGTAGAGTCGTCATGCACATTTGTAGTTAGCCATTATGGATGATTCTTGAGATATCAGAGCTAAAACAACTTCACTTCTGAAATACACCAAGTTTTCATTGTCGAGCAACATTTCAATTTATTTAAAAGATTGCATTTTTATACACCAAGTGAAGACATCTAATGCAGTTTTAAAAAGAGAGCTAAAATGTCAAATAATTCCTCACTTCTGATTTAGCTTGAAAATTTTCCAAACAAAGTAGACGAGATGATGAATTAAACATAACAAAGAGAACAACTATTGACAAGACCTGATAGACCTACTCGCACATTAATTTGGAAAGGACAGGTCTCAACCAAATGGTTCTAAATGCTTAAGTTATTAGTAGTAAGCCCAACTAGTCATAGTAACCACAAGAAGAACCAACATCACTGAACCATTAGGGTGTTACAATCTTCCCAACTCAAGATATAATACCCTTGTCAATGCCCAACAAATTCATATCTAACACAGAATTCATTATTTTTCGAAATATACCATCTCGTAGCACAAAATAAGCCATCTCAATACATGGTGACCCACATGAAAAGGCTCATGGAGTTGTGATACTAATGATCCAACAAACTATGCCGACAATTACATAATTATACTTAATTTTAAATCCTTTTTTCCAGATGAACAATGCAATATGAGAAATAGGTCACATTCTTGTGACTGTCTCATAGTTAATCACCTTCACAATTGATAATGCATCCCAATTAATGGTCACAAAATAACCTTACAACCAAGAACCAGCATGTATCTCTTCAAAGATCATTATGATTAATTAAAGACTTTATTTTCCACCAAGAAATAACAACAATCCATCATATCCCAAACTAGTGGGATAACTTCCCGTCAGCATCACACATAGTTGAAGCCCATACGATCCTAAATCAGGGCTCCCAACCATCATAAGGGCCCAAATTGGTGCACCCTTCTACAGATTGGTGCACCCTGCTCCTGGTCAATTCAAAAAATTCAGCTAAACAAAGCTATATTGATATGAGCTTGGTCCCAGTTGGTAAACAGTATCTCAGTCAAAGAAGGATTCCTATGGATTAGCACAAGGGAGGACTCTTTAGCTTTGAAAAGTAGTAGACAACTCAATCCCAGTTGGAATAAGAGTGGAGCAATCCTTACTCAAACTGTTACAGTCGAGTCAGGCAAGGAGAACACTGATCAAGGCTCTTCAGTCAAACCTAGTGGTAGTAGATTTAGACTTTATCTTTCTATTCTTATTGTATATAATTTCATCAATTTTCTTTGTAGCTATATTAGAATGTAGAGTCCTGATTTGAGCCATATTTGAAGAGTCCCAAAGGACTCTATTTTCAACGTGTATATACAATGAAGCAGCATGAGTTGTAAGAGAGAGGTATAAATAAGATTCAGAATGTTTGAGTGTTGGCGCAGTCAATAATGGAGAAATCGAACGTGATATTGAGATGCATTATTACTTTGATCATTGGCAGGCCATCTGAGAGGAGACATAAACCATGTTATTTAAACCCTCCCCTTTTTTCTCTCAAGTCAAACGATTAGTATATTGCATGGTGTCAATCAACCTTATGCATGCATGCATGGATGAGTAGTACGTACTTATGGAAAGCTTCCCTTTTGATTCGTTAATGAAGATTAGTGTTAGCTTATTCCAACAATACACTAACATCTCCTCTTAAAATAATTTCGAATAAATGCAAATTCTTCGCAATAATCAGAGTATTTCCTTTTTCTTGGTTCACAATTGGTATGATTAATCATAGTCTCTTCTTTTGAGTGTTAGAATTGAATGCATGCATCTGAAAGCCAAATGAGTGTTAGAATTGAATGCATGCATCTGAAAGCCAAATTTCAAATGCATGCAAGCATCTCTACGTGACGTAAAGATATGAGTTATTTTTCTTTTGGTCGACACTAGGGATGATTTGTGGGCCAAAAATCCACAACTATTTGCATCACATAGTAACATTGATAAGATATGAATTGCTCCTAGTCATTTCTTGCTTTACAAATGATTCCACTCCACATGTGCATCACATGCATATCCTTTTCACAGACCCTCATATATATATATATATATTAGCAGCACTGCTCATGGGGTGTATATCATGCGCATGTACAGTGGGAGTAGCAAATTGAGCGCATCAAGCTAATAACCAACAAGAAAAAATTGTCTGTAAATGCTGAGAGTCAAAACCGAATAATTACACAGGCAAGGAGAAAGAAAAGAATCTTTTTTATCTTTGATAGTCGATCATCCTCAAGATTTTCTTGAATAATCCTTAGATACGCGTCTTGCTGCCAAACCAATTTGTCCTAACAGCGAAAACCCTAGCTAGACCAAAAATCAAGGCTCGACAGAGCGTATCCGATGGATAAACTCCAGAGTTCCTAACGATCTGGAGGGCAATCGATCAACGGAAGAACACGAGAGAAAAAGCATCATAAAGAAACTAACCGACAACGAAAAAAA
Organism: Musa acuminata AAA Group; assembly: GCF_036884655.1. Lineage (NCBI taxonomy): Eukaryota > Viridiplantae > Streptophyta > Magnoliopsida > Zingiberales > Musaceae > Musa > Musa acuminata. The sequence goes on along the minus strand of NC_088342.1, from coordinate 5,841,661 downwards.
GAAAAACTCAAGATCCATCTCGGAAAAAAATAAAATAAAGAAACATACATCAAGAACCCAATTTCCAATCTTCTTTTGGCTCTCGAGAAAAGAGGGAACCATTGGCCTCTAAATTAATAATTTGGACTACCAATTCAGGAAGGTCAGCCTTAACAAGCTAATTTTTTATGCTCTTAACTACAACATATCAAAATAGTCAGGTCAAAGTTGTGATTATTACTTGTAAGTGATGCATAAATATCATCAACAAAATAACTGCTGCAGATCGGTATACAGCTAGTGCTTCTTAGTACATGCTAGGATATAAAGATATAAAGCATGAAGTTGTACCACAATATTACTGGTAGCAAATAATTTTTATAAATACATCGCTAAAAGGAAAACAACAAATGATAAAATAACGAAGGTGTGGAACAGATCTTTCAGTCATTTGATGAGAAAAGCAATCCTGCTTCAAGTGAAAAAATTGAAAAGCTAAAAATAGCACAGCATTTTAACTATACAAGTATGTTATTCACCCTTCAATGAACTCGTACGAGGTTGCTGGCCCACTTGGATCAACTAAAACACTAAAACCATATCTCGGGGTTTCTAAAACACGGGGCTACGCTACATCGGTATGTGAAAAGCCTGGTTGATAAGCCCATCCCCAACCACTCCGCAAGAACGAAAGCGTTCCCACAATTATTCTAATATCAGCAAACAGCTAATCAGCCGAGTACTAATCGACGGCATGTTCAAGCTACGGCAATGTTTTCCTGGATACACTGCGTACCATCCAAGGGAAGTGTAAGATCCACACAGATCACAAATAACCCCGTGACGTGATCCGCCCACGCTACATCAGATGGAGGAGAAACCAACAACATACGAGAAACTAAAGTAAAACGAAGATCCGAGAATGGGAACGAGAAACAACCATAAAACCCTAGGTATCCGAAACAGAGGCAGATCAGAGAAAAATACCCATCTCTTCGGGCGTGGAGAAGTTCCTGCGGCCGGTGGGCTTGGCCTTGAACCTGCCTCTCCCCATGATCGACCGTGATCTGGCGCAAGCGATGAAGGATGGCTTCTCAGATTCTCTGGCGCTCGGTTGGCCGATCGGCGAAACCCTACTTACCTCGTCGCCCACACGCAACGACCCCTTCTCTCTCTTTCGCAAAGCTTTGATGGTTGCAATAACATAGTCAATGATCTACCTTTTTTCCCAGAAAGAAAATAAATCTCACCTTTTGGTATGATACAAGTAAAACTTCAACTATGACAGAAGAATGCGAGCAAATAGTACTTTCCCATTGAAGCCGCCTCTTGGCAGTTCCCCACATTGCCGTTGTCTTTAGGAATTTGAAGACCTTGCTATTTCAACCGATCAAGTTGCTAAAATGACAAGCAAAAGTCGCTATATAGTTCAGAAAGAGATTCAAATCTCTCCGGAGCCAAAAACCCTAAGAGAACTGTTTCCTAGGGTGCCGAATAATTGGTGTGAGATCAAATAAAACCATCCAGCGCTTCCTTCACTAATCGATCGATTTTGATCGCATGAATCGAAAACTTAACATAATTATAACAATGGACAACAAAAAAACCCTAGGCCGAGTCGGTCAACAAATCAAAGACAAGCCTTAATACGAAAAATGAATTACAGAGCTATTTAAGGTTTAAGAGAAGGCAACGTACCTCAACGTGCAAGGAGGACGAGCGGCCGGAGACCACAGGGGCGATCCCCAAAGCAAGGAGCAAGCGAGAGCAAGGGCTACGCTACGTCGGGGCTTCGGGGAAGTGGGTGTCTCCCCGTCTGGAGGATTATTTATATTGTGCGAACCGATTCGTGAGATCGGTCCGTTCAAACCGGAGCTCGGACGCATAGGTAGCCCAAATCTACTCGGATTTGGGCTCGGCAGAGACTGAGCTCGGTCTGTTCGAGTCGGTGCTCCGACCCAAAGGCAGCCCGAATCGACCGGTCTGGGATTTGGTGTCACCAGATCCTTTGGGTTCTCCTTTGGGTTCAACCGCGTCGAGTTGGTCAAATCGATCGAGCTATTTGTTTATGGTTGAACAGCGAGAGTTCTACATAATAAGGGTGTCACAAGTAGTTATTTTTGTTCTCTTCTATTTTAGCCTATCCAAAATCCGAGACGCAATGGGTGTAGGATATAAATTTATGGTATGCATGTAAGGAATAATGTCCGGAAGAAAATTCCTGGCACTGTGATACTTGTTTTTTTGATCCATCGTCAATTTAACTTGAGATAATTGATTTAACATAGTTTATATTTTGAGTATTATTGAATATGAAAGAGAGGGGTCGTTAAGTATCGAGAACCTACGTGAGAGAATAATTTTTCTGAAGGTGAAAAAGGACAAAAGATACCTCTGTCTCATATCTTATTCTTAGAAAAGATTGAAGTTTTGTTCAGAAAATTCTGTCCAACAACCAATATAGTACATATATGCAAACATCTAAATCTCATAAATATTTGTTTAGCTTGGTTTCAATTCCGAATGAGCCCACTAAAGAAAGATCCATAGACTTAAACGGTGAGGGTTACCAAAATCTTCATAAACTAAGGTTGTTTCAGAAGAGGGTCTGAATAATCCCTCAGCCATCAAAGATAACCAATATGCCGACTAATCCACGGTTTTTCCAGGAAAGAAGTATACGTCGACTAAAACGAAAGGTTTCCGAGATCTCATCGAAACGTAGATCATCCTTTCTGTATGATCGCCAAAAGAGGACCGATCGATCCATAGATCATCAAAGATCTCAATCCATAGATAACGATCCCTCGAATGAAACATGCATAGACAAGAGGGAGAGAGGTCAAGAAACCCTGCATCACAAGGGAAAACTACCGGACCTTATCGGGATCTTGTGGAAGTAGGGTTCCATCATAAAACAATCGTTCGCGATCAAAGAATCGGCAAAAGAGGAACGATAGAACCATAGATCGATCTAACGATCCTTCGAAAGAGAAATGATAAAGCTAGAAAACAACCGTTCGTCATTAAAGAATCGGGAAAAGAGGAACGATAGAACCATAGATGGATTTAATGATCCTTCGAAAGAGAAGTGATAGAGCTAGAAAATAACCATTCGCAATCAAAAACTCGGCGAAAGAGAAACGATAAAACCATGGATGATACTAACGATCCTTCTAAATAGAAATGAGAGAACTAAAGGATCAAGATAAAGATCAAGAAACCTATATCCGGCGTCATCTTCTTGTCCTCGTTCCGCTCTGCTCCGGCCGAAGGGGACAGAGGAGGAAGAGAAGGATGAAACGGAGAGAGAACAGACGGGTTGGTCGGTGCGCTTCCCCTACCATCTCGTTTATTTAAGTTGAACTCATCGCGGCCACGTCGACCTGGGACCATCATGAATCTTGACATTCATTTTTAGCCATCTGATCTGGTTCATGTTCACATGATCGTGTATAAATATATATATATATATATATATATATATATATATTCGAAAATGCACATCGTATAATTGATGTTCAAATCAATCTGACCAAATAAGAAATAGATTTAAATAAGAAATAGAGAGCAAAGATAAACTGATCTCAATTGTTCGAAGATGAAGAAATCCAATGAGTTTATGGCCTTTGTGTCCAATGTTGGGCAGGAAGCCCACAAATAGTGGGCTAGGACAGCCCACACCCCCTCTTAATCTAACCCTAATTAACATTAGGGGGTATGGTGGCTACGTTTTAGAGGCAGAAAAATGTTATAAAAGGGCAGCAACTTGACATCCTTGCAGCAGCAAAGAGAAAAGAAAAAGGAAGAAAAACAAGAGAAAGAAAAGGAAGAAGACAAGGACAACACATAGAGACTATTCTCAATCATCATCTCAGGTTAGATCAAATCTACAGTAGACTCTTGCTGTGATTACTTGAGGAGGTTTTAGATATTGTGAGCAGTGACGTAATCCTTGTATCCCAGTTAATCTCTTGTGATTGCTGCTAGGGTTTAGAGCAAGAGATTGAGATCTGTATATTCATTATTCTCATAGTGGATTATCTCTAGTTTGCCCCGTGGTTTTTACCCTTCTAATTGAAGGGATTGTAGTGATTTAATTTTTGTATTTGAACATGGAGGCCAATAATATTTCTCGCATGATTAGTTTGAATGTAAATAATTGGATGATATGGAAACCAAAAATGGAAGATCTCTTGTATTGCAAAGATTTGTATGGACTTTTGTAGAGGGATAGTGCAAAACCTACAACTATGACAGATGATGAGTGGAAGAGGTTAGATCGAAAAACAACTGGGTTTATTCGACAATGGCTTGATGATAGTGTCTTTCACCATGTTTCTATTGAAATTTCTGCATATTCTCTTTGGAAAAAGTTGAAAAATCTCTATGAAAGAAAAACAGCGGGCAACAAAACTTTTTTGATCATGAAACTTATGAACCTAAAATATAGAGAGGGTGCTTCTATTGCTGAGCATTTGAATGAAATACAAAGTATTACTAACCAGTTATCTTCTATGAAAATGTCTCTTGATGATGAGTTGCAGGCATTGTTACTTCTCAGTTCATTACCAGAAAGTTGGGAGACACTAGTGGTTTCCCTTAGTAATTCTGCGCCAGATGGTATTGTTACTATAAGTCAAGTAACAAGCAGTTTGTTGAATAAGGAATTGAGAAGAAAGAGTTCAACAACATCTCAGAATGATTCACATGTACTTATCTCAGAGAACAGAAGAATGTCAAAGTCCAGAAACAGTTCACGTATGGGTAGGAGCAAGTCAAGATCAAGAAAAGATATTGTTTGTTATAACGGTAGTGAGATTGAGTGGGTGATCGACACAAGTGCTTCTTATCATGCTGTAAAGGTTTGGCTTCATTTCCAGGAAAATTAGGTATAAAAATCTTTTTTTTTTTAGCATTTTATATCAACCGTAAAGGTTTGGCTTCATTTCCAGGAAAAAAAAAATACTGTAATTTGTTGCTTAGATATAAGAACTTGCATGTTAAATAACATGGAAGGAGAAGCTAATCTTTATTTTGACTGTTGGAAGGCTGAAAGTGAAGAGAGCTGCCAGGATAAACATCCCTTGAGAAGGGAAAACAACGAAACCAATCGGTGCATGTTCTGTTACCAGCATCACCTTACAAGATATATAATGGCATCCATACACATAATATAAGCAAGAAAGAATTAATGAACAATGTAGATGTCTCCAACTAGTTGGGAACAAAAGTTGGGACTGTAAAATATGAAACATCCAATGATTCATACAAATAAAATCCCTCATTTAGCAGATACTCACAAAGATTGCTTGATGAAGCCCCAAATTGGTGAAGGCATCAAGATTCAAGGATTCAATTTAACTAAATCACACATTTCTAATAAGAGGGCAGATTTTGCAACAACAACAGCAAGGTTGCACCTTTGTAACAGGAGAGATCAAGATTCTGATCACAGAAATAATCTCTCTATATTTGGTGGTAAGACCATATTTAGTGGTAAGACTAGGCATGTTAACCTTATGATCCTTATCATGGCTGCATTGGCGTCGGCATCCTACACACGTACGTCCACACATCTCTAATGCAAACTTGAGGAAACAATCACATTAGATAAGAACAAAAACTGCAAATAAAGAAACAATCGCATTAAATAAGAACATCAACACCTAAATTTGTTCATGAAGCCCTAAATTTGTTTCTTTTCTTTGCCTTAAGAAAGAACACATCATGATATTGCGACACAGCTTGAATTTTTTAAACGAATCTAAATTTGTTGATGAAGCCCCAAATTTAATAGTGACACTCTGTAGCACAATTAAGTAGCAAATTGAGCGCATCAAGCTATTCAATTAATAATGTCATTTTAACCATCATGTTGTTATTCAATGAATAATGTCTTCATCGATCTCTCTATATCTTCGTAGTTCAAGTTTATAATCAATTTTCACTTAGGCTCTCATCAACTAGGATAATATAATCAATAAATAACATTTACTGGAGAGGTTTATTATGTAAATGACTAGTAAGTTTATCCATTATTAATATGAAAAGATAAGAACTTAATGAGAATCCTTAATGTAATCCTATATTAATAATAAATTCACTAGACACACTTTCTATAGTTCTAATACCAGTAGTTATATTATTATACATATCTTTAATAATATCAATATAATTAGTGAATATACCTTTCTTTTCTAAAACTTACCACAGTAAATCTCTAAGAACCCTATCACAGGCTTTCTATAAGTCAATAAAGCCCAATGTTCATCATACCGTAGCATATCATTCCATACGAGTAGTACATACCGGTCTGACAGGGGATCGATACGGGCAATATATCGGCATTTCCCTATGTACCATGTGTTGGTACACTCGATACAAGTTGGTATGGCTCGATATGTATTGTACTGATAACTAATCGATACATCGATACAGACTAGTAAGGCGAACCATGATAAAGCCCATATGCAAATTTTTTTTTTCTCTCTATACTTTTTCATTAATTGTTTTAATAAATAAATAGTTTTTATGTTTGATCTTTCGAGCATAAAATCAAATTGATTTTTAAAGATATTTCTTTTAAGTCTTATCATATTTTCGATAACTCTTTACTAAAATTTTATAATATAGCTCATGATTTTAATTTCTCTGTAAGCATATTGTTATTGTTGAAAAAAAAGGGTTCTGATGTCACATATGTTACTACCAAGTCTATAAGCATTTCATAGCCAAAAAAACTATCTACGGTGCTCCAAAGAAATAGATGGATTGAAGGTAAACATGATTCCATTTAATATCAAAATGAAACCATCTTTTTTCTAAAGCTAACAACAACACCCAAGATTTCACACTAAAATAGATTTACAAAGATGAGAAACGATATTTTTTTCTTACAACACAGATGAGAAACGTTAACGAAAGAGAAGCGAAAAGTCTCTTCCATGATTCATCATCATCGTCTTCATCTCTTCTCCCACATGCAGTAGTCATTGCCAGAGGCAACGATGTGGAAGTTGGAAGGAACGAGATTCCCCACGTCGTATCTCGAGCCTAGCTTTGTCAATATCTTCCCATCAATCATTGCCATGTAGAGGTCAGCATCAGAGGCCAGTTCTGATCGTATGCTGGCTTCCCATCGTTTCCGTAAGCTAATGAACTCCAGATCTCAGCCTCCACGAAGTTTGGCTGCGTCTGTTCGACGTAGATCTTGGCGATGCTTGAGGAGTAACCCTTGGCAAAGTCGAGCCTCCACTCGTCGAAGCCGATGTCAGTCTTGAGCCAGTTCAGCCAGTCCGTGAGCTCACGCTGGACCTGCGTGTTGAGGTGGTCGATGTCGGGAGCCGCCGCGAAGCCCTCGTCGGTGTTGAGGTTGCCGGTGCCGTCGGAGTATCGTGTGTCGTCCCTACAGATCATGTGTGGACCCCAATCGAGGCGGGCATCATCGGTTCCGCCTTCGAAGATGCACCATATGCCTCTCCCGTCTTGCTTGTCTGCGCAATGATGGTTGATGACGATGTCAGCCACGCATTTGACTCCCTTGTCGTGGAAAGCGCCGATCAACGCTTTCCAAGTATGGGAATCAGGATGAGTTGAAGGCGCTGATCGACGCTTTCCACGACAAGGTAGTCAAATGCGTGGCCGACATCGTCATCAACCATCGTTGCGCAGACAAGCAAGACGGGAGAGGCATATGGTGCACCTTCGAAGGCGGAACCGATGATGCCCGCCTCGATTGGGGTCCACACATGATCTGTAGGGTCGATGTCGGGAGCCGTCGCGAAGCCCTCGCCGGTGTTGAGGTTGCCGGTGCCGTCGGAGTACTGTGTGTCGTCCCTATAGATCATGTGTGGACCCCAATCGAGGCGGGCATCATCGGTTCCGCCTTCGAAGATGCACCATATGCCTCTCCCGTCTTGCTTGTCTGCGCAACGATGGTTGATGACGATGTCGGCCACGCATTTGACTCCCTTGTCGTGGAAAGCACCGAACAGCGTCTTCAACTCATCCTGATTCCCATACTTGGAAGCACCCAAGTCGTAGAGCCGGCCCGGCATGTAACCTGAGAGGAGAAGTGTCACAGAATAGTTTAGACCAAGGCCGACTCGATCAACATGTGAGAGTGATCACGACGGCAAATACGAATCACGGAACGACCTTGAACGCCGACAGAGTGCGAGGGCGGAGGCAGCCAGACATGGGTGACTCCAGCGTTGGCTATATCAGAGACTTTGTCTTTCAAGAAGTTATACCAGCCGCCTTGCTGCCTCCACGACTCCCAGTTGAAGCCCTGCAACGTATTCGTTTCTCTTACTGTAAACGCGATGAAGGACGAAGGAAAGAAATGGATCTGTTTATCTCTACCTGGAAGAGTATCTGGGACTGAGCCAAGTTCGGAACGACAAGAAACAGAAGCAGAAACATCCAAGGACCAAGTGATTTCACTTTCAGATCTGAAAAAAAAGAGGATGCAAACGAATTATAAACAGATATCTACATGAAAAGAAACAAATTAACAAGTCACCATACACCACAAAAACATATCAAACCCTAGACATCTCGGACAACTCAAGCACACGCAATGCATCTCTCAAACGAGAAACATCCTCGTATGATGATCTTTGATTGTTTCCCCAAACAAGCTAAATATTTCACAGAAAACCTAATTTAGGATAATGACACAAGTATGAAGACCAACTAATCGTTAAAAGTTGTGTTTAGATCCCCAAACAAGCTAAATATTTCACAGAAACCCTATTCACTGCCTCAGCCCCCCTAAAACGTTTAAAGTTGTGTTTAGATCCGACCCGACTTGCTAGCGAGTCTGTCTGTATACTCGACCCATAATTCTGCCAGTCAAATTAAACGGTTCGGATCATTTCATTCGATGGTTACGGATCGAGATCGACAGGCCCAGTAGACATGAGCTGATCCGCTCTTCTGTTTAGATCTAGCTAAATGCACAATTAAAAGAAACGCTCTTAACTATATCTCTTTTAAGCTTCTCCTCCTCTTTCTCGTTCTAGTCAACAACCACACCACCGACGTTCCACTTCCATACATTTGATGGGAACATCGAGTTCCTCCTACTCCTCGTTCGACTCAGTTCTTCGATGATTGCCTCCAAAACCAGCTTGGTTTCATGGGTCAACGGGCTGGGTGGCGCCCGTTCCCTCCACTTTGATGTGATTATTTTGTGCTCCTCTCAGATGTTGTTACATGCACGTTTCTCCTATCCATTTCCATGGTTTCATGACAAAATAATATGTGCAGTCGAGCATCATTGCTGACAACTCCTTTTCATCTTGACTGGGAAATTGGGTCTGAGACAAATTAAGTTGTGTATATACGATGAAGCATGAGTTGTAAGAGAGAGGTATAGATAAGATTCATAATGTTTGAGTGTTGGTGCAGTCAATAATGGAGAAATCGAACATGATATTGAGATGCATTATTACTTTGATCATTGGCGTCGATGAGGCCATCTGAGAGGAGACATAAACCATGTTATTTAATCCCTCCCCTTTTTTCTCTCAAGTCAAACGATTAGTATATTGCAGGGTGTCAATCAACCTTATGCATGCATGCATGGTTGAGTAGTAGTACGTACTTACGGAAAGCTTCCCTTTTGATTCGTTAATGAAGATTATTAGTGTTAGCTTATTCCAACAATACACTAACATCTCCTCTTAAAATAATTTCGAATAAATGCAAATTCTTCGCAATAATCAGAGTATTTCCTTTTTTTTGGTTTACAATTGGTATGATTAATCATAGTCTCTTCTTTTGAGTGTTAGAATTGAATGCATGCATCTGAAAGTGAAAGTCAAATGAGTGTTAGAATTGAATGCATGCATCTGAAAGCCAAATTTCAAATGCATGCATGCATGCATCTCTACGTGACGTAAAGATATGAGTTATTTTTCTTTTGGTCGACACTAGAGATGATTTGTGGGCCAAAAATCCACAACTATTTGCATCACACAGTAACATTGATAAGATATGAATTGCTCGTAGTCATTTCTTGCTTTACAAATGATTCCACTCCATGTGCATCACATGCATATCCCAGTCCTCACCCGAGTCACTCCAGATCGATTCTCGACTGGCGACTCGCCGACCCAATCCTCGCCCAAGTCACTCCAGATCAATTACCGACTAATAACTCGCCGGTCAATTCCTTACCCGTGTCGCTTCAGATTTATTCATGACTCACATCTCGGCCACATCCGACGCCCGAGTCACATCTTTGCTAGCCCCTTGCCCGAGCCGCTCCAGCTCGGTCTCCGACTTGCAACTCGTCGTCCGTAACTCCGAGTCGCGCCAAACCAATTACACGACCTACGGCACGACGACCTCTCCTCGTTCGGCCTGATCGCTCGATCAGCAGTCTCGACCCTTCTCAAGGCGCGGGGCACTGCCCCTCTAGACCGCCCCACAACGAGCCGACCTCGGTCCCACTCGCAACACAATCGTAACATTCTGACCCAGACACGCTTCCCGGCCCTTTGAGGACCCCACGGCGCGCCTTGACGGAGGGAGGAAGAAGTGATAAGATATATTTTGCCCCCCGGACACGTCACAGGTATTTACCGGGACGGCACCATCCCCACACGCCAAGACAGAATCTGAATCGAGGCACTGTTTGGTGCGTCCATCACGCCAACCATGGACGCCAACCCGTGTACGATCGACCCCCTTGCAGCAGTATAAAAACCTCGGGCCGTCGTTTGCCATAAGAACCATACCTCTTCATGTGAGATCAAGCAATCACTCGTCGTTTTGGGTCAAAACCCACCCCTGGGTATGCTTTAGATGGCAAGCCAATCATCATCATTCAATCTTGAACAAAGGTTTTTCTCGGTAGAGATGAGGTTAATGGAACTTAGACAGTCACGATAGGATCCTGTTGGCACTGCTACAGTGGATTAACGTGAAACAGCAACAGGGTTCGTGGAGTTCAGATGAAGCATACCAGGGAAGGATCTCCGGAGACGGTCGGAGAAGGGGGATGAAGGCAAGAGCGCCGTCGCCATGGATCCTCTCTGTTCCTCCTCCTCAGAAGCTTCCTTGGCAGGCCGGCCGAACCCAACACAAGACGGCGAATGCGGTGCGGTAGGGCTCCTCAGGAAGCAAGAAATCGTTCCCTATTGAGCTGCGTGCGTGACATCAACTTGATTTGGGCGGATTCAGGAAGTCAGCTCCGCATGTGTGAAAGGCTTCCGAAGCGGCAAGGAAGCTGCAGAAGTGCGAGGCACGAGCCGCAGCCCGACGCCGTATCTATCGCAATTAAATGCACGGCGACATCCTACCCGACTCAATTCAACGCGAACCTTGGCGGTTAATTGCAAATGGTTCAACATAGATTTAACTGCTTCTTTAAAAAATTCTAATCATATACACGTCATCATTGGTACCCGAATTTGAACCAAGAAGGGGGAAGATAATTACACCAAAGTCGAAGAGATCAGAGAAGAAGAGGCCGTTCTTGGGGTGCTGCAGCCGCGGCTCCATGGCGGGGTGGCGAGGGGAGCGATGTCGGGGCGGAACCCTAGGCGTTCCTCCGTGAATTAAGAAGCGGCAGAGACGAGAGGAAAGGGCGGAAGTAGTGAAGGACGGGGAGAAAGGGCGGAGCGATGGGGGTCCGATTTGGTTAAATTAACGCCTTAAGTTTGAGCCGGGTTTGGTTCGGGCTGAGTAGCGGGATTTAATTGACCGGGTTCGACGTCATCAACAGAGGAGAAGACCGGTCCGGTTCACGACCACAAACCCCTGGACGCCAATGGGAAAGCTTCCTCCGGCATCATCATCAGGCAAATGGAGTTTCACATGGCACAGTGTTTCACTCTCTTAGTGCTGAGGCTGAGGCTGAGGCTGAGGCATCCTTCTCTCATGGCATCCCTTCGAAGTAATCATGTAGCTAATGCCACCCTACAGACTTAGCATGATCTCTCATTCCACTGAGGAGCAAATGAGACCTCAGCTAAGATGCCAAAACCTTGATTGACTGAGAATACAGATGGTGTTGGTATAGAAGACATGTCCAAAGAGCAAGAATCAAGTTGGTTTTTTAGAACTTGGGAACAAGTTCTGATGACAAAGTGATATGAGACTATGGCAGACATGTCCAAAGAAAATGAATGGGCTTACCTTAATGTTCCCTTCGCTCCCTGATCAAGTAAACATCAACCAGTTCTCGACTTCGTTGATGTTTAAGATTTAGAAGGAAGACGAGGCCGAGAGAGATTAATATGCGGATGATATGGAAATAGAAGAAGGTCAGACTTACTGAGTTGTGACCAGAAGGCAGTCAAATATCTGGTTCACAGTTGGAACAAGAGCATTGAAATAGTTGTAAGAGTACTTCTACAAGTGAATTCTACACATCTGCCGCATCCTGAGATCCCATGGCATGAAGTCTATTTTGCGACCACGGACTCAAGCACATTTAAGAGCTTTGGCATGGTGGTGGATGTGATCGTCGATGAAGGTCGAAATGAAGTAGTAGGAATGGTCATAGCCAGGTTGCATCCGAAGCACCAGCGGGGCATTTGCACCCTTGCAGGCATCCTCGAAGTTGTGGGGCAACAGCTGATCGTGAAGGAACTTGTCATCCTCTCCCTGTCCAGCAAAGCATAGTTTTCGGTCATTGGTCTAAGACATACAATATGACCGATGGCATAGTCTATAAGCTTCCGAGAATTTGTTATCAAGGTTTGAGATCACTATCTTCTAGATAGAATCATGTTCCAAGAGTTGACAGCAGTTGATTACTGGCAATTACATGTTCTAATTACATTAACGATCTGAACACATATTTACTGTAAACATATTAATCATGAATACCTGTACAACTCAATAGAAAAAGAAAAGCAACAATTGGTACAGATAGCAAACACTCAAAAACAATCAAAATACTATAAATACCTGGTCAATTAATATAGGAGTCGAAATTTTGCTGCACTTTTCAATTAACAAGGTGGCATCATATTCCTGAGAGGAATTAGAAAGGCGCTTAAAACCCGAAATCAGAAAAAGAAGGAATACACTGTTAACATTCTCAAAGTTATAAAATCAACCGAGGGGTCTATTGCAGGGATCTCACCTGCCAGTCAGATTTATCGCTGCCCAAATAGTTTGAAAAGGCCTTCTGGCCCCATGGGCAGTTTGTGGGATTGGTGATAGGTGCAAAAGCAGAAACTGCCTGAACAAAGTATCAAATAATGAGAATGATGAATGTTGAAAAATCAAATCAAGTATTCTACTTATTCTTGAGTTGAGTATCAAGTCCACAGAATACCTTATATTTTTCAAGGTTTTTCAAGTAAATGGTCAGCGCACCATGGCCACCCATTGAATGCCCAGAAATTGATGCCCTTGATGTATCAAGTTGTTCAAAATTTTCACTGAGGACTTTTGGTAGCTCCTTAACGACATAGTCATACATACGCCAATTTTTCCACTTCTCTTCCTTAGCATTTAGATAAAATCCAGCACCTAACAATGGAATGAAATATAAGGCACACAAAAATCGATAAATATACTTGTTTCAGAATGTTTGTGTAGTAATTGTTACTCGGTGAGAAATTGAGCAAATACTAAGCATTTCTCAATATCAACCCGTGTCTTACTGAAAGTTCAGTGTTCCAGTATACCAAGGAAGCATAAATTTTCCTTATTTATCAAACATATGATTGCAGTAAGTTCCAAAGTTTATGTCAGGATTTGAAGTTTCAACTGGTACCCACTGAGGTTGAAATGTATAAAAATTCAAGGAAATATTGCCCCCAAGGAGTTAAATAGATATCTTAACATATGAACTTTCATGTTTTCTGCCTGAAACCAACAATTCATATATGGAGATGTATTTTAACAGTAAATTAACATCTTAACACATTGAGAAGTTCCTATTTCAAAACTTGTAAATTTTCTTATTTTTATTTGTTCATAATGCTTCCATTTTATATGATCGTTGAGAGAACCACTCCAAAATAGCCAAACCTAAGCAATAGGCATGTGCAGATTTATACACAGTTTACTAAAAAATGATCAAGCAAGAAATTTAAAAATCCTAGTTTCGAAATTGCGCGGGATTCCTGCGAGAATCAAGAATTTGGACCTGCACGGCTAAACTGATCTCCACATGCACCAAATTCAAACTGCATATTGGATCACACAAATCCATATTTGCATATTACCTAGATATTTTTATGTCGAAGCCAAGGTCCATATCTATAGAGAGAGAGAGAGAGAGAGAGAGAGAGAGAGAGAGAGAGAGAGAGAGAGAGAGAGAGAGAGAGAGAGAGAGAGAGAGATTCATCACATTATTCCACTATACTGTTTATGATTTGCATAGCATCTACACCTTGGATTACATGAAATATGAATTATAGCTAATTGTTTTTCTAAACAATAGAGTAACATAAAGTTGTACACTAAGAAATGTATTAGTCAGCTCGTTCATATACATTAAGATTGAGACAACATTTCCAATCTATACATTAAGAGGACCTAATATTTGCTGATTTACAGAATATATGACAACATTAGTATGCCATTTGTTACACACAAAACTATTTTATTTTAATGATACTGAAAATTTATAATAAAATCATTTTTTCTAAAATGACTTTAACTTGAATATGATCATCAGGCATATTAAAAGGTCACACATTGATGTAGGTACACTATTGCAGGAAACATCTGCAAGCTCATAGATTCAACAAGGAAAAAATCAGAAAAGTAATTCCAAGATTAACCAGGAATATGTTCAAAATCTGCTCAAAAGTCGAAAATCAAAGTCAGATAATACACTGGAGAAGTTTACATCACTTATTAGTATCCTTGTCACTTCAATTTTTCTTCAGGTAGTGGAACAGGTTTCATGGCAGTGTCATTTTCTCCAAAAGGTAGATCAAATTAGACATCTATCTCAGTTGCAGTTCATAACAAAATAAAATAAGTTCAAACAAAAAAATTTTACGAAAAAAATTGAAGAACAACTATCCTATTCCAAATGTTCTTCTCAAATTAAGTGTGAAGGAAATAAATCAACCATTTGCTCATTGTGCTAAACTAGATTGTATCAAATATCAAAATATCAATGAGGTTTATACTCCTACCTACACCAAAATCCCAGCTATCTGCTTCTCCTTCTATGTTCAGTCCCCCTGCATCGAACATAAAGAAATATAAGTTTAAACTGCATGACGCTAGGAGAGCTTACTGTGAACTTAAACAGCCCACTTGTGGTAGCAGTGGAAAAATGACAGCATCAATACTTGATTAACAACAACAAAGAATGGTGCCAATGGAAAAAAAAGAAAAGGTAAGCGTTCCTGAATAAAAAAGTTTTTGATGATTAGGGAGGTTAGTATTTGCAAGGTTGTTCCACTTGTTCTGGAAATGAGCAATAAAACTCATTTCCAAAAGATAATATGATAATGGTTTGCCAAATTTGTAACCATCATTCAATTTGCATAATTATAAAAGAGAATTTTGTACTACAAAAAGTTGAGGAGAAAATATGCATGAAAGAGATTTTTTTTAAAATGATTTTGTTGAGCAATAGAAAAGGACCAAGAAAGAACCTGACAAATACTTTTGGAGGGATCAGGATGTTCCCAAAGAATTGCAATTTATTAAATGGCTACAGAGAAATTCTAATATGTAAGTGAAACTTTTATAACCCGAAGTCCTACATTCAGTTATTTCTCATTTATCTTCTTTTTCCTTTTGCCTCTTTCTTTACCTCAATGCACCTCCAGAACTTTCTCATTTACCAGTCACTTTTTGTATATACATGGAAGTTAAATGCGTGAACATAATATTAATCTTCAGTCAACAAGGTAAATAGTATTTTTGACAACTTAGCCATCTAAGATTGTGAGTTTTAAAGCAACCATATAAATAGTAATGAATCAGCTACTATACCAACAAAATCACAATCAAACTATGATATCAGAGTGTAGGACATCAATTAGAACAAAAAAATCTGGTGAACGCTTCCTGAACAAGTATATCTCATAAGTCCTCTGTAAAGGTCATGAAACTTTCTGACTCAATGCCATATAAATACCAGACATGAAGATCTAGAAAGTAAAATTTCAATATGACAAATAGATAGCTAAATTATAATAAGAAATAGGCAGATACACAAAAATCTATTGAAAAGAATACCAGGTATCGTTCCACTCTAACTGGTAACTTACTTGGAGATGTATCGGGAGCAACTAAAGCAATGCCCTCACCCGAAGCTGCCCGCTGTGCTCCAGACTTCATAATAAAATTCTCATCCGTACATGACAGGCCAGAGAGCCAGTAAAGGATCTGAAAAAAGGGCGGATACCAGTATCTAAGCAGCAGAGGATGCAGCGGAAATAATGTTTTCAGCAGATCGACTAACAGAACAGCCATGAAGGCAAAATGTCCAGTATTTACATCATCATGAAACCAACAGAAGAATAAAAAGTGGCATAATATTTATTGAAAATATTTTTTATAACAATATTCAGATAGCAAGCATCATGAATGACAAAGTAGCTTGAACAGAATAAACATCTTCATGTGAGACACAAAAACAATATATGGGACTCACTGATGAAACCATTTTATAGCAGGCAATTCAGCAGAATTTTTTATCTATTAGTTCTAAGTACACATGGTGGATAAGTAAATTAAGACATTATACTTCACGCAGAAGCAAGAGGAAAAATTTTGGGGTTACAAATTCAGCAAAAAAAGAAAAATTGCTACAATAAGCAAGACGAAGCAAAGTCATAACGCAGATCGTACATCTGTAAATAAGTGGCACGAAAAATCGATCATCAAAGTTCAGATCCAGCTATTGTCCAAGGTTCGAAACCGGAATGGGGCATCGATCGGAATGTTCCCATTCCAGGTCCCATCGACATGCGAGAATACATCCAGAGTTGTTATTTGGGTCACAAAAGAAACCACTTTCACGCCAGACCTTGGAAGGCTGGTGATCCAGTCATCTGAAGACGCAAGATCCATCCAATTCGAGGAATTGGGATCCAGAAGTATTTTCCTTTTCATGTTTTGACAACGGTAAATCGAAGCCATGGACAAGAAACCCAGGTAATATCAAGAAATGCACGATAACTGAGACTCCACGAAGGGGGGAAGGGCGGCGCGTACAGGGAACTTCTGGGAAGGGGAGGACGGCGGGGGGAAGTAGACGGTGAAGGTCATGGAACATCCCAGCGTGGGGCTGAAGTGGCGGTACCGACGATTGTACCCTCCGAACATCTTCGAGTTGCTGATCTCCGTCGGCTTCTCCTCCATCTCCGCGTCGGTTTCCTTCTCAGGAGGGCAGTCTGCGGCGTGCGGTGGGAGCCTGCGGAGGCACTAAATGATTCCCGCATGTCACATGAAGCCACTCACAGTAGCCTAGAAATGGGACCCATAATTCTTTCAGCTCAGCCCACCAAAATGGGCTGGGGATGGGACCCGTAGGGCCTTTCGGCCTAGTCCGATCTACTATTGGGTAAGAAAAGTGGGTGTAGTCGTTTATTTCTTTAAATGTGGAAAACACACATCTCCCCCATCATATCACAGGTGCAGACTACACTCGGGGAGATAATCTAGAAGTCCACGTGGTAGACTTCGGTGGCATCAGGGTAGAACAAGCCGAAGTTTTGCTCCACCCCGGCCGGCTTTTTGTTCTCATTGAACAAGGCGAAGATGTACGTCTCCAGAGGGGATGATGGCCTCTTGGGTGTGCCTCTGTTGGCCCTCACCCTCCCCACCACCTTGTTGTTGTAAGTCCTCGCGTTCTCCCTCGTTGCAGCGAAACCGCCATCGGAAGGCCAGCCCGTCTCGGAGATTATCACCTCCTGCAGGCCACGCCCGCCCACCTTCTCCAGCGCCGAGTACATGGCGTCGACCATGGCATCCAAGAGGTTGGCATAGCCGAGAGAGCCGTCCTGCACCACCGCAACGTCGGACGTGCCGAGCGCGTAGTCCAAGCGGATGTCCCTGGGGTTATCAGCGTATGCGAAGTAGGGGTAGACGTTGACGAGCAGGGGGTAGTTATTGGCCGCCAAGAACCCCACGACCGATGCCATCACTGGCCGCGCCGCATCGGAGAACGCGCCTTGTGACGGCGGGTACGAGACTCCGAGCGTCGCCATGTGCACGGCCGTCGTGACGGGGATGGCCAGGGCAGCAGCCCGCAGGGCGCGGTCGAGGTTGCGCATCGCCGGGAGGACGTACTCGGCCAAGCCGCCGGGTATGATCTCGTTCCCGGCGCATATGCATCGGAATCGCACGTCTTTGTCCGCGTGGGGTTTCACGTTGGTGTTAACCCACTGGGCGGCGAACGGCGGGTCGCTCGCCAGCCGAGGCAGGTCTTGGTTGAAGGTGCCGAGGATGACTGCGATCCCGGAACCACGAAGAGCTCGCAAGGCAGCTTCCTCCGGATGAAAGAGGCGAACTTTGTCGATGCGCCTTGATCGGCAGAGGCTTACCACCACCCCTTCCGGCGGGAGGTTGTCGCCGTTCATCCCCCAGTTGACACCAATCCCTGAAGATGCTGCATCAACATCGAGTTGGGAGCATAATGAATATACTAGAATTTTTTTTTC
Source organism: Musa acuminata AAA Group (assembly GCF_036884655.1). Classification (NCBI taxonomy): domain Eukaryota; kingdom Viridiplantae; phylum Streptophyta; class Magnoliopsida; order Zingiberales; family Musaceae; genus Musa; species Musa acuminata. Next base: position 5,823,071 of record NC_088342.1, on the reverse strand, counting down.
TTCTCTTTATTATTATTATTATCATAAAATTGACTTTTAGAAAGCAATACGATTGACAAACAAAAATAAACGAGAAATGGAATTCAACATTAAAAGATTACCAGCAGCAGTTGCGGCAACGCAAGACTCTGATGCCATCTGCATGCGAACAAAAAGTTGTCAGGTCATCAACTATACGAACTCGGAAATTGTCTTACTTTTCGCAATAACTATTAAGGGTAAAAAAGTCGCTTGATTTAGCCAGTGAAGATTTGGACTTATCATAATGAAGAACAAGCAAGTGCGAGAAGGCAAGAGGTCGAGAGATGATATAGACAAAGCTAGAGAGATGAAAGAGAAGCTATCCTCACAACTACGAGGAGAGATCGGACCGTCGTGCTGGATGTGAAGAGGGACGAAAGCGGGGGTGGGGATCTATATAGAGCTCCTTCTTGTTCAAACGTGTGCAAGAAAGTAGAGTTAAGGCGACGACTTCGATACAACTTCAGTCGAGCACGGCTTCTCCTACCTTCTCACCATGTGATCCACACCTGGCGAGTAGACTAACTCATATATCAAGCAATAAAACAAGCAGAGAGAGAGAGAGAGAAGTATTATTAGAAATTATTGAAACAGATGCAATAAATTAAGAAAAGAGACCGAAATACCAGACAGAATAAACAATTAAAAGTAGGAAATATATATTTAGCAATTCCACTTGCATTATAGATCACCAGCTAATTACGTGTTGGAGGAGTTCGGATTGAGGGCGATAGAGAGAGAAAACAATAGGTGAGCTGTCTCACGACAATAAGTTTGACGAGAAAAATCCATGTGATTGGGCACTTGAGATAAAGTCAATGCATGGAGGATGTTTGAATAGGAAAACAGACGCCTAAGTGGGTTTGTGGGATGGATGCAGGAATTCATTAACAGGAACCTTATCCATTCACGTACGCTTCATTTCTCCTCCATTGATCAACCACTATTAGACTAGAGGATAGGAACAAGACTTTTCTTGTTGTTTTGTCCTCCTGGGAATAAATGATAATCTAGTTTACATAAATTCAGAGAGGAATACCAGAAAAATTAATGCAGAAGGGATATTCATGCAACATTTTTGAATAACTATTAACGTCAATCGAAATTTCAAACGTTATAATTTTGATAAGGATTAAGTGTTAAAGGAACTAATACAATACCTTGAAAGTGAATTCTTTTAAGTTGTACCAAAGTTTCAAGATTTAGATTTACTCGATATGGTACGATACTATATATCAAACGATATACGTTCGATATACCAATCGATATATATATATATATAGTTAGTTAAAAATATTTGACAACATCGCCTCACTTCTCCTAAGGCGAGTCGACGTCGCTATAAAAACGAGACGACGTGCCCATGTTTTGCACGAGTTTAGACTATATATATAGATACCTTCTTGCTTATACTGCTTCTGGACCGCCAGGAAGTGCCTCATAGCCGTTCTGGCCATGAACGCGGTTTGATTGGACAGGAATGCACTTTAAGATTACCGCAACAATCAAGCTGATGGAACCAATCAGTAGGCTGAGCAACCATAATTGCCAGCCTAATGGCACTGTGCTTGCAAAGGTTCCGAGGAACTCCACTATGATCACTTGGAATGCCACTGTGGATGCCAAGATGGTCACAAAGATCCAGTTGCTGAGTATCCCACGGAGCACATTGATCCTCTCCATTTCAAGGCTGTTTATTTCATTGAAGACCTGTGCAGTCGAAAATGATTCACAATTATCAAGCAGAGTGAAGAGGAAAGTAATAAATCAGAATGAACAATCACTGGTTTTCTTATTCTCAAAAATCAAGCTCAACCTATATGTTAAGCATCATTTGATAATATTTACCATCATCCTGTAGTAAAATCTGGTCGTTTGGAACAACAATATAAAAGTGCTTGTTTCTCTTCTAATTCTAAACCACCTCGTAGCTGAATGGTTATATTAAGACCAAGTTGCCTACACCATAAGTTTTATGTGGCATGTACAGGAAATGACTCATTGCCATCCTACTATTGTCTTATGGGATTTTACATTTATATCTTGAACTTCAACTTGACTTTTTGTTGAAAAGTTGGGAAACTTCCAATGGTTACTTTTTCTTATCTTGGAATCAAGGAGCTAATTAAGTTGTCATTAGGAAAACCACACAACAAGTAGAATCCAAGCACCCATTTTAAAACTCTTTTAATCTCATCAAGATCCATTGTAAGTCTGTCAATTGAAGTGACCTTGTATGTAAGGTGGCCTGTATCTAAGCATAGCCTATTGCTGTAATCTTTGCCATCTGGTTATCTCGGTCTAAGCCACCACACTATTTTGGCTTAATTGTTCATGAGGACCTGATCGTGTATTAGGGTTAAGGGCTATGGTTGATGTTAGTCTGAAAAATAAATGGTGTTGTATCATCTTGAGGTATAAGTTGAAAGATATTTCCTTGATAAAATTTTCTTCTCTATCCATCTCATGAGCAAACTATATTGCAGGAGTCAAAGCATAAACGTATTCAGCTAAATTTGGTCCCAAGAACTGGACACTATTTCTGCTTTATACCTTACTAGCCAGACAAAAGCTACTGGAAACCAAATAGAAACTATTACCTGGCAGAAGACGAATGTGTTGAATATAAACGTGTTGAGAATGGTGTCAGAATCTGGACCTTCGATTCTCAGAAGTTTTTTCCCAACAAACATCAGAACTCCTAGAACAATCAGCTGATATATACTCTGGCCAATTATATTTCTCCACATGATTTTGGTAATGAAGCTTTCATTCCGCCCAACAGGTGGTCTTTCCATCATATTGTCGTTTGGGGGCTCTGTTGCTAATGCCAGAGCACCTAGCGTGTCCATAATCATGTTGACCCAAAGCAACTGGACAGCCGTGAGAGGGGCATTACCTAGAGTTAAATGTTGTGTAATTTAAATGCGGAGTAACTTAAAAAACAGTCCTCTACACAATAAAAAAGACATAATTACCATCAATAAAGATCAGGAGTACCTGTGATGCATGCAGAAGCAAAGTTGAGCATCAGAGCAACCACGTTAACTGTTAGCTGAAACTGTACAAACTTTTGGATGTTGATATACACTGCACGACCCCATTTTGCTACATTAATTATAGATGTAAAATTGTCATCCAACACAATCACATCAGCACTCTCTTTAGCTACCTGCACATGACATGTAATCCAAATTTATGAGCTAAAGACATACAAGGAAAAGATCATTTTTGTAGATAATTGCATCAAAGCTAGCTATTTAGAGAGTTGAAACATGAAATCATGATCCCGTACAAGACAGACAAGTCTCGTGCACCAGAGCAAAAGCCAAGAGCAGTTTACAGATTTTCGTTTCTCCGCCAGACGAGTCTCACTTAATATTTCTTTAGGCATGTTTATGTCTGCCTATGTACATAAAGAAATGACATCATAATGACCTTCAGCTACCTTTGTTGATCACCTGTCACTTCTTTCCTTCACATATGCTAACCAAAAACTACTTTTGTTGTTCACATATTTACCGTTATATAAAAAAATAAGACATAAAATTGGAAATTGCATTCTGATACGAAGGCTTTTTATTATTAGGTAAACCACTTTCTACTGCATTCTGTATAATTGTAAAGGATGATCTTAGTTTAGTCCTAAGCATTGTTAAGGATGTTGATGTTGTTGTTGTTGCAGGCGATCCTGTGAATAAAAAATTGCAAGTCCAGAAGCTTTGCATGGTTCTTTGTTGCAGGCAATCCTGTGAATAGAAATTGCAACTCCAGTTGCTTTGCATGGTTCTATGTAAATGGGGGTCACGGTCTTATTAGATGGTAAAATTATCCGAAAACATCGACATTCATACAAGTTATCCAAGATTATTAAGGATAACAAATTTGCAATAGGCTCAAGAAGACGATATAACATAATAAGGGCTCTTGTAATAGATGCCATGTGTTATTTGAAAAGGTACCTCAGAAAAGGAAGCAAACTATACCTCTGTGCCAGCAATACCCATTACAAGACCAATGTCTGCCTCATGTAGTGCTGGAGCATCATTAGTTCCATCACCCGTCACTGCTACAACTTCATTAAACATCTTCCTCAAGTTTGCCACTAAAGTATGTTTGTCTAAAGGCAAAGATCGGGCCATTACCTATAAATGACATACATTTTTATAGATGGCCAAGTAAAAAGTAGAATAAAGCAGAGCCACAACATATAAGTTGCATATTCAAGGTTCATCACAAGTTGTCTGATGATTGAAGAAGCAAGAGAGAGTAGGTTAATGTTGCCGGATAATCTTTGCAATAAACATAAGGTACCTGAATTTTTGGTATTAGATCATTCATCTCTTCAGGACTCCTGCTTCGAAATTCTGATCCTTCTATGGCCAAACCATCCTCCGTCAGTATGCCACACTCTTTTGCTATGGCTTTAGCTGTGTTTATGTTATCTCCGGTAACCATACGCACTTTGATACCAGCAGCTTTACAAGTCTGGACAGCTTCCTTGACTCCTGGGCGCACTGGATCTTTGATGCCAAAGACAGCAATTAGTGTGTAACCAGAAGCAGGAATTTCTTCCAGATCTGCATCTTCACTTATATCCTTAAAAGCCAAACAAAGTGTTCTTAATGCTTCACAGGCAAAACTATTAATCACATTCATCATATCCTCCCTTTTCTTTTTGGATAAAAAAATTGTGTTTCCATCACTATCAATGATCTGGTCACACATTTGCAGGATAAGTTCAGAGGCACCTTTGCAGAAAGCACGTGTCCCTCCACCAGGTAATGTAATGAGGACAGACATTTTCTTTTTAACTGAATTAAAAGGCTCAACTTTCAATTTTTTGCAGTCCTGATGCTGAGAATCTACATGTCCTTCTAACTCCAAACCAAACTCTAACAATGCTGTTTCTGTTGGGGTACCCAGTATTGTGTTTTTACCATCTTTTCCTCTTACCACCTCTGAACCACTATTCAGAAATATACATTGCAAAAGGACTACTAGAACATTTTCAGAAATCACAGACTTCAGATAAGCAGCAGTCTCACTGCCCCTAAATGATTTGGATACTTCACAGATCCATATCTTATCAACAATCATGTGGTTAGTTGTTAACGTGCCAGTTTTATCAGTGCAAATACAGTTAGCAGATCCCATTGTCTCACATGCTGATAAATGCCGCACAAGTGCCTTCTCATCCATAAGTTTTTTCATCGCAAAGGCAAGACTCAATGTTACAGCCAAAGGTAGCCCTTCAGGAACTGCAACAACAATTATAGTAACAAAAACTGCAAAATAGTTTACTATTGTCAAAGCATCATTTGGAAACCATTTGAAGCCAGTGTGGGATAATAACTTCTCAGATATAAACCTTACTAAAAGGATGAAAAATGTCAGTGTTGCAAATGCTAAACCAATCTTCCCAATTATTGTCGCAACACCATTGAGCTTAACCTGCAGAGGTGTTTCGTCTTCCCCACCTTGACTCAATGTCTCCATTAACTTCCCCCACTCGGTCTTCATTCCAACAGAAGTAACCAGCATTCTGGCGGATCCATCTTGCACTTTAGTCCCTGCTAGCAGAAAAGGCTTTTCATGAGAAACATATACTGGCTCACATTCTCCGGACAAGCTTGATTCATCTATCAACAAAGCATATCCAGAAACATATAGCCCATCTGCTGGAACTCGATCTCCAATTGAAAGATGAACAATATCTCCAACCACTATATCATATATAGATACCTTCTGTCTGTAGCCATCTCTGGTTATTTGAATGAAGATTTTCTTCTTTTCTTTCTCCAAATCTCTGAATTGTAATGACTGCTTGTAATCACTGATTGAAGTGACTACGACTACCAAGAAAATGCTGAGAATAATTCCCAGCCCATCATACATACCTTTTGGCCATCCTTCAGTAGCAATGCCGACTACTATAGATATCAATGCACATATCATAAGAATGATTAATGTCAAATCATGTAGTGCATCCCACACAAACATCCAGAAACTTCTTGGAGGCTTCTCAACATATTGGTTGATGCCATAGATGTCCTGTCTGATAGATAAGTCACTTGTTTTAATGCCATAATCAAGTGAAACAGAGACTTCTCTTGCAACCCCATTAACTCCTCCATGGTTCCTCAATCTCTTTTTATCATGTCCTCGTGCAATGGATGCCAATTCGTCAGGGTTTATAAAGTAACCAGCTTTTCTCACCTCTTCTGAAAGTTGATGTTCAGCTTTTGCACCAGCTGCATTTAGGTTAAAAAGAAATTGATAGTCAGACTTAAACAACCGCACTTTATATTTTCAGTGGATGAAGTTCATACCATCAATAAATTGTAGAGCAGCCTTTTGCACATAAAGAGCAACACGAATTTTTTCCTGTTCAGATAACAAACCACAAGTACATTATTCCTCATCATTCACCGTATGGTGTTTCAACCAACGTAACAAAGTTACAAAGTCAATTGCAAACAAACAACTGCTAAACAGCAAAGCAACTGTTTTGATAAACCAGCATAACAAGCTAATGAGATCTTACAATCTGTAAAACTTAGTTGCTATGTGTGCATGCAATGTCTAAAACTGTGTTCTCAGTACGAAATACGTTGCATGGATTAAAGATCATTATCGAAGACCATACAAGTTGTAACATTAACATGAGCACCAGTCCGCTTCTGAAAATATACTTTTTTCACGTGACATTACATGCTAACAATAGTGAAAAGGAGACTGTGCTATGCCTGTCAAATATAGTGGAAACAAGTTGAACTGCATAATAAGGTAAAGTCAAGTTGGAAAGTTAGCATCTTTATTAGGTGAAAGGCTGACCGAAGTAGTTCTTTATTAAGAGACTGTTACAAGTCTTGCTTTCTTCTCCTTGAATAGTCAACTCAACTTTTTTTTTCTTAATTTTCCTTAAAAGGCCCTCATTTATCAATTCCCTCCAAGTTCAAATGCAGAAAAAAAAGGTTTTATTGAGCTAATCCATACAAATGTACTAAAGTAATAATTAAAGATGAAGCTCGCCACAACAGCAATTCCAAACTATAATGAGTATTTTTATCACGATAAAGACGGCCAAAACTTAATTACAAGACATATTTGAAATACAAAATCCCATTTCTTTTTTCTTCACGGCCAAAATTTGAGGTCTGTTCTGGCCATGAAAACGCACCTACAACAAAGCACTGCATGTGAGGCCACCGCAGCACTTAGATGACCATACAGATGCTCATGGCCATAAAAATTTTGTTGTTATCTGATATAACAAGAACAGTATAGCGGCTAATACCTAGTGACCCCATCTCAGAAGTGGACCCCTTCCATTCAATGAATGTTTTCATTATTAATTGATCTGTCCTCGTTCAAAGGACATCAGCATCGTTAGTGGATCTGCCCTGCTTGAATATGATAATGACTAATGGTTGAAAGCAGTGGCTTACGACATCCAAAACAAAGCTAGCAAAGATACCCTCTGCACATAATGTAGCAAAAATGGCAAGATCAGGTTTATTCTTTTGTGGCACAGAAAACATATCTATTTCCAAAAGTCTACCAATTGGGAGGGCCTTGTCCCCATGGAACCCATCTCACCAAACCTAAAAGGCCTGAGGTGACATGCACCGTAGGTAAGTCAACTACTACTAATCAAAATCCCGGATTGTTCAAGTTAAACCAACATTCTGAACCAAATTAGATTTTTCCACCATTCCTAAATGTATATATTTTTATTTTTTGGATAGTTTATGCTGTTTTATGATTCGTATAAGTCAAAACACACCTCTCTATCTATCTATCATTTAATCGAAGGAATAAGTGTTAATCTCAAGTATTTTTGCTCCTTATTCATCGGTCAGGTTTTACATCTCGATAAAACCCGGTCATATGGACAAAGGAAAAGGTAGAGTGGCATCAGCTAACGCAACGCGGAAAGTTGCGACTTTTGAAGTCACCCATGAAGTTTCAAGAAAGTTTCCAAGCGTGGAAACTTCAAACGGTGCTTTGTGACGCCGGTGTCACAGCACAGGGTGCAGTGACCACTCAGCGCATGGTAGAAATCCCCTGGTCAGAAGGCTAACTTGCGCGCAAGGGACTAGAGGTGGAGCATCGAACTCCAATCCCACCCATCCCGTTTCAACTCTCTCTGAAAATATTCGAATTTAATCGGGGAAAAAATGAACGAAAATTTTAAGCCGAGAAAGGTCGATTGCGTCCGAAACTTCGTACAAGAAATTCCGCATAGATTGACAAAAAAAAACAGAGGAAAGAGACGACGAAACGAGGGAATTCGATAGTGGACGACTATGCTTTTAATCCTGTTGTTGGTGATCTTTTTTTTTTTTTGGGTTTCGGGCTTTTACCTGGATCTTCCTTTTCTTGGTCTCGACCTCGGACCGCTTGTCGAGATCGGGGACCATGCGGAACCTGCGGCGGCGGTTCTTGACCACCGCCCCCACGGCCCTCCGCCACCGCCGCTGCGCCTCCTCCTCCGGGTTCTTGGCCGCCACCTCGAAGTTCTTCTTCAAAAAGCGCTCCATGCTCTCCCCGTCGCCCTGATTCCGACCGACAGTATCAAGCAAGCAGGAGAGATCGTCCTCCTCCCGTAGGGTTACTACTGTCTAGTGGCGCGCGCAAGGGAAGGCTTTGTCTTCGGCAGCGCTCACCAGGGAATTCCATGGGAAGAAGGCAGCTTCAAACATCATCCGCGATGAATCTGCGGGAATCTCTCTCTCTCTCTCTCTCTATCTCTCTCTCTCTCTCCAATTAAAAAGTCTTCGATTACCGCTGCAGTCCGCTAAGCGCTGTCGGTATGCGAGAACGATGAACAAAGGCACGCACGTACTGCATATTTGTTGTGACTCACCTGCCTACCCGCCATTGAGTTTGGAGACAGCAATGGAGCCCAATCATAAGTCACGCACGTACCGAGTTAACAATAGGGGGTGAGTTAGCTCGGTCACGGTAGCGGGTCACGAGTCAGCTTGGGCTCGTGAATGCTTCCCATTATCGAATGATGGGACGAGAGATGGGAACTAAAACTCGACTTAAACATTTTTTTTTTTCTGTCAAATTATCTTAAATTAGATTAAATTGATATCTGAAAAAAAAAATCATGTTACAAAAGGTGTATATAAATATATATATATATATATATATATATATATTATCATGATATCCTAAACAGAATATTATGAATACCATCACAAATACCACCAGCCTGCTAGTGTTCATTCCTGATAGGAAAAAAAGAATGAATTAAATTGTTAAATGTCTAATGAAACTCCCATGGTACATAAATTACAAGACAAAAGAATTGAAAGTAAAATACAGCATTTGTACCATTTCAAGAATGAATCAGGTAAAGTTGGCACTTCTAAAACATGATAGAATGAGCAAATTGCTAAGAATCAGTTATCTTCCATTCACTCGTGTTGCAGAGAATGAAGGCCACAGTGACTTGCTACCTTCTCAGACGGATCTCACCATCAACAAGGTTTACTTTGTTTTCCTTCTTGAGTTGGACCTTCAACTTCTTACCACCTAATTGGAAGCCATTCATCACACTGATGGCAGCCTGGGCAGCTGCAGGTGAGTCGTAGCTTACGAAACCTACAAAAACGAAGAAGCCGATTATATTATAGAGGATGTATGATAAAATTTACTTAAAGACGTGTAGAGTGGATATTAGATGGTTTTACCAAAACATTTGCTAACACCGGTTGCTTTGTCTACGAAAACTTTAGCACTCAAAACCCTGCCAAATCCCTGAAAAGCATTTGAGAGCTCCTCATCTCCATATTCTTGTGGAATATGGTATATAAATAAATTTGCACCAGAAGGGCCTATACCGGTAACAAACAAAGAAACAAATCATCATGGGGACAAAGAAAATCCATATTTCTGAGTGCCAAAATTTGACTAACAGTCGCAATCGGGCACGCAACTTAGGCTCTTACGAAAACAGATACATAGAATAAGAGAAGATTTAGAAGAGCACATTAACCTTCGATCTGTCCCCCAGAAGTTGTGCTAGGGCCTGAAGGTGTTGCCAGATTAGCCTTCATGTTAACCGGGTGGCCTGAGACATGGGAATAGCCCAGATGCCTGGCAGTCGTTGGATATGATAATCGATACTGAAGACCTGGCAAAGTGGGATATGGTGAACTTATAAAGCCACCGGATTGTACTGTATTAAAACTTCTAGAAGCCGTGCCTGGAGAAACATCAGAACTGACCCCACGTAGTGTATTTCCTTGATTAATAGGTGGGATCATATTATGAAATGCAGCTTGGCTTTGCATTGAAGGTAAAGGGTATTGCATAAGCCCATAAGTTCCAGGTGGCTGTGCACCAATGAAGAACAAAATTTCAGCTCATCAGGGTTAGTAATTGTAATATGGTCGGTAGCACAACTTCAAATGGATGTACAAATGCACTAAAAAAGTAATATTTAAAAACTTAATAAACAAAAACCATAAAGTCAGAGCAGGTATCAGATGCACAATCCTCTACATACGAGGACAGCAAAGAGTAAGTTTACATATGGCAACAACTTGTCTTTGTCTCATGAGTTATTATATGCAGTTATGCACAAAGATGATAGGATCAATTTATTAGAGATGGCACAATATCTGACATCAAGGGCTGGAAAAAATTAGAACTCGAAAAGCAGGTGTTCGAAGCAACAGAGAATAAAACCACTGAGGATATTCCAACTGTATGTTTCGTATTGTTACGAACAAAACTGCAAACACGGTGTTTAATGTAATGCTCATGTATGTCTGTGTCTTTTGGTTTGTTCATGCTTTGCACAGCATGTAGAGGGTTGGTAGTAGGCTTAACAGCCCCCATTTTCTTTCAGTCTGTAGTGGACCATTTTGGATTTTTTGTTGTGCGACCGTTCAGAGCTTGTGAAGTATGTTTGTAATTTGCATTAGTTATAAAGTGTTTCCTGAAATGATTGCTCGTGGATCTCGAGTGAGACACTTTCTCTAACCCGTTTTCTCTTTTGTAGGTCCTAAGGGACCATAGGAAGTTTTGGGGAGGATGAATTTTGCGGACGGACATACAAGGGTGCCGCACGACTTAGGCAAAACCAGCTAAGTCCGTGACAGATGGTATCAGAACGGGACAGGCACTCATAGAGACACTTGGCATGCAAACATGGGGGACCTAACGGGGTTGCGTTGAGAGCAGCCAACCTGCGCGACCGTTTGGGGGCAAGCGAGCATAAAGATGTAGGAAAAAGGAGTCGCTCATAAGAGAGGGCATCCGAGATTGGCATTCAGAGAAATAGCCAACCCTTCACGTAAGAGGCACCATGAGGACAAGTAAGATGGGAAGAATGCGTAGCGCACAAATGTTGGGATAGCTGAGAGCTACGACTCAACGTTGGCAACCATACTTGATGGTGCTCAAGGCAAGCGAGGCGTTTGGTAAAGGATGAGACCATGTAAAGTGAAATGGGTTGTTCAGCGACCGAAAGAGTTGTGCAAAGCTCACCGAGGTGAGGGGAATTGCTAGCTCAAAGAATTAGGTACTCATGCAAAGGATTGTATGCAAACGATGGAGTGTTCGTGGCTATCCCAAGGTGATCGAAACTCGGCGCCATGGAGCATTGAAACTCTCTTCGACATGAGAAAGATACATCCGTAGGAGGTTGAGGTGTGCAGCGAGTTCAGCATGTTACTAGGCCTTAAGGGGTGCAGCGAGGGGTTATATTGATGTGGAGTCGCAATCTAGCAAGTGCGTTAGCGAGAGGCAGAACAATGCACAGTTTGTTCAGCAAGGCGGAGTAGTCCAAGGGGATAGTGGTCTCCAAAACTTTCAAAGAGAAGGAAGCGAAGAAAGAAGTTGCTCCAACAGGACAAATATCCAGGAGGGATAAGTCCCGGCTCTCCAGAGGGAGAACTATATGCAACGGACAACACATGTTGAGGAGGAGTACCTCAAAACAACTCCACAAAGCTCAACGGATCGAGTGAGCGACGATGAGTTATCGTATGATCTTGCTTGAGATAATGCATTGGGGGAAGCATTGCGAGATCAAGTGGGGGAGCGATCCAAGGCAACACAAATGAAAGCACACTTGGAGTCAATATAAAGATCGAACTCAATGGAAGGCTGACCCGTGGCATGGTGGGCGTGATGTCACGGCCTTAGCTGGAATTGCCTAAGGCGTGAGGCACCCTTGCAGCAAAGACGCGAACTTAGCTTGTGTTTGCCTAAGTCGCGAGTTACCCTTGCGACAAAGACGCGAACTTAGCTTGCGTTGCATAAGTCGCGCTTTGCCCATGCGATTTGCGTCCACAAAGATCAGCCCACTTGTAACCTCTCGCAGGTCCCGAAGGACCTGTAAAAAGAGAAAGTTGATTAGTTCGAAGAACAAGCGACAGACAAGTCCCAACGTCTCACGAAAAGGGGAAGCTTTACAAGCAATTCAACGAGCACCTTGCGTGCACAAGAGAAAAGAGGGAGAGGGTGAAAACAAGGACTTTAGAGGGTTAAACGAACAGCTGTAAGTCCACAAACAGCTGCTCACCGGGTGTCAGGCGTGACAACAAGTTCCCGTCAAGGTAACGTGCGAACTTGCGAAAGATTGTTCAACGCCCAACACTATACCGAAGCCCCATCCTGCCTTGTGCCACCCGGGTGGTTCCAAGGGGCTGAGATGGCTGACGTTTTGTGAGCGGAAGCGGACTGCAGAAAACAGCCCGTGGCACATGAAAACGGAGTTGTTTTGTTCAATTTGGTGAGCGATCGCTTTGTAGCGCTGCAACTTGTTCGAACTTACATTTTTACAAGCAAAATGACTCAAAACCAAGACAAAACATGCTGCCAAGTAGCTGTACATGTAGATGAGAGCGACGAATGGTTCGTTGAATGAAGTTGTTGCGGGTGCGCGACGACCATTCGTGACAGTGAGGACCATCATCAACTCAATACAAATCGAGGAGCGGAGCAACTTGCGTATAACTTGGCGAAGTACCGAAGCCGTATGAAGGGAGCCAGCATAGAAGGTGGAATATGGAGCAGAGGCACAGAGCTTTCCTTGGACAGAGGTCAAGGACATGAACTCTTGCAGAGGCAAGAGCGGGATCAAGTCGTTCCATGGGTCCCTCATTCTAATGGAGCGGGCTCATCCTACATGGTGCCAAAGACGAAGGGAGCTTCGAGGCACATGCACCTTACCTCAAAGAAGCATTTGACGGAAGAACTAAGGCGACTCAACTTGCGAAGGCGAAGTTGGGTTCAAAAGGCCTTGGCATAGGGCAAGAGGACGTGGAGGTGGGTACTCTTGAAGAATATGCCATAGTGCTACTATTCAAGTTGCCATGAAAGAAGCGGTGCGCAGCGAAGATTGTGCTGGTAGGGGCAGGGGCCCAGGATCCAGACAATGGTGCACTAATATCAGCGAAGTCGGTGGACTTCGGGAGCTACTAAGCGACAGACTGTCCTAGAGTGGTGCTTCGTCTGGGTGTAACCCAAGAGCGGGTGGACGAAGATCGATTGTCAAAGGAGCGAACACAATTGAAGGTGGAAGAGGCCTTGCGACGTGTTAGCAAAGGCCATATATCGAGGGACCAAAATTCGAGTTCATCCCACAAGGATCAGAATGCAATGTAGACGTCACCAGGAGGCGACATAGTGCAGCGGATCATGGTGGAACAGTTCGTGACAATGCGATATACACAAATCTAGTTCCATGAGAGACTATATTATACGAAGGTATGATCGGGATCTACTAGGTGCTCTACTTCGGTAAACAAAACGACAGCAATAAGCGTTATGGATTCAAGGAGTGAAAGTTATGGTACCGCAGAGGTGGGTTTTCTGTGCATGCATCGAATTTTGCATCTGATGAAAGCCTTGGTCATCAGCATTTGGGGGCTATGTACCACCGATGGAAAAGTTCGAATGCAAGTACTAGTGAGTCCCATGGGAGGGACTTGATCATCCAGAGGTATGATCAGAACGGCTAGAGAGTTGGACTGCTCCAGAGTCCATATTCGCTTAAGGGAGCCCGAAAAGCCAGAGGACAAGGCCGAGTAAGCGAACGTTGCTACTAAGGAAGCTAAGGAGAATAGAATTGATGCGAACCTTGCAACATGATGGCTAAGGCCATGCATGGGAGTTGCAGTCTGTCTTTCCATCGACCAAGGAGAACTGCTTGGAGAACATAGAGGTGTTGAAGCAGGTGGTCGAAAGGGGCGAGGAAGCGACGACGAGTCCAGAGGGGCTTAGCTACCCAAAACCAAGCATCGGTTAGAATGGAGGTGAACTCGGAGTGCCACGGAGGCAGATCTATCGATCGCGAAGAAAAGGATACAGATGTGAGGCGACGGATAGTAGGGCCATGGGCATGGCAGCGCCATGGTACCGCAGAGGCGAGACTTCCGTGAAGCTATCAATCCCTTGCTCTCATAAGGGCAGAGCGCTTGGTCATGAAAGGGACCGAGGAGGTGGAGAATGCAGAGGCAAACTCCAAGTACCGAGACAAAGCTGAAGGGTAGAGGCCAAGGAACTTCGTAAGACCGGTGTCAACAAGCCTCTCATCAAGATAACCGAAAGTGGAGGACTTCGGGTCGATGCAAGAGTGCACGACCAAGGAACGAAGCAGGCAGTATGCAGTGTTGTACCTTTGCTACTCAATGGAGTAGGCGGTTGGGTTGATGGAGAAGACGGTACAATCACAGAGACGATCAAAACTATTAGAGACTTACTCCAAGTTGGGGTGAAAACTTCCTGCATTCCAAAAGTTTGTTGGCATTGGGAAGGTGAATCACAGAAACTAACCTAACGCAAGAAGTGCAAACACTTCAAGTGCTTTAGAAGTGTGAGCAAAGAGCAGGCGAATGCCAGTAACCAGCTCGATGCATGAAGTACAACCCTTGAGAAGGCGAGCGAAGTAACTTTTGCCTTCTCAACTCTTAAGAGAATGGGCAAAACCGAGTACCCCAATTCTCTTATCTATCTAGCAGAGGAGCTCTGCACATATTCAAAAACCCTTCTAAGAAACCAAATGGAAGACAATAGTTGTCAAATCCTCACCAATAGTGATTAGTGCTATTGAGAGTAGATTATCCACTTCAATTCCCAACAAAATGCTAATCGAAAGTTAAAGTGATGCAAACCTATCTGGAAGTGACAACTAAGTGAAAGAAGAGTCGATGGGCAAATTTTATGGAGGAAGGACCCAAAAACTTCAAAAGTTTGCGAGGCGATACTCGTTAAAACTCCAACAAGCATCTACCCAGGTTAAGCAGCATAAGGCATTTGAGAGACTAACACATAGTAAGGATAGTCTTTTCCTTCATTTGAAGGATCCGCAGGAACCAACAGGGATCAACACAACTCTGCCAACCCCACACTAGAGTCAGAGTTATTGGCGAGTTGAAGCAGCATGACGGATCAAAAGTTCGACTACTCAACAACAGCAGCGGAGAGCAGCTGGGAGCCAAGAGGTGCATTATAGCTGGAGCAGAAGATTGAAGACTCAGCAAAGGCGAGGAATTGTAGTGTCGACAAAGGCTTCGACGAGGACGTCGAAGAAATAAGTGGGGGAGAATGTTACGGACAAAACTGTAAACAGGATGTTTAATGTAATGCTCATATATGTCCGTGTCTTTTGGTTGTTCATGCTTTGCATAGCATGTAAAGGGCTGGCAGTAGGCTTAGCAGACCCATTTTCTTTCGGTCTGTAGTGGACCATTTTGGATCATTTGTTGTGTGACCATTCAGAGTTTGTGAAGCCTGTTTGTAATTTACATCGGTTATGAAGTGTTTCCTGAAAAGATTGCTTGTGGATCCCGAATGAAGCGCTTTCTCTAACCCGTTTTCTCTTTTGTAGGTCCTAAGGGACCATAAGAGATTTCGGGGAGACAGACCTTTGCGGATGGACACGCAAGGGTGCCGCACGACTTAGGCAAAACCAGCCAAGTCCGTGACAGTATGTTGGCTTCGCTTTGCTTCTCTGAGGATATTCCTGTGGTGAGCTTGGCTAAAAATGACCCACATTAGTCATGGCCAAATTGCCCTATTGTCAAAGAAAAGCCCTAGAAACTTTTACCTATGTATCCAACTTTGACATAGAAGATACTAAGGATGAGTAAACAAACTCTTCCAATCAAGAAGTGAATCATATCCCAGAAAGTTTAAACTCTGAAATAAGCTCCTACACCTAGACTGGTGGTTAACCTACTCCTCTCATTCATTGGACAAGGTTGTTATGGGTTTCCATATTTTTTCTGTGACAAAAAGGACAGCAGCAAAAGAATAGACAGACGCCGAAAGATTTAGTAGTTTTACATATTACACCTACACGGAAACAACACAAAGAGAAGTACCATGTTGTTATTTGACTTCACTTTGCATGGTATTACAATCAAATTTTAGCTGTAGGGGACTTTCAATTACTCATCGTATTTGAGTTTGTAATACACAATGGAAGAAATGCCTAGAGCATCTCTTTGAATGAAAAAGTCTGCTTTTCTTGATTCCAGTGTTATAAGCTTCATTTTACTTGGTCTCCTATACTCACAGTTAATAAGATGCTTCAAAATAATCTTAGGTGATTTAGGAATTAAATCTTTCATATAGGAATTTGTCTTTTATAATTTATATGTTTATTAAGTTATCAGATGTCTAAGTTGTTCTAGTAAGTAGACATCATTGGGATTCATCTATTTCTAATGAATATTCAGGATTGCAATCAATGATAGGAGATTCTTGCGGTACAAGGTGTTTTTTTTTCTCTTAGCTACATCCTCTATGTCCTAATATGAGGAAAAAAAAACAAAAGGGATTTAACTATTGTAGTATTTGGTTTATCACAGCAATTGACTCTTTAAGCACTTTTTTTGGATTATTGGCCCATCTTCTTTTGTTTCTTATCCTTGTTATGCTGGAACCTCACATAATGTTAAAATATTGTGGTATTGGAATGTGCTAGTTCTCTTGAATGGTAAATTATGATTCATGTTGTCCTTCAACAATATGTTTTCTATTCCATTCCAGCTTATCGTGAGCATCAACACACCCTGTCCAATGAAAATGCTGGATATAATTAAAATGGTGCTCAATTTCAACAGCTTAATTTGCAGTTAAACACCTTGAAGTTTGTCAGTTGTTCCTATATGTGCCTTACTCTTCCTACCAAAATGTAACAGTTCAAAGAAAACCAAAGTTAAATTCTATGGGCAACCGGAAAAAAAAAATCAGATGTCAACTGTCAAAAGTTGTCCAAAATAATAAAAAGCACCTTCAGATCATCTAAGAAACCTAACTTGAATGATGAAGTAGATGAGTAAACAGATCCATGTGCAACAAGAACCATTGCAAATCAAGAGCTATCTAAAGTAAGCAGTAGAGACTGATGATGTTCACCAATACAAATTCAATCATTCGTTGCAACATGTAAATAGATTTACTTATAAAAGAACCAGGTAACTCCTAAATATCAGTATATCACTTATGTAATTTTGAGGATTTCACCATTCTAGATAAACAAGTTGGTTACAAGAAAATTGCTACGCAAAAAATAGCACAAGTTCATAAGAAAAGATATGAGAAGCTTTCATGCTTTCTGGTTGAAAGACTGTAATCAAGCATGAAAGAAATAAAAGTATCCCACCTGATACCCATATCCATTGTACGGAGGAATATAGCCCATTGGTAAAGCACCAAATATTGATGGCTGATGCATTGAATTACCATAAGCAAGGCTGGAGGCCTGAGATTGAGCTTTTTGTGCTCTTCGAGCTTGCCTTTCCTTCTCTGTGTCTGCCCACTTAACAACCAGAGGCACACTTGAACCCTGCGTGTTGCTGAGAGTCATAAGAAGGCAAGAAAGAAAAAAAACATAGCCTAATTCCAACTGGGCTAGATAACTCGAGGCTTTATATTTGTTGCCTGATATAGAAATTATGGTAAACAAATTGCTTCCAATACTCTATAGTCTATAATACAGTAGAGTATCCAACATCTCATTGCAAGAGATATCTAGTCTCCGAACAAATCAACTAGAAGGATCTCCTCAGATGGACTACTGCTAACTTAAGACTGTTCCAGATATCTTCCTTTTCATGGCAATCAAGCATTCTCTATGGCACTCAAGACAAGGTGGAAGATCAATCATCCCTTAAACACAAGTTTTTGTCTGAATCACTACATTAAAAGTTTTACTAAAACCAGGGCTAGCTTTGTCATCCTCATCTACTTAGTAAACATGGCATACACTCAGTGGGAATGTGGTTTCACTCCTTTTGAACAAAATTATCCTAGTGAAAGATCAAGCTTCGCTTAAAAGCTAAAATTACCTGCGAATAACAACAAACATTTTTGCCTGGGAAAGTATCTTGTGAATCTAATATGATTTTTAAAACTTAAGAGATCAAAATTGCACCTTTTGCACAAGCAGGAAACGATCAGTACAAGCTACAAGAATTTGTTTTGCCTGTATATGCTAAATTATCCCTTCATAAATCATATATCCAGTGGACATCACATTTTTCCACTTTTCTTGTGCCTCTTAACAGAAATTGGATTTTAGTGACATTAGTTGGATTAGCGACCTACCATTGATCTTTGACAAAAAGGAAATCAAATTATTTCATAAAAGCAACATGTCATACTTAGGGTTATTAGGGTAACCATATTGCCAAACTGTTTTATTGTCAGTAATAATGATACAAAAGGTGATGACCATTTTGAAAATTTCTAGCATTTTATATTTAGTCATGGCAGCTTGATTTCAACATGCAAAGCAAATTGAGATATAATACAAGTACTTCAGCCTTGTAACTGTTCTTTGTGCCCTTGAGCAGGACAGTTGTGCCATATTGTTCTTTCTTCAGAAAATATGTTATGATGTTAGGTCCCCAAATTACTTTTCTTGAAATCATTAGGAAAATATATATCCTAGATTCACAAGAATTGTCCAACTGGAAAGAGGACAACGTTGCATGTTAACCTCATCAAAACAGCTGTTTCATTCCAGAAATTCTGCAAACGAGTTAAGCATGAAATACACGGCAACCCTCCTTGCAGTCTTATCAGGGATACATGCATCTCATGGTGTTTCAATGCTTCTTCCTACTATTTCATTTTTTATTCTGGTTAGACAATGTCTCCCATGAATTTAATCTCAAATGATTTTGTAATGCTGTGATGGGATCCCATATCCAAAAGCTGCCATGCCTGAACTCACTATATTCCACCAAGATCTCTTTGGTCTTATTCTTCCTCTCGTAGCACCTTTACTTTTGATCTGACTGATCCATTTCACTGGTACACCTCAATAATCTTCTTGTAAACATACTCTAACTGTCATCTTAACCTCAGTTGATCATACATTCAAATGAACTAGAATTACCATAAGTTCAACTAACAATCCAGTGTTTCTATAAGGCATTTTTGAATGTAACCACAATGAAAGGAATTGGTAAGGAAGCAAGAGAGCTATCAAGAAGCTTGAAAGCTCAACAAATACTAACCTCCATCCTATGTTTTCCATTCAAGGCTTCAAGTGCTGCCAAAGATTGTTCTTTTGTTTCATATTTCAGGAATGCACAGCCTGCTATATTAGACGGAAAAAAAAGGCACTTGTGATATTTAGACACTAAGAACAACAAATATGAAGTACATTTATGGAGCAAGCAAAATAAGCCAATGAATCAAAGAGTTTTCATCATGTTAAGAACAAAATGCACCTTTGCTTGTTTGTTGAGAACTTCTCAAGATCTGTAAGTCCCTAATAGTACCATATTTCGAAAACAATGCTGCAACTTCAGCATCGGATGCATTCTTTGGAATCATTCCTATGAAAAGCTTGTGTTCTGGATGACAAATAGAAATTTCTTTAAACAATCTATTCTAGAAGAAGTTATAACCTACAAATTCATAAACAGAATTTTCAATTTAACATATAAAATAAAAAGTACAAAGAAGAAAAAGGAAAGAAAAAAAAAAAACAGAATTAAAATTTCACATCACTAATTTGGTGGCAGTTACCTAGTCTTTCAAGCTCTCCATCAGCATACTTTACTTGCATTGGACTAGAAGCCTGAGATGCAGAGAGAATCACCTGATTCAGAACTAAGCAAAGATCCTCCACCAACTTTTATGAAGAGCTGATGGATAATAGCAACTTCAAAATATAATAAGCAGTCATAAAGGAATTATGAGACCAACAAAACTTGATCATACAATTCAGAAAAGAATAGTTATGACAACAAACGTAGGACAAAATTTTGTATCAGACAAAGAATAGATTCAAACCATGGTTTTCAGAGAGGGCACATTAATTTGACATACGGGTATCATCTAGTATCATGCATACTGCTATGACGGTTTACTTCTCCTTCATTAATCCCTAATCACACTCAATACACTATGAAATTTTAAATAATCATGAAAGTCGTGTCATAAGTAGATTTGACAAGTGTCAAAATTCTCACTAGCCTGAATAAAGAATTCAACAGATTTCCAGGAAGCACAAAGGATTATGCTTGCTTCAGATGACTAGTTTGTGCACAAGACAAAAGTTAAGCAAGCTAAGTAGTAAAAGAACTTGTCCTAAATCCTACAAGGGAACATGGAAACAGAAAGTCCTACTTTCCATGTACCCCAAGTACTTAAAGGATGCAGCTTCTCTGTTGCCGGCTAAAGATGAACCTGGCCACTAAAATCTAGACTAATATGCAAGTAGCCATCAATCGCAACGTATTTGGTCAATTGAAGAAAGGACTCCAATATATCTGACCATATATGAATATGTCGTTATGCAAATGGCCATAATTCTACTCACAAACTCTCTAAAAGGTGTTATATATAGCATGATCGAAGCACCATACTCATGGATGTGAATGCCCAGCGCAGCAAAACAAATTCATCCATTCTTTTCTGGGGTGAGTAATTCAACCACACCATTCATCCAATTCCACCAATGTGGCCAATGATCCCATGTTCAGTGCCCAACATTTCCAAGCAATCTTTGATAACCAGAAGATTATGACACAATTCATAAACGAACGACGCAATCTCAGAACGAAATCTCCAACATATTCGTCGGGAATGCACATAATAATTTCTAGAGTCTCAGCACCCCCTCCAACAGGTAAACTAAAGCAGAAATGCAGATCCACAACATTTGTACCCTGTCTCCAAGGAAAGAAAGAAAATGGGGAAAGAGATTAGGTAGGGAATGCCATACACCGGGGAGCGTCCGCTTGTTATGGTATGCGGCGACCGCCTTGTCGGCCTCCTCGCGCGACGGGCAGATCAGGAAGCAGCAACCTGGAAGCATCACCAAACAGAATCGGTACCCCGAAAAAACGAGCAATTACATAGAAAAGAATGCGAAATCTGAAGCGAGCAACATTAGCAATTCTCCGGGATCCGAATCAGAGGAATGGGGAGAGAAGGAAAAGAAGGGTGATCTCAGGGCGGGGAAGCACCTCGGGATGCCTTGGTGACCTTGTCCTTGATGATGCTGACCTCGTCGACGAGCGCCACCTCCTTGAACAAGGCCCGCAGCTCCTCCTCCGCCATCTGCTTGGGTACCTGCCCCACGAACAGCTTCACGCTCTCTTCTCCTCTCTCTCCCCCTCCCCTCCTCTCTCCTTCCGCCATTCCCACGCCCAAAGATCTCCCTCTTCCTGTGGTCGCCTGGGCTTCAGGATTCGAGCACTCCCTTTCTCTCTCTCCCCTATTCTTCCTTCGTCCTCTCCTCGTTGTCTTGGTGGTGGCCGTTTAATGATGGTAATTATTATTTTATTAAGGGGTGCGACAACACCAACAAAACAACCCTTTTACTTCTTTTTCTGGTTCTTTAAAATTAATATACCAATTTAGAAGAGGGCTTCTTTTTTTACTGTCAGCATTTTTTTTATCGCTTTATTTGACAACTTTGAACCAAATAGGAAATCATTTTATTCTGGTTAATTTTAGTTTGAAGGCATTTATGGAGGTGGGAATTACGAAGTAAACGGCCCCACACGACGGCGTCGCATCGAGTGCGCCACGAGTCAGAACCTGCGGCGCAGCCACGTGGCGTCATGACAGCGGCGTTCGCGGGCCGTTTCCTGTCTGCCATCCGTACATAGACGTCTCGTCCACCGGAGGCTCCTTTGAACGGGCGCCGCGGACTTCGGCTCTCCGTCAGATTCGCTGCCGCCCAGCGATCGTACGGTCCGGAATGGTGGTCCTTGAATCGTTATCCGTTTCCTTGATAAGCCCTGGGGGGAGGGAAACGACGAAAGGAACGGAGCATGACGGAGTAGCAGCTCCGTAATTATCGGGAAAAATCCTGGTCCGAACGCTAGTGCTGCCAGGCTGGCCGCGCTTCTTGACTTCGATACGCAAGTGGTCATCACGCGACCGGCACGTGAGCGCGGAGCGATCTGATCCAGTCACTCGCCGGTGCGTTCAAATCTCATGCATAAATGGGGATGGGTGGGGAATCGCAATACTAACAAACACAATTGCATGTACACGGCGACATTGTAGGTGGTCCATCAATTGGATCAAGACGATGAAAAGAGACCATGAATAGATCTGGTGGTCCATCAAATAAAGCTGCCCAAATTTGGCTGAAGCCGACTGGAATCTCTATGAGGTTGTTTACCTGTCCTTTTGCATGCGAACACTTGGGGGATACCAAGCAACAAGATCTAATGTGAAAGCTATATGCCTAAAACATGAACATATTTGAGCTAAATCACCTGATATAATGTTACCTTTGAAACAAGAACAATGAGAAGTAAAGATGTCAAGCTCAAACATAGCTGTGAGACCATAATTTTCACGGTGAAGATCTGAAAGCTGTCAGTGACAACATATGAGTGTACCCTTCGCAAGACAGCAGTGATTACTGCTATAAAAAATTGCCACTAGAATGCCAAATTGGCAAAGCTTTTTATTATTATTAGGCTGTTCTAACTTCAGGCAACATGAAATGGAAAGTACTGCGCACTGAGTTGGGCTGTCGTACGTTCATGTATATAGATGGTTGAATCACTCGAGGACATACCAAAATCCATAGAATTAAAAGATGTGATGATGTTCCAAGAGTCACTGCGAACCATAAAACCAAGCTCACCAACAAATAACATTCATCTTGAAGAAAAAGGAATAAAAAGAAGAAAAGTAGGGCAATCAGACATCACCAATGCACATAGAAAGCTGTGATAACACGAAACGGAATGTACATTATAATCAACAAGAACCTTGGCAAGGTTTATTTGTGTATACACAAATATAGACTACATAGCATGCCATGATAGCAAACCTTGTACAAAGATCTGTACAAAGTATGTACAAAGCAGATTGTGGTTAGCGACAGTTAGCAAGCAGTCTTTACAATCTGAGATCATTGAGGGAACGGTGGTGCAGAGGCTTCTCTGGGGTGAGCAAGGTGTGGTGTGATATCCCTGCTCTGCATGTACGACAGAAATTGCCCTGGCAGCTCCTCGAGCAATGCTTGAACAACGGAAACCTGACTTCCTGCAGCACAATCACAGGTGTCAGACGATCTTCAAAAGGAGAGCTGACATAAACAAACCCCATGTTTTGATTTGTTACCCAGACGATGGAACCATAGAGGCACAAGAAAAAAAAAGTACCAACCACATATATGCAGTAAGCGCATGTGGGCATGCACAAAAAGAAACATTGGAGGAAGGGTGGAAATAGGATCTATGCGGGCAGAGATAAAGACTTTGGTTAAAGAATTTAAAAGATTACCGTATGTTGCTTTAGTTACAATATAACAAATATACTATATGCAAATTAATTTAGTTAAATAGTCTGATTTATATAAACAAGCAAGCATAAAATTCGATACATTCCCCATCATCATGTTATTATGAACAATAACAAATGATGTGAAACAAAAATAGAAGAGAGAAGGAGAGGGTGAGAAAAGAAGTGAAATATAAGAGGACGAAAAGAGAATTCTCTTTATTTCAATAGATACTAAGAGCTAATAGTTAGAAATATAAAAACTTAATAAGGTTTCAAAAACTAGAATGCCTCATCAATCTTCCTTCCTTCCAAATTTATAGATTCCTTGTATATCGAATCCCTCAACCACCTAATTAATGAGTCACAATTTACTAAAAGTCAAACACATTACAATACATATTAAAGTCATGGTGCATTGTATCTTGGTAGTTTTGAATTTTCATAATTATCTCAAGATACAAATCATTTTCTCGAAATTTGATAGGGTTGAGTTTGAAATTTATTGTCTTAGAAATTTGAAGCATTTAATGCTCACCATGCACTACATCATCCTCCTCGGGTGAAAAAAAAAACTCATCCACGAGTTGTTATCCTCACTCCACATTAGGAGGACGTTCGTAAGTATTATCATTAATTCTCTTGAGAACTAGGTAGGGACCAATTTTCTTCTCTTTGAGTTTATTATAAGTTCCTACTAAAAAACACTCTTTTTTAAAAAAGACTCAAACAAGATCTTCTTTAAAGATCTTCCACGACGATGCTTGTTGGCCTTTTCTTTGTAAATTTGGTTGCTAACTTTAAGTATCTTCTTTACTTCTTCATGAATTTTTGGCATGGTAATAGCAAAATCCTATCCCTTTGAAAGGTGATTCAGGTACTCTAGCAAGGTCTAGATAATGAGATGAAATACGATCATAAATAATCTCAAATGGACTTTTGCCCGTAGAACGATCAACAACCGATTTATATGCAAATTCAGCACGAGGAAACATGAAATCCCATTATTTTGGTCTTCTTGCAGTAAAACATCGTAGTAGATTACACAAGGTTCTATTAACAACCTCAGTTTGTCCATCTATTTGAGGATGATAAGTATTAGTATATAATAGGTTGGAGTCAAACTTCTTCTATAAACTTCTCCAAAAATGACTAAGAAATTAGTATCTTTATCTGATTTGGTGGTTTTAAGATATCCATGAGTTTTAACCATTTTATTGAAATAAGGGTTAGCAATATAAGAAGCATCCATGGTCTTTTTGCAAAGAATAAAATGTGTCATTTTAGAAAATTGATCAACAACAACAAAGATAAAATCTATACCTCTTTGAATTTTCGACAAACCAATCACGAAATCCATACTAATGTCATCCCAGAAAGCCTTAGGAATAGGTAAATGAGTATATGCACCAAGATTGTGAGTTTGCCCTTTTGAAGTTTGGCATATTCATCTTTTCACATAACGTACAACATCTCAATAGAATGTAGCGCCAAAAATATTTCGCTTTGACGAGAATGACTATTTTGTCTCTCCCAAAATAACCTCCTAATCCACCAGAGTATAGTTCTTGGATAATATGCTCTCTTCAAGAATATTTAGGAATACAAAGTTGATTTCAACAAAAAAGACTACCACCTTTGATAACAAAATCTTCGTGGTAACTCTTTGCGCATAACTTCTATGTTTCTCCAAAATCTTCATTATTAGAGTAAGTATTTCTTATTGCATCAAATCCTTTTAGTTGGGCACACATAGTATTAATAAGCGCCAATCGTCGCGTCTGCAACCTTATTATATATTTCATTCTTATGCTTAAAAAAAAAAGTATACTCTTGTAAAAATGCCACCCATACAGTGATTTAGAAAGCGCTAGGCACCAAAAGGCGCCAAGGTCCAAAAACGCCCGAGGCACTAGGCGCTCGCCCGAGCAAAGTGAGGCGCTAAAATATAAAAATATATATAATATAATTATTTAAATTTTTAAATAAAATATGCTATTAAATTAATCTAATAAATACAAATACTATTACTAGTATACTGTTAACAGTATACTATCGAAAGAGGAGAAGAGTGTAAGGGAAGACTCGGAAAACTGATGGTGTTGACTGAGAAGAGTGGGAGCGGCAACTGCAAGCGACGACAGTGGCAACGGCAGCAGCGACAGCAGCAACAGCGGGAGCGGCAAGCGGCGACAGTGGCACCGGTAACAGCGAACAGCGGGAGCGGGAGCAGAAGCGGCGAGCGGAGACAGTGGCAACGGTAGCAGCGAGTAGTGGCAGCAGCAGCGGGAGCGGGAGCGGAAGTGGCGAGCGGAGACAGTGGCAACGATAACAGCGGCAGCGGAAGCGGCACTAGTGGGAGCGGCAATGGTAGCAGCGAGCAGTGGCAACGAGAGCGGCGACGGCAGCAGCGACGACAGTAGCGTGAACAGCGAGCAAGGTTAGGGTTGGGGAAGTCACGCTGATATCGGTGCTTTAGTTGGTTCGATTGAACCAACCAAAGCACCGGAGACCAAACCAGACCTCAAACTCTAGTTCGGTCGCCTGGTTTAACCCAGGCGCTCGCCCGAAGCGCCCGGTGCCTAGGCTCGAGCGAGCGCCCAGGCGGCACCTCTTTGAAGCATGCCGCCTGGAAATGAAGCGAGGCGCTCGAGCCTCGCCTAGCTTCGCCCATGCGTCGCCTCGCTTCGCCCGAGCACCTAGGCGAGCGCCCGAGCGCCTTTTTAAATCACTGCACCCATCTTGTATATTGTCTATAGAGATTTGCTTGAAAATTTATATGTTTAAGAACTTCACGATCAGAATTTACGATATATTATCTTCGCATTAAATAAGGTCTCCAAAGTCGTAGTGCTTAAATAATAACATAAAATTCAATATCATAGATTGAATAGTTCTTATATTGTTAAACTTTTCGCTAAAGAATACAATTGAATGTCCTTGGCCAAGTACACTCCAATAGCCACACGAGGGGCATCATAATCAAATTTAAATATTTTAGATAAATCTGATAATACAAGAATAGAAGTAGAGGATAATTTCAACTTTAGTGATTCAAAACTGTTGTTTGCCTTAGGTGTCTATTGAAACACTCCTTTCTTTATACAATAAGTAAGAATAGGAGCTGCAATAGTGCTGAAATTCCAAATAAATCGACAATAAAAGGATGTCAACCCATGAAATCTCCGAATATCTTATAGGGATGTTGGTATTGGTTAAGTCTGGATAGCTTCAATCTTCTCAGAATCCACTTGGATACCTACAGAGGTTAAGATGAAGCCTAAAAAAGCTAGGCTCGAGGTCATGAAGGAGCACTTCTTGCTGTTTGTCTCAGGTGTTCATAGAAACACTCCTTTCTTTATGTAATCAGTTAGAGAAGCTACAATAGTGCTGAAATTCTGAATAAATCGATGATAAAAGGAAGTGAACCCATGAAAACTTGATCATCTTATAGGGATGTTAGTATTGGCCAACTCTAGATAGCTTTAATCTTCTTAGAATCCACTTGGATACCTACCGAGGTTAAGATGAATCCTAGAAAAGCTAGGCTCAAGGTCATGAAGGAGCACTTCTTAAGAGTTACATATAACTTTTCTACCTTTAAGGTTGATAGGATAGTTTTCAATTGTTCAATATGATCAAGTTTGTTGTGACTATAGTCTATAAATAAGAATATCATCAAAGTAAACAACAACAAACTTCCCAATATAAGAACGCAGAATTCGATTCATTACTCGCACGAAGGCAGTCAGAGCATCTAAAAGTTTAAATGGCATAACTAGTCATTTATATAAACCTTCTCAAGTCTTGAAAGCAATTTTCCATTCATCTCCTAGTGTAATACAGATTTGGTGATAACCGCTTCGAAGATCAATTTTAGAGAAAATTTGAGCACAATAAGCATATCAAACAAATCCTCCACACATGGAATAGAAAATCTACACTTAATGTAATCCGATTATAGCTCGACTATTGACACACATCCGCCAAGTTCCACCCTTCTTTGGAGTCAATAAAGCTGGAACAACGCACGGGTTTAAACTTTCCCAAATATAACCCTTGTATAGTAGTTCCATAACTTGCCTACTCAATTGTTTATGTTCTTTTGGACTCATCCAGTAGTAAGATTTGCTCCTAGAATTAGATCGATTCGATGTTGAATGTCTCGAAGAGGAGCCAAGCCACTAGGAAGTTCTTCAGAGCAGATATCTTTGAATTCCTCCAAAATAACTTCTACTTCACAAGGAATTTCCATATGCTACATGCATTCTTTAGCAACTAATATAAATACAACTCCACTTTCTTCACTTTCTCTTATAAACTTATTTAAAGTAAGGAAGTTATTTCCCTGCCTTCGGGTTAAAAGTTTAGGAGCAAACTCTTCTCTGCATGGCAAAAACACAATTCTAACTCTATTGAATTTAAAAGCATAGGTGTTCTTTCTACCATAATGGATAACATACCTATCATATTGTCATAGTCTTCCCAAGAGTACATGGCTAACATCCATTGGTACTATATCATACTACACATCCATTGGTACTATATCATACTACACATCATCTTTACAATTTTTGCCCATCGAAAAAGAAACTAAGCAACAATTAGTAAACTCGTACCTCATTGCCTTTCTTGAACCATGCAATCAGATATGGTTTAGTATGTGGTTCTGTCTTGAGCTTAAGCTTGTCTACCATATCTTGAGACATAATGTTCTCACAACAGTCACCATCATAACAAGAGAACAAACTTTACCTTAACACTTGTAAAGTGTGTTTAAAATATTATTTCGTAACTATTCTTCATAAGAATCATCTCTTGGAGTAGCAAGCGCTCTATGGATTACCAAGCATTCGTCCAATTTAGGTGCAATTTCTTTAGAAGCCTCCTCAACGTATTTATTATATCTTAGTTCTTCGATATCTTCAAGTTGTTCATTGGCATCTTCTTCTTCGGCAAAATTACCTTGTGCATCATCTTGCCTATTTGGGCACTCGTTTATGTAGTATCCTACTTGTTTGCATTTGAAGCATGAAGGAAAGTGACAAGTGCGACTAGATTGTCCTCCATGGTTGTTAGGAGTTAGCTTGGACACATTTTTCATTATTCCGCTAGTTTTTGATCCATTAGCATTATAACGAGTAGAGTCAACTTTAGAAGAGGAATGTAAAGGAACATTAGAACACATCTTTGCTCCACTTCTAGAAAGTTTTGCTTCAACTTTTAGTGCTAATTGATAAGTATCAAATAATCTCCATAGTTGTTAAATCTCCACTTCATCTCGAATCATAACTCATAGGCCACCGACATATCTTGCAACATATTGTTCTTCAATCCCTTAAGTGTTATTTCGAGCCCTCAATTTATTGAATTCTTCAGTATAGTTGATGACGATTTTGTTACCTTTCTGAAAATTATTAAATTATGAAAAGAAAGTTTAAACATAATCAGATGAAAGAAAATCCTCATGAAGCCAAGATAAAATCTTCATCTTCCCTTTCCGAATGTGCATCTCTTACATCCTATCCCACCATATTGAAGCATAACCTCGAAGCCTATTAGCAATTAATTTTAATTTCTAGTCTTCGGGTATCTCCTTGTACATAAAGAATTTCGCAATGACACTAAGCCAATCAAAAACTTTTTAGGTTGAAGTCGACCATAGAACTCTAGCAAGTTAATCTTGATGTTGTCATTTACACGAAAAACCTCTCCATGGATGTCTCCTACAACTTCTTAAGATGTAAGGGGATTCATGTTTTTGAATCCATCACTTGCATAACCATGGCTTAAGCCTCTAAAGACCAAGGTATACAATTTCGAATGATACCGTCCAATACGGGCGGTATGTACCGGTCCGACAGTAAACCGGTACACGGACCGCTCGTTACCGAGCGGTTTTTTTATTTATAAATTATATATATAAGTAAAGCGATGTCGCCTCATTTTTTTGCAACGTCACCCCGCTTGGGGAGAAGAGAGGCGACGTCACACTTTTTTTTACTTTTTTATATATAAATATATATAAATATATATATAGACAAAAAATTATATATATACATATATATATACACACCGAATGGTATACTGCTCGATATACAGTACCGTACCATATCGAAAGAAGGTCGAAACTCCGATACGGTACGATATTTCAATCCTTGCTAAAGACATGGGTTTCTTGATGTTCGAGGCGCATGGTAAGCTCTTCAACTTGTCTACTTAGTGCTTCAATTTCTATATCCTTTTCACGTCTATCTAGTTGCATCATTCTTTCACTGCATCACCCTTTGCCCCTTCTAGTTGTCATAAGAAGGAAGTATTCCAAGAGCATAACAAGGCTCTGATACCAAATGATGTGAAATAAAAAGGAAGTGAAAAGGTGAGGGTGAGAAAAGAAGTGAGATATGAGAATATAAAAAGAACTCTCTCTATTTCAAGAGATACTAAGAGCTAATAGCTCGAAACACAAAAGTTTGATAAGGTTTCAAAAAACTAGAATGCCCCACCAATCTTCCTTCCCCTTTTATAGACCTCTTATACATTAAATCCCTCAACTACCTAATTAATGAGTCACAACTTACTAAAAATCAAGCACAAATTACAATATATATTAAATTTATAATGCATTATACATTTTTGACGATTTTGAATTTTCATAATTATCTCAAGATATGAACCATTTTCTTAAAATTTGATAGTGTTGAGCTTCGAATTTATTATCTTAGAACTTATGAGCATTTAATGCTCACCAATGCACTGCATCAACAAAGCTTTACCAAAAAATGAAAATAGAAGTAATAAACATATGCATAGCATAAAGGAAGCTAAAATATTTCCTAAAATATTTATAATGATCTGCAAAAGAAAATGTTAATATGCGATCTTTTCTTAATGGGGAATAAGGTCTTAACGAAATAGAACTATTTTAAGAGGTGCAATAATAGACCTTACATTGAAATTCATAAAAACCTGGTTTATCAAAAGTTTCAAGAATCAGGAGGGAACCATGTACATTGTTCAGTTCCTACTGGTTCACAGCTTGACTGGTTGTGGTTAATGTATGCCTTTTTGAATGCCATAAGCATGATTCTAGATGCACTACTACATGAGGAGACCTATAATTCCAGCATCATATCATCCATCTAGAAAGACACGCATTGATCACTTACCCTGCACATCCCGCATTGGAACAAATTGTACAATATCTCGAGTAGCTATTCGGCCTGTAGAGCTCTCTAATCGTTTTCCATTATCAGCATCCAAGATCTACTCAAAAGAGGTTTACATGAAAACGTGTTATTTCCTATCACAATTAGAATAGAAGATAAAGAGAGTAAACAGTATCCAGTTTAAAGAATTGGCGACCACCAAGTAGCAGGTAAATCATGTAAAATTCCAGGAAGAAAAGCACTAGTAAGTATGTCAGAGTAAGTAACCAGCAAGACAGAAAATAAATACAATGTGAAGATGAATTGTCAAGATATCTTACCTCCATTTCTTTGTAGTCTGCACCCCCAACTCCAACAATAAGAATTGACATGGGTAAATCAGAAGCCTTAACAATCGCATCCTTTGTTTCCTGCAAATCTGTAATAACTCCATCCTGGAAAGGCAAAAATATAATATAATAAACCAGAATATATATTAAAAAATTGAGCTGTTAAATGGCATGCTAATACTGCTTTTACCGTGATTATAAGCAATATGAAGTACTTGTTTTGCCTAGTGGATAGAGATCGGCTAGCAATTTCTGCAGCTTTGTTGATCACCGGCCCGAACAAAGTTGGTCCAGCAAGAGCAACATTGTGCAGGGCCATGGCATATGCTGACATAATACCTTCTACTCCAGAAACCTGCAACAAGAGAGCAACTATTTGCAAGTGAAGCACTTGTCCTGGTTCTGGAAATTCAGTCAGACATAAGAATTTAAAATGTCAGGCAACTAAAACATTACTAGTAAGGGGAAATCAATGGATTGTTTGTCAGATTTCCAATTTTATAACATGGGATAATACCAAAGATTTCCAATTTTGCAACATGTTCACTAATGATTTAAAGACATTTCGACATGCTCTTTTATTGAAAACGAAGAAAGCTTAACTGATTAGTTAGAAAATGAGCCGAAAATGGGTCATCTGCATCACAAGAGGGGAGAGCCCTCGGATCTACCAAAAACAGCTAGTTTTTTTAGCTACACTATTGAGTGTAGCTAAAAAGATGAAGATGGAGGAAGGAGGAAAAGGAAGGAAGAATCGGGAGGAGGAAAAAGACAGAAGAAGAGAAAGTAAGAAGAGGTGGTGGTGGAGGTAGAGGAGGAGGAAGAGCAAGAAGGAGAGGAGATGATGCAGGAAGAAGAGGAGGAAGAGAGGGAGGAGGAGAAGAGGAAAAGACGCACATGCGTTCGCTCAGGCATTCGTGATCCCTAAAAGATTAAACGGGTCACCTCCAACCCATTTTAATGGTTCATAGCAGACCGCCCAACATGAGATCGGTCCACATAGTGGTTTACGCTTAGACCAATACATGAAATTGGCAAAAATTCTAGTACATTAAACCAAATAATACGATCTAACAAGCAGTCAAGCTAGACTATCAGACATCCAGATTCCAGAGCAAGCCAATAGGGTAACAACTCACCCTGGTTAGGTCAAATAACTAGTTCTGAGGATTATGAGCAATGGCAATAGACATGATACAAACAGAAAAAAGGAGCAGCTGTCGTTAAAAAAGAAGAGTGGACCACCCAAAACAGTCATCTGTCTGTTCGGTCCAGACGAAGTTGAGTTCCTCAGGGAAAAACAATACAAAATTCAGTATTTGATTTCATCTCATATTCTCACTGTATTCTGCGATACTGTACCAGAAAGTTACCACCGTGATGCTTTTACTCCTTGCAAGATTATTAATCTAATCATACAAACATATTATATGTACAGGATTAGAAAGAATAAAATAAGACTACAACATGTATTCTTCACCTCACACTCCTCAGAATTTCCATTCAGGTTGAAACAATGAGAAACTGACTCATAAGCTATCCTTCCACCAAATCCCCATGCAAGAAAACGCCTATCAGAATCATAGAACTGTAGAACCTCTCCAACTCCTATTATGGCCTGGTTAAAAAATTGTAGGATTACCTAATTATAGCTTCAAAAACATAAAAAGGCTGACTCAGAATAATTTTCTCACCTGTTGATAAGAATTCAAACGTCCAGAAGGATCAATAAAATGCAAGGAAGCCGGAAGCCTTGGATCCCCATTTGAAGCTAAATAAACACATATTTTAGCAAGCAGAAACTATAGTCCTTTTGTGAAGCTTTATAAATGACAAACAAAAAAGACAGCCGAGCACACGAGGTTGCTGTCAATGCTAGGTTTGAAGAGGGTCGACTTATGCAGCCTTACTCTAGCAAGCAGAGAGACTTTTTGACTCAAACCTTCCAAATTGTAAAAAAAAAAAAAAAAACCTTACTGTAGTGCCAAAACGCAATGTTAGTTGTAACTATTGAAAAGAAAATGTGTCATCACTAATTGCGCACCTGTAAAATCGATGGCAACCATAAAATTAAGCTCAAATCCACTTGATATATAATCCAAGAAACTATACTGAGTTTTCTCAATGAATTTATCCACAAACAGCTGCCCTTTAAGCATCTGGACAAAAAAAAAAAAAAAAAGTAAATAATGTGCTACCAAATAACCCACTGATAACCTTATGGGTGGCAGAAGCATTATACCTTTCTATTGTCAGGACGTGCAACGGATGAAATATAAAAGTTTGCACCATTTTTTTCCCTGCCAAGCTTCTCAAGATCGGACACACTTGTTTGAAGTTTTCTGTAGAAAGTGTAAATTATTATGAAACCAAGTTACAAGTTGAATAAGGTCTGAAAAAAAGAAACAACAGATTAAATTAATTGCAAGGAATTAGTTACCCTATCAGATCATGCTTGCCACTGCTGTTGAAATCGAAACACTCGATCATCAATGGATTCTCCTGCAAACATCCCAAAAAAAACCACTAATAACTAGGAAGATTTTAGAAGTAAAACAACAAAAGTAAACTATTTAGAAATAAAGAAACAAGAGTCAGCTATCTGGCACATTTTAAATATTGGGTTACACTATAAGACAAACATGCCTTGCTTCCAAATTGCTGCATAGACAGGGTTACAGGTTTCCAAACTGGGTTCAGGTTGTCATTGATAACTTCTGTTTTGCATATAGGGATCGAGCTACCACTCTCCACAATTTTCGATATTCTTAAGAAAGGATCCTGTAAGATGAAGATTGAAGACTTGGATAAGAACTGAAAATCAAAGAATAACTTAACCTAGCAAGAAGATTTTAGCCTTCACATGCATACACTTTTGGAGAAGGTATCCTTATTTTCCAACTTGGAGCAGCGCAATATCATCTCAACAGCGACCCTTGAAGCAACTGTCTCCTCTGCATGAATAGTTATTGTTCCTGAATGCAGACCAGAATGCCCACGTTGGTCTTGGAGATTTAGTGTCATGCTCCTACTTGGCTTCGTTACTATCTGTTAAATGGAAATCAAAGATCAACTCACTTTTGATAAAATCCTGAGCACAAGCAAAGAAATTTGTGAAAAAAATGGAAGTGCTAAATGTAGGAAACATAGACAATTTACTGCAACTTGATTGTTAGAAAGCAAGACTGTCTTGAAAGCCAGAACAATTTACATGTACTCAGTTTTTTTATATACATAGGCATCAAAACAGACATAATAAACATAAATATATATAAATAAATATTTAATATAATGAAAGAAAGCTTGTAAACATCAGAACATGTCAAAGAACTTCTAAAACCAAATTTTCCATATATAGCTTGTAAACATCACAATGTGCTAAAGAGCTTCTAAAACCGACTTTTCCATATATGACCATCAGAATAAACATTCAATGGGACAGATTTTTAGAACCTCTGAAAGTGCACAAGAAGCCTCCCCAAGATAATCTTGCTCATTCAAGTTCAGCATCTGCAACAAGGTGGATAACAATTTAAACACTGAACTCAGTAAGATTTTTTTTTCTCGTTCAATGCATAAAATAATATATGATTTATTGACTGAAAGAAAGTTCATTCTTATGAAGCAAGGTTAAAGTATACAAGAATTAAATTTACTCTCTCTATCTAGAAAAACAAAAGACTCCAAATTCTTGGACAAAGAACTCCAGGTATTTCCCCAGTTCAAATTTCAAAAATCTGACACTTTTGAAACTTCAAACCTAACAAAAAAATTAATTTTTATGACCGTCATTCACCAAACTATCAGGTTAGTTTTATCTGTACCATGTAGCAATGTCAGACCACAGAAGCAGATATATCTAGACTTCTTCCTATTATCTTCAATCAAGCGAAGTTGACATATAACATCATAATGACTTTCAATCTAATTGATTAAATTTCTGGTCAACAAAGAAATAAAGAGGAGGCAAGCAAGAACCTGAATTTTATTTTATTTTACTGAAAAGAACATCAGAAACTTCTCTTTAAGACCTAAGATCTCCAATCAAACCATCCAATAAGAGGGTATTTGTTCAGTGACTTAACGGCTGCCAAAAACAAAAAAGAAGGAACATCCTTGGAGTGCATGGATGAGCTGGAGAAAATGGATACACAGAAAGCAGTCAACGTTTCTCTTTCATTCTCCTATTTCTTTCACAGATATTTAGTGAGTGGAACTATTCACTGAAGTGTCGCAGGAGCAGATAAATCACATACCACAAGCATTTAAAGCCTATCCAAACTTCAAATATAGCCCTTTCCTTTGTTAACTCATGTTATTTTTTTGCCATTACAATTCTAAAGTTATTGCCACATAGGATGAGTTATCAAGCTCATAAGCCAGGCTTATCCTAGCCTCAGTAGTAAATCACCTACACTTGATAAATTTGGCAATTAAGCTAAATACTGAAACTAGAGACAAAACAGAAGCCCTCAAAAATCTGATTATGGGCTCGAACTTGCCATCAGATTGCATGCCATGGCAGATTCCAACTTCACATGCCATCACATAGCATCAAAGAAAACTATCACAGGCTCCACAATCCAACCAATGATGCAGAAGTTCAATTAATTTTTAAAAAAGCAAATCATTTAAAACTAAATATGTACATATTAAATCTAAACAGCCATGACCAAGTTCGATTGGACCAAAGGATTACAACAGAAAAAATAGAAACAAACCCTCCATAGCTATAAGAACCAAGGTATACAGTTTCGAATAAAATCGCCCGTACCGGTCCTTCAGTTAACCAGTACACAAACCGCCCGTTACATATATATATATAAGGCGACGCAACGTCATCTTTTATAAAAATATTTTATATATAAAAAAAATCTTTTATATAAAAAAAATCTTTTATATATAAAAATATTATTTATTAATATATATATATATATATACGAGGTGACATCGTCGAATTATATATATATATATATATATATATATATATATATATATATACATACATACATACATACACCGAGCGGTATACGGAATGGTATACCGCTCAATATACAATATTGTACCGTACCGAAGGAATGTTGAAACGCCAGTACGGTACGAAATTTCAAACCTTGATAAGAACTACAGCTAAGAGACAAAAAAAGGTAAATTGTTTGAACAGGAGTCTAGAGCATGTTTCAGTTTTAGTCAGGGTGAATGATGCAGCCAAGCATGCACCCAAGGGTGTAGATCTAGTTCAAATAAGGCCAGATTGAATTTAAGTGTACTTTAGAACAAGGTTTGAAATATCGTA
Source organism: Musa acuminata AAA Group (assembly GCF_036884655.1). Classification (NCBI taxonomy): domain Eukaryota; kingdom Viridiplantae; phylum Streptophyta; class Magnoliopsida; order Zingiberales; family Musaceae; genus Musa; species Musa acuminata. The sequence goes on along the minus strand of NC_088342.1, from coordinate 5,786,508 downwards.
CCATACCGGCGTTTCGACATACGCTCGGCATGATATGATATAGTATACCGAGCAGTATACCGTTCAATATATATATATATATATATATATTTATTTATTTATTTATTTTATTTATTTATTTATATTTATATATATACATATATATATATATATAATTCGGCAGCGTCGCCTCTCTCTTCTCCCCAGGGCGACGTTGCCTCATTTATATATATATATAAGATTTTTTATATATATAATATTTTTATAAAAGGCGAAGGCGACGTCGCCTTTAAAATATTTTTTTTTTCCTTTTTCGACAACGTCACCGAGGCAACGCGACGTCGCCCTTAAAACATATATACATATATATACATATATACATATATATATATATATACATATATATATACCGCCCGGTAATGGGTGATCCGTGTACCGATCAACTGGCGGACCGATACGTGCGGTATTATTCGAAATTACATACCTTGCTTTAGAATTGAATTAAGTAATAGAAAGATTAGTTTTTTCCTTCTCTTTCAATTATTCTCAAGCTTTCTGTTTTCATTTTTTGAGGTATTTTAGAGATAGGTTAGAAGTTCACAGGTGGCTCAAAGTACAAGGCACACCCTTTTCTCTATGCAACACCAAGTAAGTCCAGTCAAAAAGAAATTTTATCAAGCAGAATGCACAAGTAAAGGAATAGGACAAAAATTATCCAGTTGCATGGCGATAAATTTCCTACAGAACTCATAAGCTGTAGGTTAGATACTTGCTAGTAATATACAGAATGATAACAGACTGAATCCACAATGGAAAGCAGTTTATTTTGGAAATATACCATAATGCATAAGTTCAAATTCAAGTTTATTCTGTGTGAAAAACAGACCCCTATCTCTATTTTTTTACAGTTTTAACAACTGTCCTTTTTTCTTTTACTTTCCTCTCACGCTCCTCTCACTCTGTCCCTTTCTTTCTCTCTTTCACATATTTCTCTCTTACCTCCTCCTCCTCTTCCCCATCCCTCCTGCCCCGCTCTATCGCCACCTCGCTACCTCATATGAATCGTTACTTCCTCCTCTGCCACCAGAATGCCTCCACCACACCTCCTCCTCCCCCTCCAATCCTGTCTTTTCCTCCTCCGCCAGTCCTCCTCTTCCTCCTTTCCCCCTCTATCTTCTCTCCCTCTTTCTCTTGGTCCAGACAATACTGATCCATGGTACATTGGTCCATACCAAAATCATAATAGTCCAAACACCAACTGATATCAACACCAAATCTGATTTTTTTTCTCAAATAATTATTAAAAACATTGGACACCAAGGCAAACGTCAGGGATAATTCTCAAGAAAACTCTTCTTTTATGTTGTTTTTTCTGATTATAGAGATGAATATATGATTGGATTGACTGTTCATATGTTGTTTGTAATAAGCATCAATGATTAATGAAATATAACAAGATCACCTTATATCATTTATTATACCTTCTTGCTATCTTCTCTTATTATAATGCTGAAAAATAATATTATTCATGATAAATAGATTAGAGCACTAGTTAATTAATTATCATTTATCATGAATCATAACACATAAAACATATTCGAGTGCTAAATAAATGTCTGTCTTTATCCCATGATATTGCATATTTTAAGTATTATATGTCCAACAAATGCCATATCATATCTTATTTCTGCAGGTTTTGAAATATCAATGTTCCCATTTCACTGTGTCTTCTATCCATAGACATGCTCCGTAAAGGCCAATAAATGGAGAAAGAAATTTGATAAACTAACATAGGAAAGAGGGATTTGAAGAGAAAAATTTTAATGACAAATGCTAAACAAAAAAAAGCTCCTATACATAAGATTATAAAATAACTTAAATTCATGGATCATTAGCTTATTTTGTAACTTTTGTTGAACTAAACATCGCATGCAAAGAATACTATCTATGACTTGAGGTATAAACCATTGAAATTAGTCCACAGGATTCTATAGACCAACTAATGATTTCCCTCTGTCCATCTGAAGATATTATGGCTTTTACAATGCCCTAAGTTCACCATTATCAAGATAGACATGGCATTCATAAACCCTATAGAAACAAAAAAACATAGGAACTGATTAGAAAAGTAGAGATCTGCAAAAGCATAACTCATAACCATTACTTAAACCCTAAATTTGCAAGAAGCAATTACCTTAACAGGTATATTATGGTATTTGGTGTCAACATCATAAACTCGAATCCTGCAATGTAATATATTTAGGAAGAACAGATAATAGACATGTTTGGAAAAGATACAGAATATGATAAGAGGCTTACACCAATGGTTGAACAATCTCAAACTGATAGTTGATAGTAAATTTTGTGATCCAAGCAGGACTCAGACTATTCATTATTACTTCTGTACGCCCAAGTTCTTCAAGCATTCCATCTCTTTTTTTGGAATAGAGAACAACCATTGGATCGCTCTAACAGATATCAAACTAAAATCATCAACAAAATCTTGATTACAAAGCACAACATTACTACTACAGTTATATTTATTTATAAAAAATCAAGTTGTTCTAAATATACAAAAGCCGAAAAAACAAATTGAAGAAAATGACTTAGAGTAAACATAGGATAAATTGTTCCCAAAGTTTGTCACTCTGTTCACTGCATTTTATTAACATGTTTGGTAAGCATCTTGCTTCACAAAGAAAGATAAACTATGAAACAATAAGACTCAGATGGTAACACCTCAGTTTAATCCCACAATGAAAATGGGAGGAGGGTTGAGTTGATTTATAGGGTTAGATGGCCTAATACACTAACTTGGGCTTAAGTATTTATTACCAATGCTTGATGCCTGATCAAATTACTGGCTATTTATCACAGCCTGGCTAAGGTGAGAAGGCAAGATTAGTTCTTCTAGAAATTCAAGTACTCAGAGAAAAGAAATCTCAGCAAAGAACAAACAGTAACTACCCTTCACGGAAGAGTTCTAAGTTTAGAAGTCAAACATACTGCCTTGGTGACCGACCATTGTGCATATGCATGTATGTCAAGTAGTGAAACAGATGTATCTGCTACCAGATAAACATCATTAATAATCATGTTTTTTCCTATCTTAGACTCCATGCCCAGCAAAACTTCAATCATAATGGTCATCAGATTAAAAATATTGTAGCGATTATCATGGTCAGAATTAGTTATTTCAATTAGAGACACTAAAGCATACAGGAAAACTGAGAGCTTGATAAATAGATAAAACCCAATTTAATAAACACAGATTGTACATAACCATGCTGAAAGAAGCTAGTGGTATGTTCAATTTCTTTAGTAATATAATTCAGCTAAATTCATCTGAGCATTGCACCAAATTTAAAAGAATATTCCAGGTTCAAAAACCTATTTTTATAACACTAGGCTCAAGCATTCTCAGTGCACCTGGAGTTAAAACACACTATTCTTCAGATTAAGATATAGAATATAATGCACTTTGTCAATTCTTGCTGAAGAAATGAAAAAAGAAAAGGTCTGTCTCATGTATGAATGCAAAAGATATATGCAGTTCAATATATCAAGGGTTAATGAATGCATACGGATGATGTGGAAAGAAATGATAAGAAAATAAAGAGATACACACTGTATTAAAAATATTGAAGCACCAAAGTATATCATCCATCTGTCCCATTGTAGTGCACATCATGCAACAAAGCACAAACTCTCAGAAAACTTTAACTAAGGAGAGTTGGTAAGCGACTGGCGCACTTCCACAAGGGTTTATCAGGATAAGGTACATCAGATGCTAACCTATAAAGATGGTCTGAGGCAAGGGCAAGGGCAAGGGCAAGGGCAAGAGCAAGGGCAGAGCAAGTTCATAGGATTAAGTTAGATAATCCGAATGTTAATCCAATTGAAGGATTTGGCACTCCATACCACATTAAGTATTCAATTCATTAATCGAATGGATGTAACTCAACTATAGGCAAGCATGTTAAAATAAGTAGCAATGAGACTCAATTGATTAAAGCATGTTCTTAAATGTTTTAGCCTGGGCTTAGAATTGCTAAGTTCCAAACAAATCTGCATCACCCAGTAGATCATTGTATGGGTCAATTTGACAAGAAGTAACCACAAGGGAACAATAAGTAGCAAAATTACCACATGCATGAAAGGAGCTCAATTGTTGTTATTCTATGCCAAACCAAGTAGACTATCGTGTAGATGCAAATCCAATAACTAAACCATGAGTGAACAATTAATTACAAAAGAACTACATTGAGAAGGTATGTTTCTATTGAATGGTTTAGGTTTGGGTTTGCAATTGTCAGACTCCAAACAAGTTTGGTTTGGTTAAATGCCTTATGTTTTCTTCTTAGGTACATACATCAAATTGATTAGAAATTATGCTTATTACTTATAGTTATAGTCAAAGGTCAAACTAGGAAACAAACATAAGATATATTATTATATGTACATTGATTTATACCCACTTTAATCCTTATGGTAAAAGTTCCAAAAAGGACCAAATCAAATGACTTAAATGAAAAAACTTTTAAAGATTTTGTAGCCATTTGATTCCTCTATTAGTGAAGATTTGATATTTTCTGAGGGAAATTTTAGAAGACTTCTTTTAGGGAAAAAAAAAAAGTTGATAGCTACTAGAGAGGGTCATGGCTTGAATGATGCAGGAAAAGACAGTGTTTCTTGATGCTCATTGGCCTTACTAAATTTTCCCTTTTATCCGCGAATCTGTCTTTTTTCCATTCTAATCTTCTACAACAATTCCTGTCTTTCTCGTATCTATTTTTGTCTTTTATCCATGCATTTCAATATAACTGTTATAAGTTTACAAACTATATGCTGCTACCCATATTCGAATGAATCACAAATCAGAGTGCTCCGTTTGCATAGTCTCAAGCCTTTTCCTTAGTATTCGATCTTAATCTGCATCTGGCTTTTAGAAGACAAGTTTGCTTGAAGCATCATTACAATCAGCGAATGACATATTTTCAGAAGACTAGTTTTACAAAAGTTTGTCTTGGGAATAAAAATAGAATGAAATATAACAACAAAATTGCATCATCAAGACCACGAGTTCAGTCAGTAACAAGCATTGGCCAACTTTAGCAGAGTAAAAAATCTTTAACAAAATGCTCAGGAATCAATGGTTCATGAAGATGAATCACAGTGATGCTGCATCATAAATTCCTTTTAACTGCAAAATGCACATTTTCCATGATGTGAACCATAGGGTTTACAGCTGTAATAATTATGTAACATTACAGCTAGCTTTAGTTCAATTGCAAGTTTATCGGGTATCTTCCCTTTTTGTCAAGATCTGCAAATGTCCAATCCCATCATAAACAAGACCAAAAAGTTATTGTCAATACATCATTTTTTGCTAATTGGACAAAGGGAAAGGTAGGGACAGAATGATCACTCAAACGTAAATGTGACGCTAAATGATACACCAGGAAAAGTACAAAACTACAAAGAGCCATCCTTCAATGTGGATAGGAATATCAAAATATAATTAATAAAGATATGGTCAATTTTCCGAACATACCTTGGAGAGAACATCAAGGTTGCGCAATTTTGAAGCAGAAAATGACAACTAGAAAAAGGAACCCATGTTAAGATCAATAAACTGACAATCAAAACAAATTTAATTCAGATCCAAATAATGAGAAAATAACAGCCAACCAAATGGAGCAGTATAACCAACAACAAATTTATCAGCAACTAAAAAAACTAAGGAATAATAACAGACTACCCGATTGGCCCTTGCAGTCTAATATTTATAAGGTTACTTGGTAATGCTGAAGGCACCAAGCAAGATTTTAAATACTGGGCATACTGCTCCTTATATGGGCCTGTATTTAGCAGTCCAAATGGGAACCTTCATGTGGAGCAGACCAGACGAGACCAGACCAAACAGGACAATATCCCGACCATACCTCTCTGTTCTCCCATCTTCTCTCTTGCTAGGCAGTATTGATATGTATATGTAGACCAGTTAAGCCGCAGCCAGAACTGACAGCAGCCGAAGGTTGTAAACATTGACAACACATATATCATAACTATCATATGGCTGATTGCAGTGTATTTATCCATTATAAGAGCTCCCAGATCAGCTCCCAGTTCACCTTTCATGTTACGCAACTACTTTAAGCAATTCATGTCAGTGCCACTAATTTCATATAATTGTGGAAAGCTAAAAAGAGATGGTCACAGAGGAAAAAAAACTATAAAATGAATCATGGATGAATCAACAACCTGGTACAGAAAATCCACAATAATTTTATCTGTTGGTAAGGGGCAAAAGCATGACAGTTCTATCTCTAATATAAATATGAGTAAATCTTCTCAACCAATTGTCAAGAATAACTCCAGAAGGTAACTGAAACAGGGAGAACAACCAAGTTCTTTTTTATTATTTCCTATTTATTTTTTGTTTTCTCAATTATAGAATGAAAAATGAAAACACGATTGAGGATTAAACAACATAATTTAACGTATTGTTTGCCTTACTAGTCTATACCGATGTACTGACCAACCATTGGTACAATACGTACTGAACCGTACTAATATACAACATATGGTATGATAGGGTATACCAATAAACTAGTATATATCGCATGTACCGGTCCCCTATTGAACAAGTGCATACCGCCCAAACCAAACGGTATGCTACGGTATAGCGAACCTTATTTTAAGGTCCCCTCTCAATGAATACTCATACAATTAATTACAATATCAATGTTGGAACACAAATGCAGATTCAAAAATGCCCTAGTCAAAAAGTGCTTCTGTTACCCCAAAACAAGGTAAATAAAATAACATAATCAATACCATAATTAAAATACAATCAAACTGGTATGTACCAACAGGTATTTATTAATCTAACCAAGCACCAATAATGGTTCATACAACTTCAATTAGCAAAGTTTCACATACATTCCGTAGGATCTCCCCATCATCATCATCTTTGTAACAATTAGGGTAGAGGATGAGAATCTCTTGCTAGTCATAATTTACCACTTGGTAAGGATTTGTAACAAATATTTATATATTAAATCATTTGATAAAAGCAATTCATCGCGCCACTAATATAATGAATTCCATGATCTCTTATTTACTAAGCATAAATCTTTTATTTTTATGTAGCCCCTGTAGCCCATCACCTTTTTCTTTTGGTATGGTGTTGCATATGTTTTGTAGTCAAAAATAGATTATATGCAGAGTAAGGTTGTGTACATCCTAACCTTCTCTACATCCTATATTGGTCATAAGTCCATTGAACACGTCCTTCCTTTTATGGAATATCTTTCAATGATAAAATTAATAATCACATTCTTACATATACTTCTCTACAAACATTCCAAGTTAAAGTTTTTGGTGAATCTCCAAATAAAACTCCTTGTTGGTTTAATTCAAATATGACCCTTGATTTTTTTTTTCTCTTTTAACGTAAGTAAGCATCAACCTAGCAGATGAAAAATACAAAACTTAAACTCTCCATTACATCCAAAATTAATTTCCTCTCATGAATTCTTATTGAATACATCAACAACTATAACTTCTAAATAGGAAAAGAGAAGTCCTGGCCTCGAGAGAAGCTCCTACTCTGAAATGTACCAAGCACAAGAGACTCAATGATCTGGCACTTAATCTTTAGCACATTATGTTCCTAGATTACTTTTAAGTTTTAATTTGATAATCATGTTTATCATGAAACAACATATAAATCAAACCCTGAGGTTTTTGTTAGAATTTCCTAATGCCTTTATCATAGTTGGCAGAATAAAAAATTTTCCATTCATAGCTTAAATTAATTTTTGAGATGCCAATAGTCTGAAATTTATCCATGCCTAAAGCAATTACCCATTTAAAATCTACATAAGTACCAACGGCTTCATCTTTCCAGTTTTGCCTGCTTATCATTTATGCACCAGCCTTATTTGACTAAGAGTCAGATTTCACCTATGGTCCACCATTATCATCTAAGTCGAAGATGTCCTTCAGACCATCCAAACCTACTTTTCAATCACGCACGTTGGATAGACCATTTTTTAGCCAATACAAATGATTTGAATGCTCAGGCTTGCTGCAACTTGTCTCAGTGTATATTGCTGCTGGTACATTCTGTAGGTATAAGAATCCATGGCGTTTATACTGTCTGCCAATACTTGAGGTTAATTCCAGCAGGTTCTTCAAACCTTAATCTTGCTATTTCTTTCCCCAAACGAAGAGTGGATAAAAGGTTAATTTATTAACCTAATTGAAAGTTCCCAAGAGACAAGTACTCGGACCATCAATCACAATTTCAATGTCGGAACACACTGTGAGTTCAAGAATTTCCACCACAGTGAAAAGCCGCTTGCCTCTCACCCCAAAAGAAAGAAAATGATATAAACCGAACGAAGGCCCCACCTCCATGGGATCCGATCTTTAGCAAGGGTTTCGTGTAGAATCGGCACGACGAGGGTCGGGTCAAGATGCAAGAAAACGAATCGAATCCTAGGGTTTGGCGAGGTCAGAATTTAAGAGGTGGTTTCTCACCTTCGACGGCCCCCGGGGGTAGAGTCGGCGTAATGAGGGTCGGGTCAAGATCCAATAAAACGAATCGAAGCCTACGATTTCAGGGGTGGATTCTGACCTCGAGGGTGGTGAGGAGGTTGCGAAGGCACCGGGAGTAGAATCGGCACGAGGAGGGTCGGCTCAAGATCCAAGAAAACGAATCAAAGCCTAGGGTTCGGCGAGGCTAGAGTTCCGGAGGTGACATCTCACCTCGAGGGTGGTGAAGAGGCCGCGAAGGCCGCGGGAGTGGAGGAAGTATCCCACCGCGTCGTTGAGCTCCTGCGGCGCCGCCCCGGCGGCAGGCCCCCCGGAGCCGACCGCCTGTTGACCGCCCCTCACGTCGGAGAAGCACCCGCCCATCGATCGATTCCTCCCCTGCCGCGCCTCGCTCCCTCCCTCCCTCCCTCCCCTCCACTTCCTCACCTACCTAATCCTCCCTTCGTTTCGGGCCGCGAAGCCAATCGGAGACGATCGCGCTTTATATTTAGAAAACCGGAAAACCGCGTCGACATACGCGTCTATTTCACTATTTGGGGATTCAAAACGAGGAATGGAGGAGGGTATGCGTCACATACTGTAATATTCGTGCGATGATCGAACGGGCTCCTGATCCAAAGGATATATCTTGATAGAGGATGATTTGGAGGTCAATCAAAAGAATAAATTGGTCAGGTCAATGAATTGGATGCATCGAAACCCAGTCAACGCCGTCCACTCTGCACAAAGGAACGGAAATTACAGAGAAACTACGCATTTGAGTTAATTGATTGACCGTGATCGATTTGGTGTCATTGTTTAAGATGTTAGTTCTTTTTGTTTTCTCTTTTGATGGATAATGGGACCAAAAGTCTAAGCCCTATTTTTTCGAAGAAAAAAAAATTATTTTCTAAAGTATAAACTCTCAATCAAACACATGATCTAAAGATACGTAAAATATCTTTATACCAGTGGTACCCGATATATCTCAAAGTATAATAAAATATCTTTGTCTCGATGGCACCTGACGTATCTCAAAGTATAATGATGTATTCATCCAGAGCAAAAAAAAATTATATGAAATATGAAATGTATCTTCTTTGTAATAAATCTCATTTCGATATATGTCAACTTAACATAAAAAAATCAAGTAAACTAAATCATCTCAAGTGATATATTTACTTGATATCTTGTTTATGTATAATTTATTCACCCATAACAAAAAGATATCTAAAGCATATGATGCATGATGCATCCATCTAGAACAAAAAGATATTTAAACCACCTAATATTTTTCATAGTATCTCGTATCGTTATGGTTGTGTTTAATGTAACTTAAATTATCTTATTTGTATATTATGCATTCACTAAGGACAGAAATACAGTTAAAAGTGCAACTTTGGTGATACATCTAAAGTATTAGTTATTTTTGGCCAATTAAGACTCTAAATATAAATTTTAATCAATATCTACTAAATATACTCAATTATCAAAGACAACAAAGAGCGTATTGTAAATCGTGGGATAATACATACAAATATCTTTTACCCTGAATCGAAACAGTGAAATAAATATGAGATACAAAAAATTGGATTTCTCTCTTTCAAACATGATAGTTTTATAAATATTGGATCAATTTTGTTAAATTAAATTAATGATCAAACTTGATTAAAATCTTATGTGTCGGCTTTGATAGGAAAATTATATATATATATATATATATATATATATATATATATATATATATATATATATATCACTAACTTAGAAAAATTTCTTTGGTTTTTAGATCATATCTCCAAATAAGAGGTAAGCAAAAATGATTAGCTACCTTGTGTTTTATCCCTTAATCGAGTTAAAGAAGACGATCGAAGATACCTCAATTCATAAAAAGTAGTCAAATGAAAAGTATTCGAAGATACCTCCAAATAAGATCGTGTTTTTAGATCTCATGTGTCGGCTTTGATAGGAAAATTATATACCTCAATTCATAAAAAGTATAGTCAAATGAAAATGGTATAGAATAATGTATTGTTGGACTCGGTTATTATTTCTGGGTTTCCATAATTGATATTTTTGGAGAAAAACGAATTTAAGTATATAAAATATTTCTATTTAAAGGAAAAAATGTTAAGAGCACTCAAAATATTCTACTTATTATTAGGGTTGACAGATATTTTTGAATTCCTAAATTTGGCAACCTTGAGAGAATGAGGAACTCAGATATGGAAAGATAAAGAATCTTCAAAATCTTAAAAATACATCGTGTATTTGTGCGTGTTCAGTGAGAAACATTGTTAAACTTGATGTTCTTTGCCTGTGATGTGAGAATGATCATGTGGATTTGGTGTCTAAAAGACGATACTTGAGAGACCCCTTAGCCAAAAACTAGAGAGAAAAGAAATGCCATGTTTTGAATGCCTGTATCACGACAGCAACCATGGCTGGAACGCATGAATCAATAAGACTAATATCGAAGATGAAGTGTCAGGCGTGCAGTAGGAATCAAACATAGAGGTAAAGACAGAGATGAACGAGAATATTAATATGAATTTAATTCAAGAATATTTTAATTCATACGTTCGGCAAATCCTTATGAGGAATGCTTCTTCCCTCTAACAGAAGAGAAGATTCATTCTACAGCTCAAAAGACCTGGATATCTCTTCTGCTGCCATTAGTCACTTTTGACAGCCAATAGACACATTAATACGATAGGATTCTTGCACTGCTCGCTTCCATAAGGTGGGATTCTTATGCTGACTGCAGCTCTCGGTCATTCCCAGGAACTGAATTGATAGAGAGTGACAACCTTTCCAAGTTGCTGGGGATATCATCTTTCTCCATCTCCGGCTGCGCCATGCTCCTGATGAACTCGGTAAACAGCGGCCAGTGATCCGGAGAGAAGAACTCAGCACCCATCCTATGATAAGTGAACGAATCCAACGTCGATTTCTCAGCTAAAACATTCTCCTTGATCTTAGTAAAGCCAGCGGTGCCGACCCGGACGAGGGAAGAGTTCTCGCCGGCGACCTTCACCCCATGCCTCTTGCACGTCCCCATTACCTGAGATAGTAGTGACTGCGGGCAGGACCGGACACCCTGAGGCTGCTCCCCGTCCGTGAGGTCCATGCCCGGGATGATCATGGTGCAGGAATGCTTCGCGAAGATTTTAGCCACATCCTCGTACCCGTCTCTGCCGTCAGTGTTATAGAACCCGGCCGTCAGCTGAGACGGGCGCGACCGAGTGTCGTGCCAACAATGCAGAAGTGGAACCTTGGCCGAGAGCGCGACAGGCAAATCACCAAATACTTCTGACGCGACCGAGAGCAGGCCGTCACCGTGAGACAGGAGCTTGCCGGTGTACCAGGAGAGGAAGAATTGCCCGTAGGGTGTCTCCCAGGAGCCGCCATGGTCCTTGAAAAAGTTGCCGAAGTCCGGAGACTGGTTGTACCCAGGGGCATCGTGAGGACCAGAGAGGCCCCATAATGGGCTGCCGGTTTCCTCCGCGTGTCGTTTGAGATCGGCAAGCATGTATTTGTCATAACACTGGAATTCTCCTACACCGGTGAAACGATTGCTTCCAGTGGGAGGAAACGAAGGGTAACGGAGCTCGCCATTTGGCCCGAGACCGATCGTGATATCCTGAGGAAGAAAGACTCCATTTTTTTATCGGTATTTGAGCGTCTGATAAGGAAGGAAACGAAGAAAAGAGGCAGCTTGACTCACCGTAATGACGGAACCAAAGAAGTCAGCGAAGGCGAGGCGGAAGCTCCGGAAGAACTCCTCGTAGGCTTCCATCGGGGTCCTGCCGTCGAGGACAGGGAGGTCGTCGACAGCGAAGGAGAGGCAGTCGGCACGGCGGCGGCCGGCGCGGTCAGTGAATAGGATGTCGGGGTCTGTAGCGGCGGCGGAGTCGACCGATTTGGGGAGGGGGAGGCGAGGGCGGCGGTGGCAGTGGAGGTGGAGGGAGACGCGGAGGCGAAGGCCGGCGTCGCGCGCCATGGCGGCGACGGCGAGGTAGGAGGACCAGTCGCCGGAGTCCATCGCCACGCCCCAGGAGATGGGGAGTTCGACTCCATCAACGCCGAGGAGGGCGAGGGCGCGGAGACCGGCGGCGATGGCCTTGCCGTGGTTGACGACGTTGCCGTCGGAGACCACGTCCAAGGGCAGACCCACGTAGAGCCGACCCGGACCGGCCTGAACCAAAAATTAAACCACACCATTAATTACATTTAAAAACAATGAGAATAATCCGAACCGTTCGTTTCCTTCATTTATCATGATAAGGACACTCATCACCGTAGAAATAGAAATTGCACACGTAACCCATAAACACTTCAAATACGATATTTTTCGCAGAAAAACACAAAAACATTAAACAAAATTGAATATTATTAATATCATACATAAAAGAAACCACAACCAGCTTCAGAAAAGGTCAGATCTTGATCAAATCACAAAGCAGAAACTGCACATGTAATTCTGAGAATTTCCTGATTAATTTTCATTTTATAGCATAATTTATCTCTCAAAATAATTAGAATATGATTATTTTTTACCAAAAAATTGGACAGGAAAAAAAAAATGTAATTAAATTCTTAAAAATTATATAATATTAACCAAAAAAAAAAAAAAAAACAGATCTACCTCAAACACCAAGCGATAAATAGGAAGTCTTAGGGTTGTGTAGAAACAGAGTCGCAATTGCCAGCCAGAAAGATCAAAACAAGGATTTTAGCTGCATATACCTTATCCTTTCTGGGCGGCGATGCTTTCTCTTCCACGACCACCTCCGACCGAATGGCTCCTTGGCGGGCCACCTGAATCGACCGCTTCCTCCATGCCACGCTCGCGGGCGCCTCGAACCCGATCCTGCTGGTCCCGGATCCGCCCCTGACCGAGCTCCCGAACCCTAGGCTCCGGGCGGGGAACGCGTTCGGCTTCGCAACCGCTGCTGCTTGTTTCGCCATCAATCCTGCCTCCATCCTCTCAAATTATAGAAGATGTACACACCAAAAGCGATAATTATATTAGAATGAGAAGAACAAGAGGAGGAGGAGGAGGAGGAGGAGGAGTCGGTCGATTGAGCTGCTTCTGCTGGGATTTGGGGATGGTTTGATTTCAGAAGGGAGGAGGGAGGCACTTATATAGGGGAGAGGGAGGCGAAGATTAGAATGCAGGCCGAAAAGGTCGTGCCACGTCTTCACGCTCATCTACAGCCGCAAAATAAACGGAACCTCGGTGCTCAATGTTCCAAATTTCTGTGGGTTCGTCTTCCTCATCCACAAATCCCGTTTTCGTTATGCCAAATGTCGCATATGCCCCCACCGCGAAGTCCCCTTCTCTATGGAAAGTGGCGGGGCTTTCTGGTCATTCTCTTCAACTTTATGGGTATTAGCGCTGAGGATAGGGGAAGCGGGAGCTTCAGGAAGCCTGATGGTTCTCAACACCGTACAGCGATATCCAACCGATGCCAATCGGACGCGCGGGTTCGTATGATCCGGTAGGGCAGACGGTGGGGAGAACCCGCAGGATGGCGCGGAGCGGGGCGCGCGGGTGCTCCGACGGAAGCGGCGCAGGTTGACCGATTCGTTCTCCTCCTTACTCGGTCCACCAAGGAGTCCCATTCCAGCCAAGTGTACGGAAAGATCGATTCCCAGATCGAACAACTTACTGTTCTTGCCGAGACGAAAAATTACGTGAATGGCCGGTGAGAAGGAGGGGAAGACAAGTGCGACTTCTCCTCTTCCTCCATGTGGGGAGGTGGACGTGTCGGTGGCATCTCACTCGCGCAATTCGAGGTAGGACTCGGTAGGGAACTGTTCGTGATGCATCCACGGCATTTTGCACAGCAAATTTGGTCGTCCGTATTAGGGTTGCTTCCCTCTTCATGGTTGGCATTTTGATCATCGAGTTTGGTGATTTGGTTCAGGCGTACAAGTTATCCACATAACAAGTGGTGCCAAAACCCTCGTCGTCCAATCTGATGCAGAATCATCAACGACAAACACTTCAGTTTGCGTGTGGTGTGAGGGAAAACCATACTTCCTATCATTCCAAGATTTTGTTGTTTTCTGTGTCATATTAGAATGTGATGGTTCTTTAAAATCTATGTATCTTAAGAAACACTATTATTTCTCTGATGAACACATGAAATGATATGACAAGGATTCATACATTAGACCTGAGATAAGGGACATGATCGAGTGTTGTTCCTAGGAATGTGAACGTAACATCAGACATCTAATAGAGATGCAGTCACTTACAAATTTTGCAAAAAAGTATTGGATGTCTCACAATTGTTGGGGTAAACATTTAGCTCAGTTTACTTTTTTGATTCTACATTGTATTCCCATACTGAAATTGCATGCGCAAATTTCTATTTTAGTGAAAAAAATATTATAGTGGGTAGTAGGAATCAGATCATAGAGTTGCTTCTTTAGGTCATGGCAAAAATTCCAATATAAATGTTCTCATAATTCCCTTAATATAGAAATTATATCATGATTGGAACTCAAAAACTTTCATTCATATATTTTGGTCAAGCTGTCATACATAGCTTATTGATGGTGTCGAAAGATTGTTCAGACCAAGATACTAAAAAGAACAGAAAAAACACAGGAAAAAAAGAAAGAAAGCCTAATAATTCACTTATCAAATGATTACTGTAATGCATGTTCGACACACTTAAATATGAACAACATAAACAGAATTGGAGAAATATATAACTAGACATTATCAAAAGAACAAACAATGGCTAAATATAACGTCAAATAGAATAATAGTCAGGTGGAGAACTCAGAGGATGAAGTGCAACTCAAAGTCTTCAGAAGCATGACAAACACAAGTTCGAGGAAGTTGGATGAAGCATCTCTTGCATTTTATGGTGAATTCGTTCGATTAGAGACCTTTCAACTGACCAACTAAGCCAGAAAATCCAATCCATTTCTCCAACGCGCTTGCCAATGATACAAAGGCCAATTTGGAATACTCGACGTCCTGATCACCTACTGCAAGAAGAGAGTACATAGAGGCTTGGTCAAATAGCAGATGAAGAAAGATATTTGGACAGGGTGAAGTTAGTATAAGGCTGCATTAACTGACCCGACGAAAACAAAGATGCCAAGGAAGAATTGAAATTGTCCACCTCAATTTTCTCTTCAGGGCTGGTGCTTAGCTGCCAAGCGGCCCAAACCAATAGAATGGTGAGATTAAAGCAAGCAGGATGTTCAAATAAAGACTCAGAATGCATAATACTGATTGCATCTCAAGTGACAACCTTAGCAAAAGCTGCATTTACATTTTGCACCCAGTCAGCATTAGTGCTTGGCCCCAGGAGAGAACTTGCTGCAGTAAGATCATTATTCTCGATAGCTTGGCCCACTTTGCTCAACTTGTAGATTAGTTCTTGCAGATAACCTGTAAATTGCAATGAACTTGTCAGCTAAAAGAATTAGCATTCACTCTTTCCTAGTACTTTATAATGGAAAATATATATTGCAAACTTTCCAAAGCACAACTCTCGAATCAGGTATCAAGAAAGCAGAGAAAATAAGTAGATGATTATGGATATTTTATGCATCATGTGCATCTTAGGAAATTCTTGAGCTAACCAAGAAAGAAAATATTACAGCGGACCATTCTAGATCTTTCTTCCATAATTTTTGGGATCTTTCTTTCATATTATTTTGTGTGCTTGATATCAATTTAATTCAATATAACCAACAGAAGATTTGACCAATACCCAGAAAGTATCCATGTCAAAATAAAGCTTTTCAAAGAGATTAATAGAGTGGAAAACAGACATATACCAGGTCAATAAAAAAAAGAAAAAATATGAATCGCTAATAAATAGAACCTAATCGAGTGAACTTAGGATGATCTAATTTATACAGAAGTTTACTAGATCAGCAGATCCTTAAGAAGCCCATTCTTGAACTGGGCATTTGTATCCAAACTGTGGAGAAAATTCATCTCCCCCTGGTAATGACTTTCCGCGGAGGTAATTACAACTTACATTGCCAAACAATGGCAAATACAGAAGTATGAAATGAATAATAGAGAACATCAATTTGACCTACCACTTAAAGATTAACTCACCTCTGTGGATCAATCATCATAAACAAGATTCATATGTATATGAGACAAGCTTCATGCTGTAACTGCATATGAAGCGCAATGGCCTTTTTGACCCCCATTGAACTAAATTACTAACCATTTTGCGCTTTTTGATACTAACCAATCTTTGTTTCCTTTGAAAAAGAAGTTAATCAATATCTTGACCAGTAATGACATTTCAAATAATGGTAGATCATTGCAACAACAAAAAAAAAACCCAAATTCGACAAACCAGACGTTCAAGATTGCAATGCAATTTCCAAAATTGTTGCATCTTTGAACTAGAATCATGAATGTGGTCGTACAGCCACCTAGAATTAACATACATCACACAAACCATTTCATCAGCGACAGTGGATCCAAACCAGCACAACAAAAATACCACATACGATTTAAGACGTCGCTAGATCCTCCGAAGAGGTTGAATTGGACATGGAGAAGAAAGCTCACCTTTTTCCTTGTCGGAGGAGATGATGACGCCCTGTCTCTCGAGCCTCTTCTTCCGGTCCTTCTTCACCCTCTCCAGGAGCTCCTCGTCGTCGTCCGCCTCCAAGATGGCGGCGGAGGCGGGCCTGGCGAGGGAGAGAGTGAGGGCGGCGAAGCAGGCGGCGAGGCCTTCCCGCCTCCCTAGAGTGACAGCCGCACCGGGCGCGGTTGACGCATTCTTGCATGGCAACGGCACGACACCCCTAGTTGCCGTAGTCGTTACAGCAGCAATCGTCGTGGCCATTGGCAGCGATCGTAATGGTGGAAGAAATGCTGATGCTGACTTCAGCTAGGGTTTGCTTCCCCTCCATCAAATTGGTGGCATTACGGGTGGAAGAGGTGAGCACTGCAATCTGCTCCTTATCCGAACCGGTGGCCACTCAATTGGAGCTCAAATTGGCCGGAGTTAAAATTATTATTATTATTATTATTGTTATTTCAGCCTATTTTACTCATAAGATCGTCACCATATATGTCAATTATATTTATAAAATAATTTTAAAATTTATCGAAAATTGTCAAATCGATTTTTTAACGATTGGATATGACAGGTTAAAAAATTTAGACAGCCTAAAAATCTAATTTCTATTTGTAAATATAAGACTACCAAACTAAATAGAGATTTCTCCATGTGAAATTTAAGACACAATCAGTCCTAAGAAAATCTCAAATATTTGAGCTGATTTATAATCTCAGTGAAGTCAAATAATTATCAAATCTGGTAGCTCTTTCTAGGATTAGTGATGCCACTACAAAAGACACCCACATGTATTGTGCTCTTATCTACTCCCATCACCTGTTCAAACAGAGTCATATAAAGCTTTATGTACAGGCAATGTTGAGCTATGGACCCATCAAACATCTAATACTTCTAACATTGCAGTGACCATTTGACCTTGGCATCTGCTACCACTGCAAACATACCTACCATGTCTCTCAGGTGCCATAAAAAACGTTTGGCAATAAGAACAGATTACACATAGTAGATCATCCCAACTTCGATGAGGCTGATGTGAGGTATGCTTAAAGCCACTGCAGGGCCCCTGCAATTCTTTCTTAGGAAAGAGTAGGCGACATTGATGATAAACTTCTTCATGAATGATGAAGTCTTCCTTGCCTTTATATAAGAGTGTCCCAATATGTAGGCAACTCCTGCTTGTTTAGCCTCCACCAGTGCCAGTAGCTCCTCCTTCACCTGAGGGTCGATGTACTCTGTTTCAGGCAGCTCGAAGTGGACACGGCGCCGGCGGCTCACACTCGGTGATTCTTGTTCGTATAGTGACTGCAAGCTTTGTAGTGTTTCTGATTTGCTGCTCCTGATCATGGTAGACTCACCTGCAAGCTGATCAGCATCCCTCATCACCAATGTTGTGCCAGTCGTATCAGAAGTTCGGATAACAGCCATTCTTCCTTCCGGCGATGTGTCATAACTCCCAGAGGATGCTTCCTCGGCTTCCATCTGAATGAACTTGGCAATGCTCAATGCCAGTAGGTTCTCAAAATTTTCATCTTTTTGTACATCTTTGTAGCCATATCTAACAATGCATCTGTACATTCTATAGGCTCTGGGACCAATCCGACCAATAAGGTATCGTTCATCTGGTGGAACAAATGGGACTGGAACTGACTTCACGCAAACAAAGACGAGAACTTGATGGAAAGCAGGGAGGTTGGTTATGAAATGGGAGAAGATAGCTGGTACTCCAGTAACCAATTCTGTGTAGATGAGTCCAATTCCAGGGACACGAACAATTCCGAGGCTGGGGCCAAGTGTAAGGATCCATTTCATTGAGACCTTGTTTTGCAAGTCAAAGAGATATTTCCTTCTTGTGCCATAGTGCCACACATACATGACGACCATGAAGACAAAGGAGAGAACCAAAGGTGCCCAACCTCCCTGGGGGACTTTCATAAGTGAAGAGGAGAGATAGACTGCCTCAATACTTCCAAAAAACAAAAGAAGCAACAGTGAGAAGATGATGTTCTTTTGCCACACAAGTACCATGACAAGAGCTATTAACCATGTCGTCACAAACATGACAGTCATGCACGCTATACCTGAAATCATAAAATCAGTAGACCTAATTAGCTTTAGTCATACCTCCAATCAAAACTTCACATGAATATAAGGCAGATAAATCTTAGAATCCCTGAATAAACAATTACTGCTAATGACAATATGGGGAACCATAGAGAGTATACACCACCTTGCCCTTACAAGCAAAGAAGTTGATTTTTAAAATTGAATCATGGGCGCTGGAGCAAGGTTCACCCCCGTTAATAAGTTAAAAGTAAAAAAAATGAACATGAGATGATGCAAAAGCATGAATACCATAAGTCTCAACAGAAAACAAATTTTGATATAATATGAAAAAAAAAAACTGTTTTTAACACTTTGTAATGCTTGGCGATGGGAATAGTTGGCTTACCATAAGCATTTCCGATAAGGGTTGTGTCACGGAATCCAATTGTCACAGCAAGACAAAGTACCATGAGGATCCAATTAATTTCAGGTATGTATATCCGGCCATAAATCCATCTTGATGTATGGACAACCTTGACACGTGGGAAGCAACCCAAAGCAAGACATTGTTTGACAATTGAGAATGTCGCTGAGATAACAGCTTGACTAGCAACTATAGCAGCAAGAGTGGACACCACAAAAACTGGCCAAAAAAAAGGTTCTGCAACAAAAAAGGAACAAAAAAAGAAGAGAGGAGGACCGGTCAAGCATGAATTCTATTGAGACAATGTTCTTGAGCTATACACTTACTTACGTGGTATAGATGCATAAAAGCTGGTAGATATGTTATTGAAGTTCTTAGAAAGAAATGCTGCCTGTCCCATATATTGTAGTACTAGACAAGGGTATATAACACCGACAAATGCCACCTGAACAATAGAAGAGTTTGCCAAAGGTTCATCATATCATGATACGAGTTCACCGTTTACAATTTAAATTAAAAGCCACAAATGAATGATTAGCTGCAATTTTTACAAGCACATAAAACACAAGACTCTGCTGGACATTTGTGTAATAAAACATGCACACACAAGTCTGTTAATTTCCAGATTGCAACTGCCCAAATATCCATCTATACATATAGAATTTGCCACTCAAAATAATCAAGATCAGAATTTCCCAACTTTTCCACATGCCAAAGTATGGGATAAATAACATGGAAATAATAGATAATTTGTTAAAACCTTAAAAATCAAGATGATCATCTTTGGATATTTCTCGAGTTAATTTGTGCAGTCAATCTTTAATGTGGAGTGGCAAGCTTAATGTTTCTGTAAGTTCTTTTTTTGTGAGGACTACAATTTGCAACATGAGCATCTACCAAGTTTGTTTCTGCACAGCCAAGAAGGTGCAGTTGCTTAAGTGATGTAATTCAAGAAGACCTAAAAAAGCCAAAATGAAATCAGAAGTTCGCAGGTGAGGAAAATAAAAATGATCTTACAGTTAGTCAGTGAACATAGCAACAGCCCTCTAAATGGTTATACTAACCAGACAGACAATGCAAAGAAATTCCCAACCAAATAAGTTCAGAGATTTTCCTGCTTTTATCATCTTCACTAATTCAAATCAATAGTATCCCATTTCTTGAAATCTAAAGTAATTATGACTCTTTAATATCTTTAAATTAATCTTCCTATTCACCAGGTGCAAGCTAAAAACCCAATTACATCAACTAATCTACAAAGTAAGATTGCCACAAATAAACTTAATCAATTTAAAAAATAAGAAGAGACAAAATTCAGTCAGTTCAGTTGCTAAATTATTGATGGAATTAATCTATAACTGCAACTCTTGTACTTGAATAAATATTATCTTTGAATACCTATCAAGACTCTGAAAAATGAATATATGTTTATCATACCCTTATAGATGCTTGAGTGAAGTGGCCAAGATCTGCAAACATAGCTTCAGTACCTGCAAACATGAAAACCTAGGTGTATGAATTATGATGCTATTATGGCAAAAGAATAGAAGCTTTGATGATCTAAGTGCTGAAGTTACACACTCTCATTTACCTGTGATAGAAAGGAGAACACCCCCCAGAGAAATCCAACCATCCTTGCCTGTTTGCTGGAAGAACTTAATGATGTAGAGTGGAGAAAGAGCATGATATATCTTGGGGTTCCAGTGAATGGTATTGTACAACCCGATTACACCAATGCACAAAAGCCAAATAACAACAATAGGTGCAAACATGAACGCTACCCTCTGAGTACCCCTATGCTGCAAGGAAAAAAGGCCAACTAGCACAAGGCAAGCAACCAGTACCACCTCACCTGTATAGAAGCTAATAATTATGAGACATTTAAAAAAAGACTAAAAATTGTAATTAAAATATTAAATAATTATCCTTAGGGGTCAAACTAAGGAGCTTTATTGACATTTGGAAAAGCAACTTTAAGAAAAGCTTGCTACCCTGATTAGTTCAATATAGAGTGTCTGCCATGGCTTTGACTGGTATATGATACTATACTTACCTCCAAAGAGCATCTCCTGAATGTTTTTAGAACGCTTGACCCATGAGGTTTGGTTTTTGACAGATTATCAGAGAACCAATTAGACCCACACTGTGTGGGCTATGGCCTTCATTGGTATACGAGTCATTACCCACCTTTAAAGAGCATCTTCTAAGTACTTTCAATGGGGTCCTTGTTGTGACAATCAATACTGTGACTTGCTCAGGATAATGCTAAAACATGCAAAGCCCTTGAGCAGTATGTATCAGAAATGAATTTTGTTCTCAATCAAGTACCATTATTTTGTGACCATTCTGACCTCCCAGTTAAAAAAAAAAAAAGAATTATTTTAGGAAGCAACTATAAATCCATCCATGATGCTTAATGTTATCAAACCTAATGCATATAAGTAATAAAGTTAGCATAGGATAACACTCAAAGACATGAAAACCACATGCCAAAAACATCTTTAGAAAGATGAGTAAAAGAATTTATTGAACTCATAAACCAGATTTTGAATATCAACTATAATTCTAGATACAAATTGTTTCAAAAACTTGAATTAGAAAGGTTACTCCAAAAGAGTGAACACGTATAATGTATGGGCCTAAGTCAGAAAACTACACAAAGTTCGACTATCATTAATCTATCGATGCCATTTTACTTTTTAGATGAATATAACACCAAAGATATTGAACCATAATTTTTTTCTAAGACAACACTACAAAATGAAGCATCTTGATGCACAATGCACATGTTAATCTCCTTATTATCCAACTATCAGATATTCTGGGTTGTCTACTACAAACATCTTCTGAGATGATTGAGACTATGTTCAACAAGCTGTTTCTGATCATCACTTAAGAATACAATTTCTTACAACTTGCTACTGAGGATCACTTAACAAACTGGTATAAGGACACTTCCTTCAAAATAGCATCCCCTATAACTCCAACAGTGTGCTAGATCTAAAAGTTGCACTCTGGATTATATACAATGATAAATTACGCTGGTTTGTGTTGGAATGTGATGAAAATTAAATGCCCAAATCTAGAATGGAAAGAAACCATTACTGGAAAGAGATTGTAAATGCAGAGTCAGCAAACTTTGTCAACGGTATGATGAAAAATTCTGTGAGCAACCAAAGCCTACCATCATGTAGTTCCTTGGCACGAACTTGTAACCCAGAAATAGATGATAAAACTGCAAAGTGATCAATAAAAGAAAAGTGTCATTGCTTATACAAAAGAGAAGTAACAGATAAAATTCATCATGTACTAACAATTAAAATAGACATTATAAACGATGTACCAGAAATTGCTGGTGTAAGGACACCATCACCTATCACCATGCAGGCACCAAACAGCACTATAAGAAGTAAACAAGTTCTCAGCTTTTTATGCCTCTCAAGAAATCTTTTCAGTGGAGAAGTAATCACACTTCGGGGGCCATTTCGGTAATAAGTGGAGAGCTCCTCATCAGCTGCTTGCTGATTAGGAAGCAAACTCAATTTGGCATGTCTGCAGAGTAGGGAGTACAAAGCAAATGTTCCACCTGCAAACAATTTCAAAACTTTTCAATACAGGTCCAAAGAAAAAGAAGGGAATAGAAATATTCCAGTCATACCTTCACCATTATCATCAGCGCTCAAGACAATGACAACATACTTCAGCAATGGGATCAGAGTTAATGTCCAGAATATCAAGGAAAACAGACCAAATACCGTCTGCTCATTTTGATATTTGTACATTTTCCCCGAAAATGAACTTTTGTAAACATAAAGAGGAGATGTACTCAGGTCACCATACACTACACCAAAACTTTGATATGCTAAAAGTAACAAGTTCTTATAGTAATTCTTCCAATGAACCTGCAAGATCAAGGAACAAAATGCAATGGTTTGAAAGAAGATAAATCGCAGACTATGAGACATCTGACCTACCCAGAGCTAGTAAGAACATGCAAATAAAAACTTGGGAGCTGATCAGTCCCATAATGACCAAATACTTGCCAACTTAAATAATAGCATTAAGTCAACAGCTTAAATGGGAAGTTTACAATTATTCAATGCATGTGTCTCACAAGCAACAGATAAAAGAGCAGAGCCAGTAATCTCTTGTTGCAGTGGTGGGTATATGAAAAAAGCTAAATATTCTTAACTAGAACATTATTTCTGCCAGAAAAAAATCAGAAATAAATATCCATATGTACATCGAGTTGTGGTTGGATGCTTGCTTATATAATACTTCACTCTAACACCTGAAGATTTCTGGGTTTTCTGCTCACCAAATGTTGAAGTTACTATATTTTTTTTCTTAAAAATAAAAATAAAAAAACCAAATTAAGGTCACAATCAAATTGGAATTTATTATCCAATTATTTCTCTGTCTTCTAGTATTTTCTATGCCTTCTCATCTATAATCGTACAAAGTCAGAAGCACATGCAAGTACATAACATGTCATGAACATTGAGACCAGCTTATAATTTATGATCTGCAAGGAGTTTATATTTGACAGATTTCTTACTGTTAAGCAACAAACAAGCGTACTAAAACTCTCCCTTTTTCAGAAACTGTAACCCTGAATCCAACCCCCAATCCAAACTGTTTCCCATTGCACAAAATTTAGAAAGCATCATCTTTATCACAGATCGTGACTAAAATTCTGGACAGTAGTGTCCTTGACAGTATACGACCTATATCTCAATCAATCCTCTAGGTCTTCACAATACCAGATCTTAACTATTTGCCAGCTGATCCAAATAAAACTACTGCATCTCGATTAGATAAGCTTCATTCCACAACTCGACATCCCATTCCCTCACCCAAACAAATATCGAAAGAAGAAGAAGAAGAAGAAGAAGAGGCGACATATGAGCATAAACAATAAGAACTAAAAAGCAACAAAATCGAAACAATCGCGTAAAAGATCAAAATGGACAGCAAAAACTAATCATGACCCCTCGGCTGCCCACCCGCTGGTCGTCGGACGTCGGCCCTCTCTCTCGATCCATCGCACCGCAACTGTTTCTCCTTCGATATCGAGATCAAACCGAACGAAGCGACATCTCCGATCCCAACTCAAACTCTCGAAGCGAATTCAAGGAAAAAGAGAACGAAAAGGGAGGCCAAAACGATGAAACTTCGAGGGGATTTGGGCGATCGGGGTGAGAACGGATCGGATCACCGCCACTAAAATAAGCGAAGCATCACCCCCACTATCGCGCCTGCAGTGCAAAGACGACGGCGAGGGGGAGTTGTATTATAAGCTTTAGGGGCCGTCGATGTCGTCATTGGTCAGGCAATTGGACGGATGAGATCTTCGTCAGTTTTGTGACGTTGGCAATCGTCTGTGCCGGTTGTTCGTATCCAAAACAAAACCTATCGTGACGTTAAAATTGCTGTAAATAATTCTTAATATTTTCCCTAATATTTATAAACCATACGAAATCTAATATATATATATATATATATATATATATATATATATATATATATATATATATATATATATATATATATATATATGAAGATGAACACGACGGAATGCATCAAGATTCGTGCAGATGTCCATGAAACGAAAAAGGACACTTGTTTTCTACTGAAAGTAAAGTATCAGCTGACGTGAGTAGGAAGACGAAGACTGCGCGTGCGCTCCTCGTTGTCAGTAATGGTGACAATGAGCATTTTTTATCTGTTGGAGTCATACAGAATGTTTCTGCAGTAGGTTTATTGCTCTCTCTCTCTCTCTCTCTCTCTCTCTCTCTACCCAAATCATTTGTATCACATTTAAAATATTATTTAATATACAATTCTGCTCTGATATCATCTTGATTTTTCGATCAATGTGATTGCATCTCAAAACTTATATATTTTTAATATAATTATATATATTTAATAAATATATTACATTAGTTAGAAAAAAAGGTTAATCGATCAATAATCATAAATATATTACATTAGTCAATTTTCAGTCGAAATCGAGTCAAATTGGATGTCAAATACATGGCATTTGATGTCACCATAATGTGAGGGAGAACATATTACGTGATCTCACATAAGCAGGGAACATTTTGCCTATTATTGGCTGCTGCTACTATGTGCGCCCATGCATCGATTGGAGGTTTGGGTGCGTCCAATTGCGTCGGAGCGTGCAGACGTCCACTTTCGTATGGGCACGGTGATCACTGCATTGATTCACGAAAGGTGCATCGGACGGCCAGGATCCCAAGAGTGGTCTACATCAAGAATAGTCCTTACTTACCAAACGCCAATGATAAGTACTGTCATTTGATTTGACCAAATGTTGACTTTCCTATATCAAATTGCACAGGCTAATTATATATTAACTTTTATACTTGAATCTTATTAACATCACGATTGCTGTAACAAAATAAATAATTCTATTCATCTTAATATTATCAATTATATTGACGAAAAATACAACATACCAAAAAGATAAAAAAAACAATTTCAATATTAATTTTATTTTAAATTATTTTTTTGATGATAAAATTATTAAAAATAAAAATTATATTAAAATTATATTTTTACCAATCACTTTTACCTTGATTCATGTTTTCCATCAATGTAATTGACGGTGTTAAAACAAACGAGATTATTTATTTTATTTTTAGAATTATAAAAATCTTAATATAATTTTTTTAATATAAAAATCATGTTCAAATGATAATATGTAATTAGTCCTAAGATATAAGAAAGCTATAAATTATATTTTTAAAATAATTTATTCTTTATTTTAAATCTTTATTGTTCATTTGATATGACCAAATCATGTATATATATAATTAGATAATTAAGATAAATTACAATCAAAACCCAGCATGCTACTATTTAAGCTAATTGCCATTCAGTGACGATATCAACTACATATCATCCAAACCTAACCATTTGCAAGTAGGCCATGGTTTGTATATGCCTCCAGTCAGCCACGTGTATATTTCATTATGTGATACATTGTATCAGCAAGTCAGCTACTTGTATGTTTCATCGTGTCAAGGGACCCACTCAATTTGTTTCTACTATCATAAAACAGGACCTACTGGTAGATGCTCCTAATAGAAAATTCATGCAGTTTCTGTTCTATCGTGCATTATGAGCTTGTCTGATCTTATCATGTTTGTCCTGTTGACAAGTCTTTTCAGTCCAATCAAAGATTAGTAATTCATTTCCTCCTCTAATTCATTACTAGAAGGATTAAATATTTATTTGGGTGACTGTACTTGGAGAGAGAGGTGTCTGCATGTCCTCCCTTATATTTTAATTGAACTGTGGTACTTGTTTCATGCTTTTGATTCTTTCCTTAATTTCTTTCATGTACCATCCTTAATAATTATGTTTACTACTTGCTGCCACTAATATCATTATTTTGAAAGATAATACTTGCCATAATCTTCTCTTAATATAAATACTATAATAAATATTTTTTTTAAGTATCAAATACTATAGCTGTTAATTTATTTTACTATTCTGAATTAGATGTAAAATCCTAAAGGTTAAAAAAACAAATAGAAATATTATTTATTTATGTGGAAATATAAAATAGTCCTTGAAAACCCTAATTAAATAGTTCATTATTTTTAATTGCTATATTTACATTTAAAAATATTAACAATTAAAATATTTGAATCTTGTATGAGAAGATGTAAATGATTTAGTTTTTGATAGTAATTATTTTTTGTTTGATTATTAGTAGTTTCATAAGAAGTCCGGAATGGGTGGCGCCGTTATACCTTTACTTGCGGTTGACAAACCACCGTACACCATCGCATCGGCGTTTCTCTTCCCTGTCTATCAGCCACGTGGACAACTCCTTACGTTTCAATGAAGTACAGGTCAGTAAAATTACCTGGTGTCTCCGCTGAACCCAGTGGATTGTTTCCGACACGCGGAGTTGTGTCGAGTCTACTCTGCACGGCGTCCCTGCCGACAGCCGAATTCCAACCAAACCACCGCCCAACCACAGAAATGTATTACGAAAAGACTTCCTTACCCCTAACAGCAAATGAATTCTTCATGTTGTCCGTTCGTTTTTAGGACGTAATGGTAATTTCACTGTTCATTCAGTGCGGTGGCATAATCCGCTGCTTTAGCTCATATACCGTCTTGGTGTGGCTGGCCTCTAATTCGTTGACACCTAAAAAACTATGGTGGCCACGGGGGTGACAGACAACGGAGGACTGCCACGCGACTCGCCGCCTAGGTCTCTTGCCGCGAAGCAGCAGGCCGCGCCCGCCAAACTGGACGGTCGCGAATCGTTAGGCCCACGCGTCACGCGTCACGCGACCAAGGGGCGGCGCGGCCTAATCACTCGGACCGCGGGAGGCCCGTAAATAGACCGAGCCATTCGGCAGTCTGTTTCGATTGCACCATACAGCCTGAATTATCACGTGGCGACTTATTTCTAAAGACTGTTCGGGTCCCACTGTGTGTCGAGAACACGCGTCTACAGAAGGCATGGCGGTAAATGAAGAAACGAGATTAGAATTTGACAGCCGTTAAAATCCTGCAGAAAAATTCACGTTTGCATATTAACCCTTTTAAGAACTATAAATGCACAAAAGCCCCTTTAATTAATTGCGCTTTGTCCTTTCGTAATTAAAATTTGACCTTATTATAAAAAGAATAAATCAGAGCACTAAATTGCTTTTGGTCATATTCATCATCACAAGCGTAATAATGTAGCTTACTAAATATGATGCAAAATGTCTCTTTATTTACTTCAATCGCTGTTACTATAGTTCTAATAGCTGTCATTGTATATTGGTTAAGTCAAATCTAGCAGTCGATACTCACCCTTACATATACCAAATCTAATCTTTTTTAAGTCGTATTAACATATATTTAAAGGAAAATACTTCAGATATAATGGTTAGAAATAAGAAAATAGTTATGAAGAGGGGTTTTTATGCAAAAACGCAAAGGATCATTCTGTCCCACGATTCGGTGTCTTCCGTTGTCACAAACGCCGTCTATCGAATTTTTTGATATTAATATAAGAAAGGCAATTATTATTATAGTTAATTAATTAATTATTTTCCTTCCTCTCTCTCTCTCTCTCTCTCTCTCTCTCCCTCTCCAGAGAAGAACACCTCTCTGAAAGAAAGACCAAGATCGGAAGGAACCCCACGCAGGCGTTCGTGGCGATCGCCGTTTCCGATCTAGCTTTCTGAAGTTTCGATCCACGTCTCTAATCCGGATCTCGGAGACCGCCCCGCCGTGGTACGCTAGGACGTGGATCGCCGGTGGATTCGGCAGCCGCCCTCGTTGGGGAGGGATTCTAGGGTTTGGACCCCGGAAGCGGGTGTCCCGAGCTTCCATAGGTGGTGGGAGGAAGGGGATTCGAGGGTTTCGGGTTCTCCTCTGTTGGATTTTGGTGTTAGGTGGGGAAGAGAGGGACGGAAGGAGAGAGGAGGAAGGGAGAGGGCGGGGGATTGGATGCTGTCGGTGGGACGAAGGGAGGATGGCAGACAGGGGTTAGGGTTCGGGGGAGGAGGGATGGACGAGGATAACGAGCTCGAGGAAGGCGAGGCGTGCTCCGGTCAGGAGGACGACCCCTCAATCGACCCCGATGCTCTCTCCTACATCGTAAGGCCTCCGAGTCGGTTTGAGTTCCAGTAGCTTCAATTTCCTTTTTTTAGTAGAATTTTTGGAGCTTTCATTATTTGAGATCGTATGCCATTGAGGGAACCTAACTCAAATTAGTATTAGACATGGGCATTTGTATGTTTTCGTTTATTTTAGTGTTATACTTCCCTTTTGGTGTTTGATTGAATATTTGATATTGTTGTTGATGTTCTTTTCTAGAACATAATTTGTAGAACAAATCAAATTAGGTAAAACTTCTTAAGATGGTCATATTTCAGTTAAGACAAAAGGCAATTCTGTTACTCTGAAACCACGATGCCTTCATTTTTAAAAGGTCTCATTTTGCTTCAAGGGGTGATGCAATTTTAAGTTCTTGAGATGGTCATATTTCAGTTAAGCCAAAAGACATTTGTTATACTCTGAAACCTGAAAGATCCTTTCTTTCAGTTTAAATAGTCTTGTGTTACTTTAAGGACCTGTGCAAGTTAAAGTTCTTGCAAGCTTGTTAGCTTGCGTTGCCAGCATCATGGCATCACTGGAATTTCACAGTGGGTTCTCTCTGGAAGTCCTAATATGGCTCTTGTTGTCTTATGCATGGAAATTACAGGGCTGGATGGTACCTGTCTTTCTTGTCATGGGATTTTAGTAACGTCCACAATCTTTGGAACAATGAAAAGATTTTTGAAGCAAGCATAATGTCCTAGCACACACTGGCACTTATAGCTGAGATTTGATATGGTCATTAATTGTGTTGGAATTTCTTTTTTCCAGGATGAAAAAATCCAGGATGTATTGGGACATTTTCAGAAAGACTTCGAAGCTGGGGTCTCTGCAGAGAACTTGGGTAAGGCAGAATAGTAGTCTGCAACAGGATATTGGTCATGCAAATCATGGTACTGATGGTGTGAGAGTTCAACTCATTAACAGGTGCAAAATTTGGAGGATATGGTTCGTTCTTACCTACTCATCAGCGTTCTCCTTCCATTTTATGTCAACCTAGAAGTCCACAAAAATTGCCAAATCAAAATGTCACCAGATCTCCCTACAAATCAACAGTCGAGGTACATTCTTTAATTTAGGCTATGTTGGTTGTCATATTCCAAATCTCAGCATGAAAATTTGGACAATTGGTTCTCATGCTTTCATCATTGATACACCCACATGCACAGCTTGTTCTGATTGAGATAAAAGAAAATTACACTGGAATTGCTACCACGTGTCCCAAATAACTACATTTCACAGCAGTTTAGCAGAGGACTTTTCTGATGTATTACCTTATATGTACAGGTCACGAATCAGGACAATTCAGTTACAATGAGTTCACCTTTTCCCAGAAATAACACTGTTGCAGTGTCACTACTGGACAACTCATATAAAACAGACAGTTGTGTGAATAAGCCAAATGTTCAGGAGCCTAGTTCAGAGTGTTCTTCATTTAATAAAACAACCAATGGCACTGACCACAAAACACTGAAGGTTCGCATCAAAATGGTTGATAATAACTTGGCTAGAAATAATGCTGCCATCTATAGTGGGTTAGGCCTAGATTATTCTCCATCTTCATCGTTTGAGGACAGTCCTGATGGGAACGAAGGGGTTTTTCCTGGATTCAGGGATCTGCCTGATGAATCTCCTGGGACCATCATCCAGGTAAGCTGCTATTGATCTCTAGTCATCTTTATGCTGAATCTTTGCTAATTCCTGTATAAATTAATCAAGCAGGTTATGACATGTTTTGCGGTTCCTGGTGGCTTTTTGCTTTCACCTCTTCAAGATAATCTATTTCACTTGACCGAAAAGGATATCTCCTATATCAAACAAAGCAAAAGACATAAGTCCTACAAGGGATTGCCTGAAACAACTATAGACTTTGCAGACTCTACTACACATTCTAGAGAAGTAAAAGGTCAAATGAAACAAACAAAGGCAAGGGGGCTGAAAGGGAGACCAAGTGAAATTAAGGATTCAGAAGGCAAAGATAATATTACCTTCGGTAAGGAAATTGAAAGTGAAACCCACTCTGGACGAGAGCCCACTTCTAGTTCCTTTAATATGCCAGCATCCTCCATCTCAAAGAATGCAATCAAAGAAGCAAGACCAATAGTTGGGAATGCAGTAAAGATTGACAATAAACTGTTGGATCAACCAAGTGAAATGAAGAAGACCTCATTGAAGGACCAATCATCTTTTACTGGTTCTGTGAAGGAATTATTTGAAAGTACACCAAATAATGACATTGACAATTCAGGAAATGAAGTCATGAATTCAAGAGGGCAATTGACTGCAAAAGTTAGCATGTCAAAGAAAGCACTTGAAGAAAGAAATAAGGATTATCTAAAGGATAAGAAGTCTGATTTACAGAGAGAACGGAGAAGCAATATTGAGAAAGATTTGGATATTACAGATACCCACTCAAGTGGACACAAGAGGAGCAATGAGCAAGTATCTGTACCTACTGATCGCTTTAAACCAGGTTCTTCACCATCCAGGGAGAGGATATTGCAACAAAAGGAACAAAGGTCTGACAGGAAAAAGAAACTGAAGGTAAGTCATACCAATTCCGAACCATTTGGGGAAATTCTGAAGGATAATGTAAGTGGTAATGTAATTGCAACGACAAAAGAAAAGAAGAAAGCTTCCCATTCAAAAGCAGACAATGCTCAGAAGAAGTCCAAGGTTTTAAAACCACGTAAAGATTTGAGTGGGTCTAGCTTCAGTGAATCCCATGGAAATGTCATCTGGGATGTCAAAGCTGAAGAATTTGAAAATGGAGTTGGTTTACTGAATCGTTCAAAGGGTAAGCAGAAGGCTGTGAAGTGTAAGCATGAGAAGAAGCCCATTGTGTCTACCCAAGCATCAAAGGAAATGTCTGGTTGTAATAAGGTTGAAGATACTCCAATTTCAGGAGCATTTGTTATTGAACCTATACTTGCACCTTTGGCATGCAATGCCCCAGTTACAGATGCAACTGTTGCCCCTCAACCTCCTGTTGTTATTGAGGAACACTGGGTATGCTGTGATATATGCCAAAAATGGCGTCTCTTACCATGTGGGACCAATCCTGGTCATCTTCCCACAAAATGGCAATGCAAATTGCTCAATTGGTTGTAAGTTTCTCTTCATAGATGAATGCAAAATGGTTCCTTTTTCACTTAGTCTCCTTTGCTTTGCACCTCTTTACGTTTTCATAGTTTATTTAATAGTTTATGATTATATACTATGTAGGCCAGGGATGAATCGATGCGATGTCAGTGAGGAAGAGACAACAAATGCTCTACATGCATTATACCTTGCCCCTGCCCCAGAAAATGGTGCTAGCTTAGAGGGCCGTGATGTTGCTGCTCCTAGTGCATCTTTGACTAGTGGAGTGCGTCTTGGTCAAAATCTTGAACTTCATGTGCAAAATGTGCCTATTACTGAGAAGAAAAAAAGTGCATTAAAGGATGCTTCAAGTATACCAACTCATTCAACTCCTACTCAGATCCCAAACTTTGTGAAAAAGGATGAGCAGGCCTTTGTTAAATCTAGAAGTTCAAATGACACAAACCTGTATCTTCATTCTGAAATAGACTCATCAAGCAAAGGTGGCCTTGGTAACACAAGCAGACTAACTGATTTCGGTGTGGAAAAACATAAGCCAAAGCAAAAGGATAAGCATAAAAATCGTAGGGGCAATTCAGATGGAGGTACCATTTTACTTGCCATCCTTTTTTAGTTTATATGAACAAACTCTGTTCCCATTTATATTTCTTTTGTCTTTCAGGTGATCATAGCGGAAAAAACAAGAAACATTCAAAATCAGAAAACCAGAGAGGCATCGATCAAGATGATCTTAGAACTTCTAAGAAAGCTGGGAAGGAAAGCTTGCAATATACCAATAAAAGTTGTACCAGCGATAATGTAACTGCAAAGGCTTTTGAGGTAACTGACGTTGGTGGTTATTCGACTAAAGTAATCACAAATGATCATACCAGATGGGACAATAATCCCTTTTTGAAAGACTCAAAATGTGACACTAAAAGCAATTCCTCTGCACCATTTAAGAAGTCAAGGGATGAGGTTCAATCTATCACAAATTGTGAGAGTAAGGACCATGTCAGTGCTTCAGATGTAGAGAAGTATAGTAATCTGGATGTTTCTGTTAAGAAGAGGAAAATGAAGGAGTGGCAAGAGAGTCAGCAGAATCAGGAGGGACTTGTGAGTAGGCAACATGTGGGAGAAAATGGGGTTATTGTTAAAGGAGCTCTTGGTGAAAATGAACCTGTTAAGGATAGGAATTTTGAGTTATTGCTGTCTGAAAGAAAGAGATCCAAGACAAGTAAGCTGAATAGTAAGATGGATAAGAATTATACCATGACCAAAATGTCTTTGCATGCTAGTGGAGAGCATATACCTGATGGAATGGATGAGGCCCTTTATGTTGTGGAAAAAGAGCATCGGTTCAGTCAGAGCCAGGAGAATGCAGCATCCCTGAGGGAGCTAGACTTTGATTCCTTGAAGAGGGATATTGCCTATGCACAACCACCTGTAGCAGCTAATTCAAGTTCTTCAATGGTTTCAGGTTCCCACAAAAGTAGATCCAATCTTCGGGAAACAAAGGGTTCTCCAGTCGAGTCTGTTTCTTCATCACCTTTGAGAATATTGGGTATTCAAAAACCTTCATGCAAAAGGACCTCAGAGCAAAAAGATTATGCAATTAATCCTGATTCCTCTCTGTTGGAGAGCCCCAAAAGGTGTTCAGATGGTGAAGTTGATGGTGGAAATGGTCATTCTGGTAAGTTCAGAAAACAAATTTCTATTCAACAACAATCTTTTGAGAGTCATAGAGTGGCAGGTTCTGGAACTCTTGATTCTTTGGGAGAGACATTTGACTATTTAGAAAAGGAAAAGATCCAGTTATCTGTTGGCAAATCTGAAGAAAGGTTGCATGTGAAAAATGGTGCTTCTGATGATTTCTCACCTACTGAGCTTGGAGAGCAACATCCATATAAATATGATATCCAAGACCTGGGTAAAGTGAATAAAGATCACCTAGTGAATGAGTCTAGTCAGCGGAAGTCTAGTAAGAGTTCTTTAAGTTCTAAAGGGAAACATAGAGGTAGCAAATCTGATTTAGGTAAGAATAAGCTTAGGGTTTCTGGTCCTTATACTGTGAACAAAGACTTTCACTCTACAAATAATGGCAGCAGCTGCAGATTTGAGGCCACTTCGGGTTATTGTGAGGATGGAAAAGATGATTTTGATGAGAAGGATGAGAAGGATTGCTTGGGGAAGAAAGAACCTACTTCAAGGTGGATGACAAGTAGGCAATATAATAGCACTAATTTTACAGTGCAAGATAATGTGGATTCTAATGCTCCCATCATGCATTCTAGTCAGCAAAAGGACATAGAATCAAAAGTTCCCGTCTGTGGAAGTAGACACATTAAACCAGAATTTCAAGTGAAACCTTCTTTCCACAATGAAAAAGAATTGGACCACAATCATTTGGATAAGATTGATTTTCCAGAACCGCCTTCTGGACTAGGAAAGTCACAATTGAAACTGACTGCTGGCTGTAAACAAGATACTCAGTATCGGATTCCTCATATGGTCTCTTCTCCTCTCAAGGCAAGCAGATTGGATGTTGGGATAGTTGATGCAGTGAATGCTGATGCATCAAAAGTGGTCAAACATCATAGGCAGCCAGAAATCCACCATAGATCACACCAAACTAATATGAGACATGCAACTCCTAATGGTCCTGACACATCCAGTCCATTAAGAAAGGAACATTATTCTGCTGTTATGAAAGAAGCAAGAGACCTAAAACACTCAGCAAATCGGTTAAAGGTTAACATCACACTTTCATGTATCACTCTTTCCATCTTTCAATACAATTGTATAAATTCGTTGCCTACTTCAATGGATTGTCTTGCAGAGTGAAGGACTAGAACTCGAAAGCACTGGTCTGTACTTTGAGGCAGCTTTGAAGTTTCTGCATGTTGCTGCTCTCATGGAACCTGTCAATCTTGATAGTGTTAAACAAGCAGAAGCTGCACAAATGTACTTTGAAACAGCAAAACTCTGCGAGTAAGTCAATCATTACGATGATTTATTGGTAGGTTGTCTTTTGTTTTAATTGAATATATAAAGCTGTTTATAATATCAACAAGAGAAGTTTTCTATCATCTGTTAGTGCTATTAGTTTCGGCTATTTTGGGACCCTTGCTAGCCTTAGAAGATTGACGACCTCCTGTTCAGGTTGGCATCCTAATGGTTGATTCAATTTTTTTGTTGCCAATGGATAATTGATCAGTAGTCTGATTAAATCCTTAATACTGTTGATTTATTCTTGTGGACTCCTTTGAAAAGCACACTCTAGCTTATGGTTTAAAATCTCAGGTATTGGACCTGTATTGGTCACTGGATCGTTCAGTATGGGTCTGGTTCATACTGGTCTACTGAGACGTGGTTTGTTGGTGCTTTCTGTGGTACCATGAAAAAAGAGGGGGTGGATGGGGAAGATTTGAGCCGGCAATGGTGAGAGGCAGATTACAAGCGGGAAAAAAACAGTTTGAACCAAACCTTGGGAAGGTTGGTCCATGTGCCTGTTCATTATTGGACTGGTAAATATGGCTTGGTATTTGACCAGATGGGTGGTATTTTTAACCAGCTAACAGTGAGTTTAAAGAAATGTAAACAGCCAAGCTCATCCTTATTAGTCTCTACTCTTATAAGAACCTGGGTAGTTTTAGCAGATTGAGGGCTAGCATCATAATGTTCAATTCCTTTTTCTGTTTCTTCAATGGGTAACTTATCAGCTGTATGATTAAAGCCTTAATACAATCGATTTATACTCGTGGACTCTTTGAGAGGCATACTTCAGCTAACAGTGAGTTTAAAGGCAATATATGTTTAAACAGCCCAAAATCATCTAATTTTCTTGTAGTCAATGTTGTAGGACCATATATTTGTAGCTAGGACACTTATATGGGTGTTTGTACCAAGTTTTTGTTCATTGCATGCATCAACCAAAACAATACTTGATTTCAAACTCATACCATTGACATGACTAACGATGAAGAGACACTTAAATTGACATAAATGGTAACTTTTTTTATTGAAGATTTAAGAGAGGGAGTTTTTTTTTTTGTATGCAGTTGTGAATTTTCATCTAATTTATGACTAATAAAAGAAACAGTAACATCTTGGCTAAGCATTACCTATATGGTTTGCCCAGATAAAGGACTCAAGGGTATCATTTTGACATGTTGGTGTTAATAATTATTGTAACTTGTTTATGAGCAATGCATACAAAAGGCCACCAACAATGCAGTTCTGCTAGTAAATTATCTAGAATAGCATGTGCATTTTGATTATGTTAATTTTTAGAAAGATCATCTTTTTAGAGTCTATGTTACCATTTTTCAAAATAGCAACCTATGTTCTTGTACGACAACCATCTGTTATGAAAAATGGATGCATGCTATCTTGCATTTCCATTATTTTCTTGGTTTTTTTCTTCGATTTTGGATATGAATGTTGTTGGAACCTATTTTTCTTATAAACAAGGATTTTTTTAAAAAAATCCATTGTAGACCCATATTATTTTTGAAAGCTGTTATCAGGATAAAAATTCCATGCAATTTGAACAAATTGCTTAAACATTAGCAGTATAAAAAAAAATGTAATGCCATTTTGTGTATTATTTCTGATGATTGACATTGTGTTAAAACATATTTTGAGAGCTTATCATGTCAATAATAATAAATTGAACTTTGCAAAATTTTTGGAGATAAGCTTTAGGCATGATGTTCAATTATCTTTCTGTACAAGCTAAAGGGTTGGACAAAATCTTTTATCTTTTCAATGTTCTAAGGACCAATTATATCATGCAGGTGGTTAAATACAATGTAGCATATATGTCGTATGTGGGTGCATATGTGGTCAGATAAATGATTCATCTAAATAATTAAACTCTGTAATCAAGTTCAAAAAAATTTTGCTCAAAAAAATAATAGATAAATATAAAAACAAATTTAAATCTTATAAAATGATATTTAATTTTTTTTGGGAAGTTATTTAAGTGTTATTTTCTGAGGAGCATGTGAAGGTAATGTGATTTACAGTACTAAATATTATAGTTGTTGAAAATAATATCAGAGAAGGGATTATAAAGCATATACGTGATTACATATGCCTCATAGGTACATAAAGTTGTACATCAGCTGCACAGACATTTGTGGTTGTACATGCCACCACACATGACGTGAAGCCAAGATTGTGGTTGCACTGCATACTGAGACCGTATAGGTCCTATGTGATATGGCCATATGACTACATACACGGATTTGCCTGCATAGGCTGCCTAATAAAGCATCAAATTTGTTTCAAAACTTTATGATAAAATTCTCATGGTGTATTCTTGTTTTTGACAGATTTGTGGCCCATGAGTATGAGAAGGTCAAGGACACGGCTGCTGCAGCTCTAGCATATAAGTGTGTTGAGGTGGCTCATCTGAAGTCTGCTTACTGTAAAAATCCTAATGCAAGCAAAGACCGTCATGAATTGCAAGCAGCTTTGCAGTTTCTTCCTCCAGGTTGTTGAAATGTGTAGCATTTTTACGAGTTCTTTAAAGATCCTAACTAGAATAGCTTTTAGACATTAGGTTAATCTATGTGACAGCTCTTAGAATGCTTCTTCTAAGGTTCTTAAAGAAATTTTTGCCTGCTTATTTTTTTTCTGCCATGTCTAAATTGGGTTATTAATCATTGCTGGCTACTTATGGTGGTTGAGATGAATGGGATGGAAATATCTATGCCTCTAAGTAGTATATTTCGTAGGATTTTTTTGAGAATAGAAGCAACAAACAATGTATTTAGTCATTTGCCTGTCAGTGTCTGCACCAGAAGAAGGTCACTTCTAGTCTCTGGCAATTAATTTTTAACAAACCTTTAAACTGTTTATGAAGTTCATCTTATATGTATTTTATCCAATGAAAGATAAATGAAGTGGCACAAACATGTTTAAAAGAGGCTAGTAGGTGTACCAGTCGAATCAGGTGATGTTGGTACAAACATTTTGGACAACTCCTAGTTTGACTGGTGTTACTGATCGCACAAGAAGTCAAGAATGGGAAAAGTTCCATACAGCTGATACTGAACAATTGGGAATTATGGCTCATTATTGCGTTTAATAAAGATCATAGTTCACATTTTTCCTATTGATTTGACAATTAAAAAATTTATATTAGTATTCAGATGACTGTAGATCTGGTTTTGCTGGTTAAGTATAACACACATGTAAAATCTGTAATAAAAAAATATATATATTCCTTTTGAGCGTGCTTGTCATTAAAAGGTTTGGACCTTTTGAAAGGGGTATATTCTGTCCATGATTTCATCAGTTTTTATTTTTTCTTGCTTAATTATAGTTTAACCATCAAAGATACATTTTAAATGAAAATGTTTGTTGCACTAAGCATAGGGCTTTTTTTTTTTTTTGCAAAATTGACGGCACTCGAATATTTCTTTCTTCATATTACATGCTCATGTTTCCATTTGCTCCTTTGGTTAGTTGCAGACTGCCTTGAATTTGACTATTTTCTTTGCATTTTTAGGAGAATCACCATCATCTTCTGCTTCAGATGTTGATAATTTAAACAATCAGATTATATTAGGAAAAAATGCTTCAACCAAGGCTGTTAGTTCTCCTCAAGTTGCCGGCAACCATGTTATAGCTGCACGCCACCATCATCAAGTTATGCGGTTGCTCCATTATGTAAGTACATTAGACTATTATGAAGTTTTGGTTTTATGTAAGTGCATTAGGCTATTATGATGTTTTGGCGACTATAGTTTTAAGAAATGATCACGTGGCACTTCTCAAGATTTTGTTATCACGTAGAAGAAGCATTCAGCCTTAGAAGCATTCTAGGGTTATCAAAATTGATGGCACTTCTAGTCACATGGCAGGTTAATCTTGCAGAAGTAAAGTCCTCTTACTAACAGGATGAGCTCATTATCTAGATAGACCTAAATGACTGCAACAAGATTGTAAGCATGCCATATCTCATTGCATCATGTAAAACCTTGTTGTCTTGTAATGAGATTCTGCTTTGCTAAATCATGTGCATATTCAGGTTTGACTTTACTTCTGCAAAAGGAAGCATCTTGGCATATTATAACTCTATTCTATGAATCCAGCTTGCCAAAGTGGTATGGAAACAACATTAGTGTTGACTGAAACTTTGATATGCCTATTCTGATGAATGAGAAAAAGAAGGTTAACAGCAGAATAAGATGATAAAAAGAAAACGTGAAACGAGGTTTATAGTTATACTCTTCTATCGAAGAAACACAATGTTTGACTACTTAATGTGACTGCTCCAGTTTTTTCTTAATAGGGTTTTATCAGGCGCTACTCACTATCTTAGAAACTACTATCATTTTAAGAGTTGCAAAGCCTCTCTCACAAAGCCAATTAAATTTTGAATAATGTAACATAGAGTTGAAGGACCAAATTCAATTAATTAATCCACATCCACTCAGACCAATTTAGCTGCAAAATGATGATCCTATGATTGCCTTTAATTGTGACTAATGGCCCAAATGCTGATTATTGTTTTCTTTTCCAAACATTCCAAACATATTGTTTTTTCTTCTTAAAAATTGTTGATGATAGCACCTGGATTGTAATTGGTTATGTTTTCTTTTCTGTGAGTATTAAGATTTTTCTGATGGTGCTTGATTGCAGACAAATTATCTAAATTGCGCATTTGAAGCGACTAGGAAAGCACATATTTGCCTTGCAGCTACTGTTGACAGCTTTGGAAAGGACAGAGTGGATTGCCTGTCTTCTGTAAGAAAGGCTCTTAATTTCAACTTTCATAACGTCGATGGGTTATTGCGACATGTACGACTTTCACTGGATTCTATTGGCCGTTAAAACCTTGAGATAAAGGAAGAACACTTCTGTGAATAGAAACTGTCAATATCTTCTCATCTGTTGCAGTCTCGGCTTTCCAGAAATGCTGGGGTGGAAATTAGTGCGTGGTTGCATTTCAACTTCTCTGATAGAATGGATTTCTTCCTGAAGAGAATTCTAGGCTTTTTAAAGGAAAATGTATATAGAAAGATCGGCTTTGCAAATTTTGTATAGTGTTTTTTGCAGCCGTTGTTTTAGAGATTGACAAAGGCATAGGTTATTGTTAAACAGCATTAACAATGTGAGACACGAATTGGTTCTCTTACTAATCTGTCTCAAACAACGTGCTACACAAAACGTGAAGGTGTATTTGTGACTCCAGATATGAATTTGAGTTCTCTGTTCGAAGTTCCATGGTTGAATAAATTGGCATGTTATGGTTTACCTTATCTTCAAGGCTTTTTCCACTGTTTGCTTCAAGATATTTGGGAACTTGTCTGGAACTGTTACATACTTGAAATGTTTCTGCTAAGCACAGTTGGGTATGAAGTGCCAAATATCTCCTTTTTCAAATTGTTATGAAGCGCACCACATTTGACAGTACCTATCATGGTATGTGGTGTCCTTGTATATTTGGCCACACTTGCTCTTAGCTGCTACTTGTTTCTTTTTTCTTTTTAATTTATTTACTTGAAGTTGTTTATAATTCTGGTATTTACTTTTCTTATACTTTTGTAGGTTCTTTTGATTGTGAATGAGGCAGAACAATACTGAGTTGTATGAAGACATCTAGTTTGTAGGTTATCTGACATGAAGCTTTTGCTAACCTTTCCTTAATAGGTACAAGCATTTGAAATTTCCATTATGCTTCTCATTATTTGCATGAGGATTAACTTTTAATTTTTTTTACTCAGTGCTGTAGGATTGTAGGATTTCTATAATATTGTCAGCAACACTAACAATAGCTGGGGGCAAGAGTACAAGTTAGGTCAATGTTGCTGTCAGTCTTCAAGCAAAGAGTTCCAAAGGTAAGACTCCTGAACAACAATTCATAAGATTTATCAGTGAAAAGGCATATACAATTTTACAATCTACTCAGGAATGAACACAATGAACTCATTAATTTGTTGAGATATTAGGTGAACTTTGTTAAGCTCTTTGGTGAAATGCCAGAACTAAATCTGGAGAAAGAGTAGCACACAGAAAGCAAGAGTGTAGGCTTTCTCAACAATTAACTCCACCAACAATTTTGATTTGAACTTGACTAAAATTGATACTCAGTCTAATGTAATTTGGAAATGTGTTATCCTCTTTGCAAGTTCTTTTGTCACTGAACCGAAGTCGAACCATGCACGATTCAACTAATTCATTGTGGGATTCAAATATTTGAATCCTGACATCATGCCTTAAAACATTCCAGACTTATTACAAGGTTTTGTCAAGGATTAAGTCTTTAGACTAGCAATAATATTCTTTAAACATCATTTTCAGTCTTATTAGATATTGACATTACATGTCTTGTTGCTTACTGGCGCTCGCTAATTTTCCGTTCTTTCTGTTCCAGTTTGTATGTGGCGTGACGTGGCAGCTATATGCTATTATTTCTACTTTATCATTAGTTTTAGTTGCAAATTGTACAGATGAGTGTTTGGAGTTGCAACTCTGACCCTGTGTCCCAACTGTAATTAAATTTTACTGAAATGAGATGATTCATCCCTTAATAAAAATTTGCACAGCCAAGTTAACATGAATTCTGCCACCACTGTTTACTGTTCTTGGTTGCATCATTGGCAACATACAACACTTGGTTTCTTCTTGATAGAGCTGGCGAAGTTGATTAATGTTGTTAAGTTGGCAACCTAGTCCCATCTTACATGCTGTATTTATTTATTATAATGAACATTATCTTCTTAGACTTGGAATAATCTGTTGCACTTGGTCATCGTTTCATCATATCTATCTTGTTGGTGAGGGACATTGTTCCACTTTTATGTTAAACGATCAGACTTATTAGTTATTTCTGACCGTCTGCTTCACATGATTTGCTAGCTGCAGTTGATTTCAAGAGCTTTTAAGTAACCCAATAACCCTTGCGTTGGTTAATAACATATTACCTTATATTACCTTCTATAGTCAGTTATGTTTAGCATCTTGGTTTTATATATATATATATATATATATATATATATATATTTGGTAGATCACCACTTATATTGTTTGGTAGATCATCTGAGAGGATAGTAAAGTGGAAAGGAAGAACAAAGTTTAAAGAAGGATAGCAAAGCTTGTAGAATAGCAGATGAAGACCCTCAAAATATTTTTCTTAATTATATAATTAGCAAGTTCTTAGATTAACCTCTCTCTAAATATGTCAACGATTAACACACATTAATGGTTAGCTATTATAATCTCATTAATAATCATTGAAAGTTAAGATTAATGTATATTAAAAATTATTTCTAACAGACATTGGTCGATCACTTCGCCTCATAATTTCTAACAGATGGATCGCTTAGGAAGATCACAATTGCACAAGTACCATGCTCGTCAAAATGTCACCAAGCGCTAATATCTCTGGAAGGCCACACTGTCCGTCGACGTCATGGAATTCCACCGATACACGATTTACCTATAAAATGCCACCGTCGATATCATAAATTACATCTATCATTTATTTGTGTGCAGCAATCACCAATTGGGAATGCCAATTAATGCAACATGATGGGCAAAAAAAAAAGACCATTGTGTTAAAATACATTACATTGTAAGGAAAAGAAATACATCTCAAAATTCTTTTCAATACAGAACTTTGGTTACAAGACTGAAATTAAGATGGAATAAATAGTATACATCCAGAAGAGGAAGAAAAAAAAAAGAAACTAAACTATTAAGTGAGGAATCAACTAAACAAAGAAATGAAAAATCAAAGATGTCACATTTCTGTGGTTGATCGGCATAAACCAGAAAAGACAGCTTTCCTGAAAAGCGGATGGATATCTCCACCAAACACCTCAGCTTCCAGTGTTTCAAGATGTGGCCAAACCTGCCAACGTTGGAGTAAACCATGGTGAATAAAACAGAACAGAGACTATGAGATATATCAGATCTGGCATACACTGCCCAATATTGACTCTTAAGGAACATATTGATCAAACAAACTAACCTCTGTTGCATACTGCCTTGAAAATGCTTTGACGTAACCCAATGTGCATAGGCACCACTGGTCTTGTTCTTTAAGACTGTAGCGATGAGTTACCTTTTCACCATTCCTTGGATCATCGAAATAGGTTCATAAATAATCTCAAAAATTGTGAAACTAAAATTTCAATTACAAGCAACAAAGATGCCATTATCAGAATTTACCTATCATCCTTTCTCCTGTTATCATGGTCCATCTCCATGGTAGATGACTCCTCCAAATCAATCGCCATGGAATCTATATCTTCCTCATCCCGTAGTTTGGGAAAAGCTCCATCAGCAGACACAGGAGGCAGGCGTTCCGTAAGCACATTTGCAAAGCTCTTATATAGTGATACAAATAAACTCTGTTTATCAAGAAAGGTCAATAAACAACAAGGCCCGGAGATTATCGAAAGGCATGATGCAACACACATTTGTCTTTACAGCACCTGTTGAACATCTTCATCTCCTATTTTTTTTTAATACATGCAAAAGCATACATGATTTGCAATGCATCGACTCATTTAGTTGAAGGAGGTGATTGTGACTTTTAGATGTTTGCTACCGACTTCACATTGTTAACAATTTATTTTGCTTATTTTCCCTTTAGCAAATATGTTATTCGCATTAAATATTCAAATGCTACAGATGGGACATCACCATTCTTGTCAACTATATGATAAAATACATATAATAAGTTGGAATCACAAGTCAGACAGACCTTATTTTCTTCAAGTGCTCGAGCAAGGAGAGCATCCTTGGCTTCCAAAGCTTCTCTTACAGCTATCTC
Organism: Musa acuminata AAA Group; assembly: GCF_036884655.1. Taxonomy (NCBI): domain Eukaryota; kingdom Viridiplantae; phylum Streptophyta; class Magnoliopsida; order Zingiberales; family Musaceae; genus Musa; species Musa acuminata. Next base: position 5,742,416 of record NC_088342.1, on the reverse strand, counting down.
ATCATCTTTTGCCTTCTCAGCATATCCTTTTAGGCGCTTCAATCTTCCTGGTTTTTCAGCTTGGACAGGTTGACCATCCACAACCTCGAGCCGTGTTTCAGCAGCCTCAAACTCCTTTAAAGCCTTCACTGCAACATCCTCAGCTAACAAAACACTCTTCTTAAGTGTTTGAATTTCCTTTCTAAGATCAGCGATGCGGTTGTAAGTCTTGTTGATGGCATTCCTAAGAATCTATGAGACAGAATTTGATTGACACCTTTAAGGATTTATCTAAACCAGAAAACCCTTACAAAATATTACTTGTTTCAGCTAAGCCAAGCATGAATAAGAGTGCAGATGATTCATGGACTCTTAATGAAATAAAGAACTGAAAACCAAATAAAAAGTTCAATTAAAAAAGTGAGCAGGCACATAGAATTGACAAGTTGCAATCACAGAACAGGAATGTTAGGCCATTGTCTTGTGATCATGGAGAATCCTATTAAAAATTGCCAACCATGTTGATTAATAAAGAAAAGAGATAACACCAAATATAATTGCTTAGAACACTAACCTAAAAAAAGCAGATCAGAGTCACATCATAAATCACATGCTTTTTGACAAGAATTTAAAACTTAAATATACAGAATAACCAAGATCTAAATAGCCAGAATGCTGGAATTGGTCATGGCTGAGACACCATTGAAGAAAATTTCTAGCATACTATCTACTCTCTACAATTCAGAAAAATTGCTAGCAATATGTTATTAATTAGTTCGGAGACCAAAGTTTCAAGGACAAATACTAACAAGTAACAAAAAAATGATAATCTATTTTCATAAACACAGATTTACCAAACTATGATGAAACTTATAATACTGCTCACAGAAACAAGGTTATAGAAATTTAACATTTTACAAAATCACATTTTTCACATAAAGATGAAATTAGATAATACAGGTTGCTGCAAGCGCAAAATTCTGTCGAACTACTTTTGCTTTACACTCAAGAAAGAACATGAACTCTTAAATGGAACAAACCTAGGTTTGCAATACCATCCTGTTTGGGCAGTATTTACTGGTCCAACGGCCTATCAATACGTGGACCAAGGTGAACTGGCCAGTACATCCGATACAAGACTTGTATTGCCGAGACTGCCCACTACAAAACCTGCATTGGGCAGTTCCTGTTTTTTCAAACCATTTTTCAGGCTTTTACCAAAACTTGGTGCATATAAGTGCATCGAGTCGGTACACAGGTACGGTATCAATCCGAGCCTGACTAGTTGACTACCTGTGCACCAAATTGTGATCTTGGAACAAACTAAAAATACAATATACAAATGAAACCAGTAAATGCTTGGAGAGAACATAAGCAAAACATAGGACTATATACTATTAGGTGGAGATGTCTGCGCGAATTTATGGCCAAGAAACTCAAGGTTTTCAATGTTCAATAACTGATGTTACAGTGACCAAGTTCTTAATTATAAGTTTATGCAATATAAAAAATGATAAATATAGGGCTTACCTCCCATGGACGATCTGAAACATGGAATTGTTCAATATTGGAAAGAGAAAAGACCCAGCTAACAATAGCCAAATTGGATATAATTCGGTAACCCATCATCCGATCAATGGCTATAGCAGTCATCTGAGTATTATTCTTCCAGTAGGAACTCACTTCATCTATTAACAACACTTGCATATTTTGATCAGTGCACAATTTAGCAATGACTTGACCATATCTCTCCAAGACAGTGATCAGATGAGTGAAACTCTTTGAACCAATATCCAGAAGGGTCTGAATTACAACTTCAATTGCAAACTTTGAGCCATGAATTTGAATTATATTTTCCTCTACCCATGAAGTAATCTCACGGGCAGTCTTCCTTCCTCGAACCATTTCACGGAACTCCTTAGAAAGTGTATAGCCATGATCTTCTTCAGAATTGTACTTGAAGCTAGATACACTCTTTGGTGGAAGCAACTCTTCAAGTTCAGGTGCATTCTCAATGCTCTGAAAAGGATAGTATAGAAGTATGAGACTTATTGGTAAAAATACCAGTGCCATGGAGAAGGTTATGTGGAAAAACACAGCAGTAATAACTAATATGTGTATATTGCTTTTTCTGGGCATCACAGGAAAAACATGAAGCTCCATAAAATAGGTTTGCCAGAAATAGCTAATGTGAACCTAAATAGAAAAGCACATGCTGGCTTTTCTATTTAGGTTCAAGTCATTGGAATGCAGCACGGTGACCAGATACTGAAGTATAAAAGCATAAGGAAATACATATACAAAATCAGTGTTCATTGTTGACAGTGACAAACAATAAATGATAAAGCGTCACAGCCTAAAATTAAACTAAATGAATCGAATACAACAAAAGGAGATGATTGAAGTACATTATCGTTGTCTTGTCCAAGCACAGGAGATAAAAAAAGTTTGAAGTAAACAAGGTCTTAAAAAATGTTGTTCTCCCCTAGAATGTACCCGATGTTATGTTGTATATAAACTAAATTGTAGGTGAAACATTTAATGTTTGTTAAATTATCAACTTTCATTGAATTAAGTCAATTAACACATACTGGGTGGCCAGAAGATTAGCACATATTTGTTACCTGCTTGATTTTGTCCCAGTATGATAGGCGAACTTCCCTTTCCAACACTTCTTGTACAAAAACCCTTTGTGGGGCCCATATTGGAAGATCTTTAACATGAGCCCATTCTTCCCAAGGCCAAAAGTATTGAAAATTTGACCTTCACCATAATGAAAGTGTTATTCAAGAAAACAACTCAAGTATTATGAAAATTAGCAAAGCACAAGAATTCATTGCACTGCAAAGTCAACTAAAAAGAAGCAAAGGAATAAATGTTCTATAAAGCTGATCATAGAGCTTGGTGGACAATGATAGCATAATATGAAACCAGAACTACAATCCATGGTATACCATGGCAAGCAATAACAGTCACAAGTTTGTCATTTTATAATAACTTTTGGTGTTAAAAGTTCAAAATTCAAGGAATATTTGGTAAATATTTGACATAAATTAGGAGTTTATTACCTAAAAATCTATACAGAAGATGGAAAATATATGAACTTTGATATATTACATTTATTTACCAGACAAAATTAAGCATGATGAAAAGGACAAACATAGCAGATGAGTGATATCACAGATTAATATAGGGAATAAATATTCAAATCATGATTAATTAAATAATTATGTATTAACCTGGATTAACTAAAACATCATTTGGTAGGACAAAAATCATGAAGAATACATGAATTTTAAAACCAGCAAATAATGTTATGCTAGATGGTTGTACGTCATATATCAGCATTTGTAACATTTGGTATGAGCATACGGACCTCTACATCACAGTTACTGAAAAATAGCATTTGACATGCATTAGGCAGACTTGATGCCCCAATTATATTTGAGATCAGAACAAAAATGGAGCCCAGCCATACATGTTTAATTAAATTTGGAGGTCAAATGATCAAAATGTGCTAAGTTATGGCGTTCAATTACAAACAAGTTCCCCAAAGCCTTTTAAAATATATCTCTATATTTGACGAGCAATGTTTCCAGCCTGACTGGTATTTATTGGTCTGATCAAATATAACATTCAATTATTATTATTTTCTGGTTAATAACATGTGGTACAAGTTGGTATACTGTCCATCCAATTTAACTTCATGTTGGACTTGAGTTCGACCTCACTCAAACAAAATCCAACTTATATTAATGGATAGAGTTTCAGGTAATGGTTTCCAATTCAATGTGAAACCGGACCCCACAAGTAAGTTAACGCGCTGCTAGTATCTTGTCCTTTTCCAAGTTCAGAGTACATTTGGAGTGTGCCAATGTGTTCTCTAGCTATATATGCCATTTATACATAAGCTTATCTTCATCTAAAGGTCTTTAACTATGGAGCCCAAATATAGAACCCGACTACCACTGGCACAATGACATGCCAATCTTTTCAAATTTCAAATAGAAATTACCATATTTGTCCATATGAACTACATAATTTTTTTACAGGCACACAATGATTTCTCATCATGTTAATCATAACTAATCTTTGATTAGCTTAGATCATTTGATAAGATGCACTTCTATATGACACACAGTACTTACTATTGACCATGTTTTGAGAAATTTTACCAGAAGAACTAGTAGCCCAAGCTGTCAGCCAAGATCATAATGACAGAAAAGCAACAATGCAGGTAGTAGTTTTTTTTGTAATTACCACACATAACAGATACAAAATATTATTGTAATAAAAAATTTGAATAAATCAAATTCAAAAAGAAGTGTCAAGTTTTATTTAAAAAAAAGGTTAGAATGGTATACTTCCCAGTAAAAGGACCATATCATAACATCTAATAAATCACATGCCTCTTTCCAAGTCAAAACTAGATTCTAGCTTACTTTTTACATATGCTACATCCGAAACATTTAGTATCAAACTGGACTTACAAATGATGAGAAAACCATAGGATCAGTCTAGTGCGACATTCCATATCCAGATCACCAATTCGATTAAAAAGAGACCGCACAGCTCCTGCCACAACAGCAGGGAATGCACCAGGCAATGCCTAGAAATGCAAAAGAAAGGAATCTGAGAACAACCTTTCACTTTAAAATAGTTAAGTTCCAGCCAATACAATGATACATTAAGCAAATTAATCAGTTTTACTTTTGTGCATTAACCAGCACATATTAACTAAATAGTTGTTACTGTTACAATCAAGGATCTCGATGTTGTGATGCTATACCGCCAATATGAACAAATGCTAAAGTGTACCTCATTACAAGAACATGCAACAACATTAACAGGATTAAAGAATGGTAGCAGTCCAAGACCCCCATATGCTTCTAGAGTGCCATCCACATAACCAACAACAATCAAAGGCCCAAAGCAGTAGGCATAAGAAAAGGGGATTAATAACAACTTTTGGTAATTGAATAAAAAGATTGACAAAGACAAAAAAACAGCAAATAATTATGAATCACTCAAGATTGACTGAGAAAAAAAACTAAAAGTTGTATATGAAAATATTGTGAAAAAATTATGATGAATTTCCATTATGACAACACCTCAATAAGTACCTAACAGGAATGCCCGACCACATGAAATGAGTACGAGTATCTGCAGTACCACAGCTACAAGGAATACGGATCCACCTTATTTGATTCAAAAAATATGATTGTGAAATCCCCCACTCAACCCTAGCAACCAAGGAATGTTATCTAGATTCCTGCAGAAGATTCAACTTGTGATCCAATTTAAGCCGTTGTCAGATGATATCCAGCATTGTGAACATGCTAAAGATATGGGTTAAAGCCACTTGGTCATAGCAATAAAAAAAGTTGGAAACCCATACAAGCTTTTGTAATTGTCTTCTTTCACCCCCTCCTTGACTAACAGTCAAAGAATCAGTTATCAACTTGATGTGATCATCATGCAGAACTACTCCAGCTTACCATGAGACAGCAGAACCACTAAAAACTCCAAACGAAAAAGATCACCAATTTTCCTTGATATCCTACAAGCACATCAAGCTTCAGAGTTCGGACAACTCATCTCAACTAAGACCACAGACAAACACATATGCAAACTCCATCCTCATTGCTCCATGCTCCTTAATATGGTTCGACGACCAGGACATTTTGTGCCTCACTTTTCTACAGCTGAAGGCCTGAAGCAGACGAGTATTTGCACTTGGTTAATAGAAAAGTTTGGTATGCTCTTCATATTCCAATCTATAACCACAATGTTCCTTCTTACATATTACAGTAAGAAGAGGTGAGACAGTATTAATACTACTAGTGAGACTTCAGAAGATTTTATTAGAAACTATAAATAAAAAATAAATGCTCTTAATTTAGTTAAGGATATTACTTTATAAAGAGCACAACGGTGGCAAAAGATCCACTTAGCCAACCCCCAATAGTAGGGACATAATAGATTCTTTGTGTCGGTGTAAGTCTACGAGTCCACGATTGACCATGCTCTCATCATAGAAAAGCCTTAATCCAATTACAACAAATTAAACACGTAAACATTCAATTGTATTGTTTGAAAGCATCACCAAACTTGCTTATCTTTTTAGGTTTCTATTCTTCTCTCTTCCTCTCTAATATCTTCTAAAATGAAAGATTATCTCTTTTAAAATATGCACAGCCAGGGCATGTATAGGTTTCACAAGGACTTCAAAGTTCAAAGCAATGAGCCTGGAAATTCCATCTTCAAGAGACAAGTGATTCTTTGCTTGCACCAATTGTTTCCTTTCGCCATCTGTTAAATCCATGTCAAGCATTTCTACCACAACATAACTTATGAAAGATCCATATTCTGTTTATATACCACATAAACTGTTAGACACTATTAAATATGCTTTATCCAATAGGATGAATTCACACAGATTCATTAAGAGACCCCAGCTCCTGATTTGCATCATTCATAAAGGCATAAGCTATGCAACTTAAAAACACAATAGCTAAGCAAATTTTTTTTTCTCAAATAAGAAATTTCCATTACAGGCATACATGACGTTCACACGTGAACTCAAACCTGAGACATATTACTTATACAACAATGCACTAACCAACTGGGATGTCCCAACAGAGACATAACTAACCAAAATTGATACTACAACCGCAATCATAAAAATTTAAGAAGTATAACTGAAACTAGAAGTACCACTTGTGGAAGCCCTTGGATCAATGAGAATGTCACCCTTGCTAGTATAAATGGCAGAAAGCAACAATCAATTTGACACAAACGATTGGAACTTCAAGAATATTTGATGATATTGCAGGGCACATCATAGAACAAATGTATAAGCATAAAATAGTTCCAATATGCAGGACAAAGCCTCTATATCATGAATGCTGCATAGAATGATTTTAATCTCATTTAGTTAAAATAAGAAAGTCTGAGTGTATAAGCAGAATTTACCTTACAAAGATCAATGATAACTAACGCATAGTAGATGGGTTTGAATGGTGGTTGAGGAAGGAACATTATCTGCAAAAAATGAATGACAATACTAAATGGAATGAACATACGAAAGTACACTAATGGCATCAAATATAAAGGGCAAAAAAAGAAAAACTTATTTAGACTACAAAACCAATACAGAATGCAGATAAATGTGTCTAGAAGTTCATGCATATTAATGCTATTGCACTGTACACCAATATTTTATATATGTTGGACACTCAAATCATTAACATAATGCTTCAGGGCATGTCAAATATGAGCAATATGTGGGTAATTAGAACCTTCAATTGGCTTGTTAATGTACATATATATGCATATGGCTACAGGTACTCTGCAAGTCTTATTTGATGATCAGAGATTTTTGTATATAGTATAAATTATAAAATCACAAATAAGATATGAATATATACACAAACTGGTCCTGCCCATATTATGTTGTCCTACTTTACAAGAATTATCATGTCGGTGTATCCATATTGTATCATGCCATGTCCTGTGTATGTACCATTCAGTGCATCAAAGCCCATCGTTACAAATTACCAATATAACCTTTTCTAAATACCATAAATTTGTAATTATCTTCTCCTTTTCATCTTTTATCTTTTTTGTCTTCCATCCGGAGACTGCTATATACATAGGTTTGTACATATGAATTTAGATAAATAAACTTCAAATGACCAATAAAATTCACACACTGAAGCTGAAAAGACTATGGTCAGCCAAGAACACAGGATAATTGAAAGTTGAAACTGAGAAGCAGCTTATACAAAAAATATAAGGCTAACCTGTGAAAATATTGTCTCTGCCATCAGATATTCATAGCGGAACGGCACAGGCAGGCTAGCCATGTAAGAAGCACATTCCTTCCGGCTATCTTTCCAAGAATAGATAATTATCAAAGCAAATTATGTTTAGAATAATGAAGTACATCAACTAATAAACAATACAAATTTGTCAGTAAAAATGTGTGACGAATATAGAAATTGCAGACACAGAATTTATAAGAAATTGAATTTGTAAATTGGAGTTCAAGATTACGCATTTGCTTATGTTTAGAATAATGAAGTGCATCAACTAATAAACAATACAAATTTGTCAATAAAAATGTGTGATGAATATACAAATTGCAGACACAGGATTTGTAAGAAATTGAATTTGTAAATTGAAGTTCAAGATTATGCATTTGCTTAAGAGTGGTTCTTGAAGTAACACTGGAACAATCACAAGCAGGGTTCGTCGTACCAAGACATACCGCCTAGTATGGGTGGTACATACTAGTCCGATAGGGGTAGTACATACCAATTTGTCAGTATCAGTGATTTAAAAAGCGCTAGGTGCCAAGATCGAAAAACGCCTGAGACCAGTGTCTGCCATACCGAATCGTACCGCCCGATACGGGCGGTACGTACTGGTCCGACAGGCCAGCGGTACGCGGACCGCCCGATACCGGTCCGCACTGTAGCACTGTAGCAGTGCTACAGTGCTCGGTACACCGTACCGTACCGGTACTGAGCCTAGGTCGAAATACCGGTACGGTACGGTATTGCGAACCTTGCCTGAGACGCTAAGCACTCGCCTAGACGCTCGCCCGAGTGAAACAATGTGCTAAAATATAAAAATATACAATATAATTAATAAATATAATTATTTAAATAAAAAATATGATATTAAATTAAGAAAATCTTGTAAAATTATAATATCACATTAACAAAACATCTCAAAATTCAAAACAATAACAATAATTTCAAATAAATAAAATTTAATAGCATTAAAATCAAAATAATATATTATTAATCTAATAAATAAAAATACTGTTACTTGTATACAGTTATAGTAGACTATTAATATATTGTTAACAGTATACTATCAATGTGAGAAGAGTGTGAGTAAGAGGAAGATTGAGGCTACTGACTGAGAGCAGCGAAAACGGTAGCAACGAGCAGCGACAGCGACAATAGTGGCAGCGATAGCAGCCAACGATGACAGTGGCAGCGGTAGCAGCCAACGATGACAGTGGCAGCGGTAGCAGCCAACGATGACAGTGGCAGCGGTAGCAGCGAGCGATGACAGTGGTAGAAGCAACGGGAGTGGGAGCGACGACAGTGGTAGCGATAGCAGTAGCAGTGGGAGCGGCGAGCGACGACAGTGGCAGCGACAGCAGCAGTGGGAGCGACGAGCGACGACAGTGGCAACTGTAACAGCGAGCGACTACAGTGGCAGCAGCGAGCAGCGACAACGAGAGCGGCGACAGTGGCAGCAGTAAAAGCGAGCAGCGGCAAGCAGGATCGACGAGCAGGATTAGGGTTGAGAAGTCGCGAGAGGAAGGCTAATATCGGTGCTTTACTTGGTTCGATTGAACTAACTAAAGCAACGGAGATCGAACCAGACCTAAAACGCTGGTTCGATCGCCTGGTTTAACCCGGGTGCTCACCCAAAGCACCCGGTGCCTGGGCTCAAGCGAGCGCCCAGGCGGTGCCTCTTTAAAGTGTGCTGCCTAGAAATGAAACGTGGCGAGCACCCAAGCGCCTACTGAAATCACTGGTCAGTACGCCCACCGTACCATATGTCAGTATGTCAGCATACTTTGATATGTGTCATACTGATGGCCGATTGTTAGATTGGTACGGACCAATAAGATGAACCATGATCACAAGTAACAAAACACAATACCATAGATAGTTTAGAAGACAATGTTGCCAGAGTTGATTACTGTCGGTATTATCAACATTTTCACACAGCAACAAATTGCACAGTGACAAAATTAGTCAAAGGTGGTAACTATTTAGCATGATATGGAACATAAACAAATGGTTCTTCAAAGCTATTTATTTTCTGTTTTGCTTTTCACTTCCTGAAATTGCCGAAGAAAGCATCAAATTTAAAATTGTGCATGCGAGAGAAAGACTAAGGATGCCTCTAGCAGACCGTGTCATTGTGTGCCAAACCACATGATATATACATGCCTGCCAAGGATTAGCAAATGCACAAAATCAACAGCCAATCCTTGATCAGTCATTACAAATAAATTGGTAATGGCATGGGTCTACCAACATATATACAAAATGATTAGATGTACGACAAAACACAATTTCACAAATCAAGAACATATAATAGGACAAAACTAAGGGCTCCTCCAAAAACATCAGAAGCAAATATAATTTATTTTATATGTTTACTACTTTACATAAACTCCTATGTTATCTAACTACTTGTTTTAGAATATTCAGAATTAGGATATATGAAAGTACATAATAAGCAAATCGATGAATGAGATCAATATTTAACAAAAAAATCAATGTGCTAGAATCTAAAAGAACTTCACAAAGGTTATCGTAATAACCATGGTTCTCTTTACCGGTCTATACCAATGTATCGATCGACCATCGGTACAGTACGTATCAAACCATACCGATGTACCAACACATGATACGATAGGAAGCACCGACAAACTGATATGTACTGCTCATACCAGTCTCTACATGCTGTTTGTAACAAGCGACATACCGTGGTACGGCGAACCTTGGTAATAACCACTACACATAGGAAGAAGTTTATCAACTACTTTAATTTCATTAAGGTTCTGCATACCTGTTTGGTATCCAGTCAAACCAATATGTAGTAATATGAATGTCTAAGAAAAATGATATTAAAAAAAATAACTAATGTGGAAACCAGAGCAGTGCTATACCTATGTAAAACTAGCAACTCATGACAGATATATACCAGGAAATATACCAAACAAACCACACTAATTGAAACTACAATTATGGTTAAAGCTAAACTAACTCAATGGCATCGAAGAAATTAATTTTTGTAAGGTCCAAGCTTTAAACTAAAGCAGTTTTTTATGCAGTAAAAGAAACTCTTACAGAAAACAACGAGATTCTTGACAAACTAATTAATGACAAGAAAAATGATAAACAAAAAATTGTTGGTTATATCAATGCTTAATATGCATCTTCAAAAAGTTCTCTTGCATCGAAATAAAGTTTACAAAGTGTACTGCACCCAAAATAATAGGGCAGTGAAAACCAGATGTAATGAAAAAGGCAGCTAGTACCTTAAAATTTATGCGTTCAGCAATAAAATGAACAAAATAAACTACAAGATGAGCAAGCAGAATATCTAAAAACATCATTGATCTAGAAAGAAGAAATGCAGTAGGATAATGGGAGAAACAGTTGAAGGTCTTGGCATTAGCAAAGCAAACTTGAACAAGGCCCTGTTTGGACAATAGTGGTCTATTCCAGAGGATCTAAAAGCAATAACCAAAAACAGAAGCATGCATCATGAAAATGCAAGTTAGAAAGGCTTAAAACTGGCAAATAAGGTTGCTATTACATGAATAACTGGCAAAACAGGATTAATGAGGACATATGATAATGATAGCAACTTAACTGAACCAAACATCAAATTTTCATGACTCAAGTTAAATAACATATGGCGTGATAGTGCACATTACTTTCAGAGCATACTTTTTGACAAAATCTAGTATATAATTTACTTTTTACTTTTCCATTGTTTGAAAATAATAACACTTCCAACAACAGGCCATCCTGATCTAATCTTTTTGAACAAACCATGTAGTGTCAATATTTTTGATGCAACAAGAAACAATGTGAAATTAAATTTTAGATACAATGAGAAACTATGTAGATTTAAACATGAAGACAAGGAAGTGTATAACCAACCATCCGTTGAAGTAAAGCAGCACATCCAACAAATACTCTTCAACAATGAACCGATCAATTGGTTGCATTTTCTGCCACAGAGAAGAATTAATAATTGAAAAGACTACAAGGAAAATAAGATTTGTCAAATAACTGGAAAAGGTAATAAATAATATATTGAGGTAAAAATGTAGCAAGAAGCAACTCTATCATTGAATGGCCCAAACCCAGTTCAAAGTCGGTTAACCTTTTCCATTCTAGCCAATTTCCCACCAACTTCTGAGCATATGACAGAGAAATCAACTAAAATTGTAGCAACCTTAGGTTATATTAATATGGATTGAGAAGTGAGAACATCAGTATCAGTCAACATCATGAGCCGACTTAAATCAGTAACTTTAGCATTAGCCAAGTGTGCTTTTTGCGAGAAACAATTGCTTATATTAGCAATATCTTATGGGAAGATTACTTGGAGACTTAATTGTTGGAAAAAATCTCAAACAATGGAAGGACAAGTTACCTCAATTTTGTTTGAAGGAAATATGTGAAGTCGACGAAGCCGTTGAGGATACTTTAACTTAGCTTCATAATTTTCTCTTTCTCTAGAAATTGTAGACCGTGATGATGATGTAGATTGCTTAGGGCAGCTAATAGGAGAAAGATTATAAGACTTTCCAGAGACCAACTGTTCTTCAAATGATAGATGAGGTCTTGGAACTGCAAGGTTAAATTACTATTACATTAGAAAACATGGATAATAGGAGGAAATAAAGAAATACAAAAATTTAGTAAGAATTTTCTTGACTTACATAATGAGTTAACAATAAATAGTCAGATTGTTTAAAGTAACCAACAAACATAAAAAACATGCAAGCATGTGCATATAATGTAGATAATGATCATTTATGCCACTGAGCAAGGAAAAAAGCACAAATTTCCTAAGTACACATAAACATAAATACACACTCCTTATAAAACAAAAGAATATATACACATAATAAGAAAAAAAGGAACCTACACACAAGACATAGAGAAGATACACATGAATGGACTTTTAATAACTATACAAAGTCACTTTAATGGGAAAGAAATTATGAGACAGAAAAACATGAAACTCATCAGAAAACCAGAGCTGCATCCAAAAATTAAGCACAATCCAAAACTTGGTTGATTTTGAAGTTAAGATTGACAACTTATATTTATTATAAGCAAAATGGCTAATCAAACATTGATTTATGGTAACTAAGAGAAACAAATGGGCATGTTCTCTTATTATGGTCCTAAATAATAATCAGAAGATTCAATAAAAGACACCATTGGCACTTGTCTGATATATGTTTCAGAAAAGTTTGGCCTTTTAACTGGATCATCTGCCAAACATTTACTACATAATATCTCCTCCACTTAAACTTTCTGCTTCTGTTTTATAACTTTGTAAACTTCATTATCAACATCTCGCAAACCTATTGACTCCTTTGCATATAAGCCATGAGTTATTTTCAATTCAACCTACATAATTGAATTGAGCACAAGACAATAAGATCTGTTGCTATCACTATTCATTATCCTTGTTTCTAGTATGACCATCCATGTTGGTAGTTCTTTAGTTGGCATAACCAAATATCTTGGCCCTAAAGAAGTCCATCTAGCATCTAGCTATGCACCACAACTGCCTGTGAAAACCTAAACTATAAAAGTGAGCGTATAATGCAAATTATGAACTGAAACAATTTTCCCATCTCAGAAAACATGATATAGCATCATCTTGATGGTCCACATTTTAATCTTTTTATCTGGAATATCTGAGAGAGTATGAATACCACCAACGAGGCAGCTTCATGAACTTGTATCAAGTCACGAAATAACCAGAATAATGCCATACGTCTGTTTAATCTACTCAAGCTCTCCAGCCCCAAGTATTTCACATTTGTGACAAATTCACAAGTAAAATATGCCATTTCAACCACCAGAAGTGCTGAAGTAATTTTTTCAAATAAAATCTTAGTCCATGATTAGATACTAAAAAGCTATTATGTAAGACTGAGATCCATACTAAAATCTTACAGTAAAAGGTTTCCTTTGAACAAGAAAACCTTCTACTAGTGTACGACTGAGATCCATGATCTGTCACGCAGCTGCATGGCTGTTTCTCTCTGGAGTAAAATGAATAACCCTCTATCCTTGGATATGTTTCCCACCATGCTTCTATGTGGCTTTCCGCTATATGGGTTCCCATTTTCACCAACATTCTTAAATGATTGAGATGGAAAGATAGACCATTTCATAAAAGAAGCAGAACATAGATTGGAAACCACTTTCAACAAGATGTGAGACAGGTGTTTCTCCTGTACTATGTATCAAATACCTCTAAGAAGCCTGAAATTTTTTTGATGTTTATGCCATGGTTCGCCATACCACAGTGTACCACCTGGTATGAGCGGTATATACTGGTCATACAGAGGATCAGTATGGGTGGTGCATATCGGTTTGTTGGTACACTCACCGTATCATGTGTCACCGGTACGGATTGGTAAGGCGAACCATGGTTTACGCAATGAGAAACCATAAGTTCCTGAATAAATCAACTACACAAATGAGTCCACTGAGACTCAAAGATGGCCTTGTTCCATCCACCTCTATGCATTAGGTATCACAGCCAATCATATTGACCATGAGAATCAACAAAACCATTAACTTAGTTCTCTGATAGGAAGTAGAAACTGATAATAAAGATAAGTGCAGAAATGAACAACCAAACTACCAATAACATGCCCTTCAATTTTACAACTGCAGTTCTTATGTCCAGTTATGGTGGCACATTATTATCATAGGCACAAAACACAATGAAACTTATTAACATGAATATGAAAAACTTGACCTACATCCTCAGCCGTCTTATTCCCTTCTTTGGAGAACTAACACATTTTAGCAATAGTCTAGACTACCAACATGGTATTGCACACAACAATATGGCAAGATTAAGTATTAAAAATCCTCATGCATTGAAGCCTATAGTTCACCTTTACTCTACAAGATTACAGCAAGCCATCAATCAGATGATAATCATCAAATGTCACACAATGATAACTTGGGCCAGTCATAACATGCAATAGTTGGCTTCCACAAAGTTGCACAAGTTCATATAGTGCACAAATACCAGGACTGTAACCAAGGCTGGTTCTTTTGTATCTTCTACTCGTATTGCCCTAGTACTTGCCAATAATTAGATTACACATCAAGCATTCAGCAAAAAAAGTGGTACAATACACCAACTCACAAAGTATTGACATTTCCAGTTCCAGCCATGATAACTAGAATAGGAGCATACCGTGCTAGAATACCAACACATAGTACATCGACACATACCTTGATAACTTGAAAAGGAAAAGCAAGGGAGGAGATGGAGAAGTATCGAGAGATTAGACGGACCAGTATTGAACATGTCTGTGCCAGCATATGGACACATAATATGCCGTAGCATACCGTGGTACCCTGAAGGGGGGAGCAGGGGAAAGCTACGAGGAAGAGGAAGACAAGAAGAAGTATTGAGAAAATAGATGGGTCGATGATGGCTGATGGATGGTGGAAAGCAAAGAGGAGAGGGCACCAGAAGTGGCAGTGGAGTTGGGGGCCATGGTTAAGAGCAAATCGCAAGCCCTAAGAACGGGATCTGCTTCTCAAAAATTGAGCCACTATCACTTTAGTGAGGAAAAAGGATCGACTGCCTAAAATGGGGCAATCTGCATCCCGGTTCATGCACAAACCATGAAATATTGAACTAATACAAAATAGTCCAGGCGAAATGTCCGTCCTTGCAAACAGATGGTTGGTACTTTCCAATAAAAAGATTACATATCAAGTATTGGGCATGAAAAGTTGTACAATATGATAAGGTTATCATGACTAATTGCCGGAGGGCAACATGTGGAGTGTGGACTCCATCTATCTAAATAATTTGTCAGTATTTTGGCAAACTTACTTTCACCACTTCCAAATGCACATTTTTGCTTGACCATGATTAAAAACTGTTGCTATTAACACAAGCAAAGCAGAACTACAACAAGGATATACAAAAAATGAGCACTAAATAGAAACCATCTAGATCAACAATGGCATGTGAAAAAGATGCAAATAGAGCACGTACCACTATCAACCTTCCATCCATTAGTGGAAAGAATTTGTATATGATCCCATAAATCTTCCACAAAATCCTGACAAAAAGAACAACTAGTGATATTAAATAACAACAATCATAGTTATATTTATATATTTAGAAGGTTTAACCATGACAATGGCATCACTATTAGTGTATTTAGAAGGAATATGTCCTCATGTAAAAGCACAAAACAATAGAACAACAAGCATACATATGATCACTTAAATAATAATACAAGAACAAACTTTTCTTTACCATCTTATATTCTTGATAATGACAAGTAATTATGCAGACAAGCTAACTATATTATGAAAAGTCGTACTATATAGTGAAAAGTCATACTATATAGTCATAATATAGTCATACTATATTATGCAAAGTCATACTATATAGTCGTACTTGATAATGAAAAGTAATTATGTCCTCAAGTAACTATATTATGATCATACTATATTATGATAAAACCAGTGATTTCAATAGGCGCTCGGGCGAGACAAGGCGAGGCTCAAGCGTCTCGCTTCATTTCTAGGCGGCGCGCTTCAAAGAGGCGTCGCCTGGGCGCTCGCCCGAGCCCAGGCGTTGGGCGTTTCGGGCAAGCGCTCAGGTTAAACCAGGTGGTCGAACCAGCGTTTTAGGTCTTGTTCGGTCTCCGGTGCTTTAGTTGGTTCAATCGAACCAACTAAGGCACCGATATCAACCTTCCTCTCGCGACTTCCCAACCCTAACCCTGCTCGTCGTTGTTGCTGCCACTGTCGCTGCCACTGCCGCTTCTCGCTGCTACCGCTACCACTGCCACTATCGCCGCTCGCCTCTCCCGCTCCCGTTGCCGTTACTCACTGCTACCTCTTCTCACATCGACTCGATAGCATACTGTTAACAATATATTAACAATATACCGTTAACTGTATACTAATAACAATATTTTTGTATTTATTAGATTAATAATATATTATTTTGATTTTAATACTGCTAATTTTTATTTATTTGAAATTATTGTTATTGTTTTGAATTTTGAGATTTTTTGTTATGTGATATTGTGATTTTGTAATATTTTTTAATTTAATATCATATTTTTATTTAAATAATTATATTTATTAATTATATTATATATTTTTATATTTTAGTGCCTCGCTTCGCTCAGACGAGCGCCTAGCGTCTCGAGCGTTTTTAAACCTTGGTGCTTAGCGCTTTTTAAATCACTGGATAAAACAAGAACAAACTTTTCTTTATGAAACTAAGTTTCCATTAAGATCATACAGGGTTTACAACCTACATAGTTACATCCATATTTTTCATGCATCATATATTATGGGTAATAAAGGCATGGTATATTTTTATTGTATTTTAAAATTACAAAAATAGACAATAGATAAACAAGAAGTGTAATAAACTGCAAAGAAGTTAGTAAACCTAGGCCATAGAGATCAAAAGAACAATACCTTTTCTTTAGCAGATTTGTCTTCATCCGCTTCAAAAACGATAAAACTTGTATCTTGAGAATGCTTCCTGATGCTTAAATAAGATTGTATTCCAACAATGACTCGATCAAACTCATCTGGAACTTGCTACAGTCCAAAATAATGTTGAATTTTTTACTACAACTGAAACTTCCATAAAATGACTTACAGTTTAAGTAAAATAGATAGCATGAAGAACAAACAAATTAGTCAACATATTTATTTAATCATTGGCAGCAGAGAACATCAAGCAAACTCAATGACCCATTTAACAT
Source organism: Musa acuminata AAA Group (assembly GCF_036884655.1). Taxonomy (NCBI): domain Eukaryota; kingdom Viridiplantae; phylum Streptophyta; class Magnoliopsida; order Zingiberales; family Musaceae; genus Musa; species Musa acuminata. The sequence continues at coordinate 5,724,859 of NC_088342.1, read as the reverse complement.
AGAAATAGTAAAGCTACATGCTTATAGAAACCATAGCAATTGAAGATGCTTAGCAAGGAACTCCTTATATGATCTAAGACATTTAGCAAGGAACTTTCTCCCTATTTGGACAAAGGGGCATATATGATGAAATAAATTTGCCATGTCTTTTGTTCATGCGGTTTTCATCACATATTTATTAAAATATATGTCTGCTCAGTTACAAAAAAGAAAAACAGAAACTTGGACTAAGTTAAGGTACCATAAACTTCTTTCTCACTACAAAGGCAAACAAATGAGTATGCAAGGGCTGCAAGGTCATAGTGTGGGAAAGCATGAGTCTGAACAAAAATTTAAAGTTGTGGTCCGATGCTGGTTTCGACATATTGTCAGACTAGTACTATACTGTTATTAAAATAATAATAATTCTCTACCAATAAGTGTATGCTGTTTAATATTTCTAGTATCACTGAGAAATCAAATACTTTCGGGAAGCTTTGAGCAAGCATTTAACATGTACCAAACAAGTAACCTACAGATTAGATCCAGCATGTAGTTGATATAGATATGGCAATCATTTTGTTTACCTGATTGCTTCATGGGCTATCAGATTTTGAGATAATTTTGACTGTGATGCTGTCTTTGGAAAATCATATATCAGAAATGAAACATTAACAAAGAACCAAGGTTTCCAATTAAAGCATCCAAAATTATGTCCCTAAGCTGACAGCCTCATAATACACGCACAGAAAATTTGCAGGTTTCTTCCTATTAGTAAGTGCACATAGCAGTAGGATAGGCCTATGCCAAATCACAACCCCAGTGCTTGATGCAATCAAGGTCCAAGGTGTACCTTGGATCTAGCTAAGTTCTAAGTTGGTTACTAGCTCAAGGTCAAATGTCTGTGATTCAGTCAAATTTAAAGTCCTACATGGCAGTGTTGTCAATAAGCACTAGGTGCCAAGGCTCTAAGACACCCGAAGCATAGAGAAAAAGAAGAAGAGGGCGGGAGGGGGAGAGAGGAGGGAGGGGGTACCATCGATCGTCGATGGTGTTGAGAGCCACCAGAAGAGGGAGAGAGATGAGGGGGTCGAGGGGAGAGACAGACTCAAGAGAGAGGGAAGGTGATTATATTAGGGAGAAGCATAGAGCAGGGATGGCAGTTGTACCATTGGCCTTCGAAGCAATCAAGAGTTAGATAGAGGGGTACCACCGTCGAAGGTGGAGGGAACAACACGACAAGAGAGAGAGGTACCACCGCTGGAGATGGAGGGAACAACACGGTAAGAGAGAGACAAGAGAGGGAGGTACCGTCGCGAGAGGTGGACGGGACAACATGGAAGAAGCATAAGGATTAGCACCGATGGATACCTCCTTTCATGAGGGGAGGGACCATCGACTTGCACACAAACATCGATCGTCGGTTTCCACACCCACTCGGAAGTGTAGATCCGAACGCCTCGCACGACGAAGATGACACAACGATTAGGTTAAAGAGGGGTCCCACACAAAGAAAGGGGGGGGTCGGGGACGAGGACCAGTGAGCTGGATAATATAGCTTGGTTGAATCGAATCAATCAATTCGGGTTGACTCAAGCTCGTTTAAAGCTGATTTGGGCCAGGCCAACGCTTGGGCCCAAGCGCAAGTCTACGCGGCGGCCACCTGAATCCTAATTTAGGTGCTAAGACTTCGCCTAGGCAAGCGCCTATTGATTTCACTGCTATAGGGTCTCAACTACCATGTGGCTTGAGATTTGTATGTGATTATACGATAGAAATATATTTTTTGAGCATTCATCTTTTTCTCTCTTACTTTCCCACTTAGCCTTTTTTAATCTTATTATTATTACGTGATTTCTGTGAATCAATTCCTATAGAAGGCATCAGTTGTCACTTAGGTACTTAGGTAATCAGGTAATCATCCCCTACGAATTAGTTGTAAACCAACACAGGGTGTTAACTAAACAAAAGGATGCATAGGTACTAGCCCAAGCCTAAGTAATAGATCCGTACAGTCCATCAACTTCACCCTTGTAACACAGTATTGAGCACTGGGGCAGTTATATTTCCTCTTTTTCTGTTTCATTGTTTCAATTTTAGTGCAAAAGAGGCACTACACATATACCCAGACATACAAATGCAGAGAGAAAGATCTTCATAGTGACAAAAAAAATGGAATATTAGAATTTATTTTAACAATAAATAAGCAAATTTGAGAATATCATAAACTAGAATTTGAAATATAAGAACACTGAAAAATCCAACAGGGCAAGGACAATAATGGGAAAAAGCTATTGGAGCCAAGATATGCATAACAGGTAATGTTCAATTCAATTACAATTTATGACCTCATAAAAGTAAGAAACACCAAAAGAGCATATGAAACGTTTATAACAAAAAATATCTGAACGAATAAACATAAAAGCAGAATTACCAGTGATGAAAGGGAAGATGGAACTGACTACCTAAATGTTCAATTCAATTACAATCAAATTGTTTATGAGCTCATAAAAGTAAGAAATACCAAAAGAGCATATGAAATGTTTATAACAAAAAATATTTGAATGAATAAACATAAAAGCAGATTTACCTAAATGAAAGGGAAGATAGGACTGACTACCTAAATGGATTTATTGCAAAATAAAATATCTGAACGAATAAACATAAAAGCAGAATTACCAGTGATGAAAGGGAAGATGGGACTGACTACCTAAATGTTCAATTCAATTACAATCAAATTGTTTATGACCTCATAAAAGTAAGAAATACCAAAAGAGCATATGAAATGTTTATAACAAAAAATATTTGAATGAATAAACATAAAAGCAGAATTACCTAAATGAAAGGGAAGATAGGACTGACTACCTAAATGGATTTATTGCAAAATAAAATATTGTGTAATACCTCAATCAATTCTGTGCCTCCCCACGGGAGACAGGACAAAATGCAGGTTATATAGAAGTCAGCACATGGTTGCCAAGAAGGATTACCAGCATCCTCATCGATAATTGTGGCAGCAGATGATAAAAGTGTCTCAAAGACTTCAATAACTGAACTAGGCAGGATAACTTTGCTGCACATCTACACCAAAAACCAAAGAAATATATCACCCACACAAGTATAACTCTAAAAATGCTAAGATACTATGGCATCTAAGAGAACCAAATAGAGCCTCAAATGAACTTGAGAAAAGTTCAGCACTTAAGCATATACAAAAGCAGGTGTTTGGAAACAGGAGATAAGAATCTTACTCTCAATAAAAAAATTGTTCAAAAGCTCTACAGATGAAGCTTATCTGCACCTTCTTTCTATATACCATATTACAGGGGAAAAAAAAAACCTTAAGGTATACCTCTTAAAAAATATGTTAAGTTTATTCATATAAAATGATAGAACTACATAAATAACCATGCTTTTGTATTATCACATCTTTAACTTTAATTATGTTGTGATAATTTACTGTTCTTTTCCTCAAGGTTCCAAATATCAGTTACTGATGTTGGTTGGACCATAAGGTATCTGAAACCATGCTTTTTCTACCCATTATTCTTTCCAGGTTGGGATTCATTGGTTCATTAATGTTATTTGCAACTTCAAAATGGTTTTAAATCATTTAATCCATGAAAGCACAGCACCTTAAAAATACTTACAGGAGTCCGGTCCAATTACAATTATTTGTATTAGTGTATACTAGATATATTGGACCTGAATGACCTAGGCGACTGTTGGCATCACAGTAAGTCCACTTCTTAGTGCCTTAATTTGCTCCTCACAAATCATTTGATCAATTTTCTTTGGCTAATTTCTGATATATATCCGAATTCTTGGAAAAATTAAGTTGATATCAGCCGATCTCAAAGACGGCTGATCTCTCTCCCTACTTCCAGCTGATTCCTGAAATTATACCCGATTTCTCAGAAAGAATGGATTACTCTCTGACACAGATAAGGATTGCCATGTTAACTAGCGAGACATACATGGAGCATAATGTAGCAAGATGAAAATTCAAACGAGACTAAAAAGCCAATTTCGAGTTTGACAACATCAGTAAAATTGGAGTCACAAACATCAAGATTCAGTGCATGTTTCTCCACAAGATGCATTTAAAAATTAAAACCTCACATAAAAAACCTAACAAAAACAGATGCAAATAACTGAAGAATTATCTACAACCAAGCAGAAAAAGGAAAATGGCAGGGGCTTGATAACTGGTAATGTCTCTAAAAACACAGATCTATAGCATACCAGAACTGTCAGAAACCTCATCAATGTACGAATCTTGTCACAATTTTCTGAAGACAATGCCTCCTGAAAATTTTAGTAAACAGAAGTGAGCTATATAGATGATTAATAAGAAACAATTTTTTAACAGTACAAATACAATATGACAGCTATAATACTTGAAAGCAGTGATTTAAAAAGCGCTAGAAGCCAAAAAGCGCCAAGGTCCAAAAACGTCCGAGGCGCTAGATGCTCGCCCGAGCGAAACGAGACGCTAAAATATAAAAATATATAATATAATTAATAAATATAATTATTTAAATAAAAATATGATATTAAATTTAAAAAATCTTACAAAATCACAATATCACATTAACAAAAAATCTCAAAATTCAAAACAATAACAATAATTTCAAATAAATAAAAATTAACAGTATTAAAATCAAAATAATATATTATTAATCTGATAAATAAAAAAATATTGTTATTAGTATACATTTAATATACTGTTAACAGTATACTATCAAGTCGATGTGAGAAGAGGAAGCAGCGAGCAACGGTAGAGGGAGCGGGAGCAGGAGCAGGAGCAGGAGCAGCGAGCGACGACAGTGGCAGCGGGAGTGGTAGCAACGAGCAGCAGGAGCGAGAGTGACGACGGTTGCAACGGTAGCGGCGAGCAGCGACAACGGTAAGGGAGAGGCGACAGTGGCAGCGATAGCAGCGAGCAGCAACAACGACAGTGGGAGCGGCGACAGTGGCAGCGGTAGCAGTGAGCAGCGGGAGCGGGAGAGACGAGCGAAGACAGTGGCAACGGTAGCAGCGAGCAATGGCAGCGGCAACGGGAGCGGAAGCGGCGAGCGACGATAGTGGCAGCGGGAGCGACAACAGTGGCAACGGCAGCAACGAGGAGCGGGAGCGACGAGCGGTAGTGGCAGTGAGCAGCGTGAACGACAAGCAAGGTTAGGGTTGGGGAAGTCGCATTGATATAAATCTTTGGGGAAGTCGCATTGAACCAACTAAAGCACCGGAGACCGAACCAGACCTAAAACGCTGGTTCGGTCGCCTGGTTTAACCCAGGCGCTTGGCGCCTAGGCTCGGGCGAGCGCCCAGGCGGCGCCTCTTTAAAGCGCGCCGCCTGGAAATGAAGCGAGGCATTGAAATCACTGCTTGAAAGAAGTATCACAGATCATTTATCAACCAAAGACTTAGAACGGTAGAGTCATAAAGAAGAGACCTTGCTAGTTGCAAAGGGATGTAAAAGCATATATGAGCCAAAACGTATAGTATCAAGAAATCACCAACGCTTCACCAATGCGAAACTAAATAAGTAGGAAACTCCTCTGTGTGTGTGTGTGTATAGCGAACAAGATGTCAAAGATTAGCAAAGGTCTCACCTGTAGCTTGCAGTGTAGATCATCCACAATGTTTTTTCCAAAGTCCTCATCCTCTAAATTTATCATACCAACCTGAAGATGAGAAAGTGAACATACAAATTAAAAATGAAGCAAGTCTAACAACATTGTCAATGATCTGCACAAATCTTGACTCAGAAATTACGCACATTGCTCTTCTGTGTACTTGCACTCTCCTATAATAAAGCGATAAATGAACAGATGAAATGCTTCTAGATGGATGTAATGATGTTGCAAAATGCAAATTATATAGCTAGGAGAATGCAAAGTTTCAAAGTTAGTCTATCATATATATCCAACAAATTTATGAAAATAGTAACAGTCTTTTATTACAATCTGTTTGGATTTTTCCACCATTTATTCCAATGTGGGGTTCATTTGTTCTCAGTTAAAACCAAAATCAAGAAAGAAATAAAGAATCATCATGACATTTTAGTTTAGTGTGCAGGTTTTTTTTGGGGGGGGGGGGTTGGGTCAGGGGTAGGCAACTACAGTTGCTATGTCAAGTCCTGAAAAGCCTAAAAATGATACATATACATATATACATACATATACATATATATATATATATATATATATATATATATATATAGATATAGATATAGATATATATACACATATTTATATTTATATATATGCATGTGTATATATATGTACATATATATAACCAACCAGGGAATTAAAAAGAAATCCTTGAAAGTTATGTACTATAAGAAGGCTGATCCCAGAAAGTACCCAAATAAATGAAAAGAAATTTGAACGAAAAATTTAATATCACAGTTAAAGAACCATAAAAGTTACTCTCCTTGGCAGAAATATTTGAAATTTTTTCTTCGACTATTTTGGGAATGGTTTGTATGAAAAAAAAAAAGAAAAGAAAAGAGAGACCAATGCATGAAGCCCACACCACTACAGCATCTTTAGGTGGCTACAAGTGATTGGCATAAAAAAAATGAAGAAAATAAAGATAAAATCATGATAGAGCAAGCAGAGGTATGCATTGATCCATAACAACTATAAAGTGAAACAAGTGTATAAAGAATCTTAAAAAAGAATATTACTAATGGTAAAGAAATTATTTAAGCGTACCAACACTCCATAAAATGGAATTTTATGCGGCAACTGTTCGGCACACTGAAGAAGAAGCTGATTAAATCCACAAAGTCCATGTTAGCACAAAATAATCCATCAACGTAACAGCAACACATGCTTTTAGGTACAATAACATCAATAGAAACATTAGTTTCTAAATAATGCACTGCAAAGAAAACATGCAGAATATACTTCTTATAATTCTCAACATTAAAATGAAAATTATCAGGATCAGAACCTTGTGTATACTATATGAAGTCCATGTCAAAAACAGTAAATTCTTCAACCGAGACAATTTAAAGCACCAAGCTGATAAAACACTACATTAATATCTTTGATGGCAGACAAAAATTACAGTGCATCTGTTTATTAGTTATGTGTCCGGTGGTCATATTTTAAAAAAATACTCACATGATGCACTTCTCCCACATCTTCCTAAAATTAGCTTGCACTTAGAAACATATGCATTTGCACACATATATCCAGCAGTGATTTAAAAAGCACTAAACATCAATAGGCGTCAAGGTCCAAAAACGCCCGAGCAAAGCGAGATGCTAAAATATAAAAATATATAATATAATTAATAAATATAATTATTTAAATAAAAAAAATATGATATTAAATTAAGAAAATCTTGTAAAATTACAATATCACATTAAAAAAAGTCTCAAAACTCAAAACAATAACAATAATTTCAAATAAATAAAAATTAATAGCATTAAAATCAAAATAATATATTATTAATCTAATAAATAAAAATATTGTTACTTGTATACAGTTAGTAGTATATTGTTAATATACTATTAACAGTATACTATCGAAGTGAGAAGAGTGTGAGTAAGAGGAAGATTGAGGCTATTGACTGAGAGTAATGACAGCGGTAGCAGCGGCAGCGAGAGGGGGAGAGGCAAGCGACGACAGTGGCAGCAACAACGAGAGCGAAAGCGACAATAGTGGCAGCAGCAGCAGGAGCAGCGAGCGGCGAGCGACGACAGTGGCAACAGTAGTGGGAGCGGGAGCAACGACAGTGGCAGCGGTAGCGATAGCAGCGAGCAGCAGGAGCGGCAAGCAACTACAGTGGCAGCAGCGAGCAGTGACAGCGAGAGCGGCGAGCGACAACAATGGCAGCAGTAGAAGCGAGCAGCAACAGTGGCAGCAGGAGCGACGAGCGACAACAATGGCAGCGGGAGCGAGAGCAGCAAGCAACGAAAGTGGCAGTGGTAGCAGCAAGCAGCGGCAGCGGGAGCGGCGAGCAGGATTAGGGTTGGGAAGTTGCGAGAGGAAGGCTGATATCGGTGCTTTAGTTGGTTCGATTGAACCAACTAAAGCAACGGAGATCGAACCAGACCTAAAACGCTGGTTCGGTCGCCTAGTTTAACCCAGGCGCTCGCCCGAAACGCCCAGCGCCTGGGCTCGGGCGAGCGCCCAAGCGTCGCCTCTTTAAAGCGCACTGCCTGGAAATGAGGCGAGGCGCTCGGGCCTCGCCTCGCCTCACCCGAGCGCCTAGGCGAGCACCTATTGAAATCACTGATATCCAGAATAGAGAAAAGTAATAAGATAAATCTTGATAATTACCTTTGTTGCATGCCCTATTTCGACACTCAATAGTATGAGAACAAACTTTACCTGATGACATTATAATTTTCCATAAAATTAGGCCAAATTGGTAAAGAAAAAGTTAGACAAACATTTTGCTAGAGTTCAATGTATTGGATCCTTTCCTAACAGCTTGGTATTTGTTGTAACCCAATAAAAAAGTTTATCTTAATATCATGATAGGTTGCGAGTCCAAATCATGTATCTGCCCTTATTAATCTCAGTGCTTGATTAATATTTGTAAAATGTCCTCTCTGATAGGTTTGCACGATGTATTTTGGATCAGTTTTAAAAACCAAGCCTAATCTAACTTACATGTGAGAGGGGATGTTTAATATACGCTGGACTCTTTTGTAACAGCTTAACTTTTCAGACTTGTGGTAACCCAATCAAAACCTTGCTCTGATATCATCTTAAACTTTTCATCATTGCCATTACATCTAAAAGCTTATAGTAGTAAATAACACATGATTTTATTTATATTCTTAACACAACCCCTCACATGTGGAAAGATAGCTTAAACTCATCATATGAAACTTGAATTAATTGGGGATTATCCAAAGTTATAATTTGATCTGAACATCTAGTCTCGTTTGAAAAGAAAAGTTCTCAGTATTGCGGTAGTTGCTTCTACTAATAACAAATTTCAATAGATAAATTCTACCACCAATTGACAATTACAACAATGTTTTATTTTTCCGATAAACCTAATTAAAATAATGCCAAGATGCCTATGCCATTTACATGATCATTTTTTCTGTATACCAAGTTTACATTTAAAAACAATCATTTTCCCTTGCTACTTCAGCTATTAGCTAAAATTCCTGTAAACAAATTTTGTTAATGCTTCTTCAAATTATTATAACAATTAGTTCTAACCTCCTTCCTGCCAGTGCTCATACCCTATGGTCTCAAACTAAGATATCAGCCGGCCCCAACAAAAAGCAAAGATAGAACCCTTGCTTAAGATTCAACGCAAATGAGAACCAACATAATGGGTCACTTTCAGTCTTTGTTTTTCGAGGCAACTAAGGAAGATGCATCGTGTCACTTCTAAGTGACGACCTAACAATGTAGTCAGAAATTGATTACACAAAGATCTATATTAGCTATCAGCTATCTACACAGCCGTTACCATGGAAAAATATTTGTGGAACAACAATTTTTTAGTTTGTATAATGTCTAGCAATTGCCTATGTTTAAAAGATGATAGTCATCAGAATTAACTATGTTTTTCTGCATTTAGCTCTGAGTTATAATTATTTACTTTGAAACATCTCTGCATTTAAAAATTATTGCATGTTATTTTTCTTTTTAAAGCATAATTTTGCTGTAACAACCCCACTCTAGATCCCACGACACTGTCATACAAACAGAATTTTGGGTGACATTTTGGAAGCACGAATATCTTGCATCTAAAACGAATTCTAAAGCAGGAGGTAGTTTGTCAAGAAAGTAAAAAAAAAACTAACAAGAAGGATTTTTAAAGGCATCATGTATCCGGTGATTTAAAAACTCACACAATTTCAAGTTCAATGCTCAGATTATCTATCTGTTCTAATATATATTTCCTAGAACTTACATAAAGCACATTCTTCCAGAGAAACTCCGATAGTTTTTTTTAGATACAACTATACCGTTTTCTAATCTAAAATGCAAGAAGAATAATTTATTAAAACTTCCAATAACCTTAGGTTAATTTCAAAGAATTTTTTAAATGGGATTTTAAGATATTTACCGAAGCTGAAAATTCATCAGATTTGTCAAAGTTGTTTGATGTATGCCTTAAAGTAACTTCTGGATGTCTTGAAAATCATTTAACAAATTTGTCAACTCATTTGTTTGATGTATGGATCAAATTTGTCAAAGTTGTTTTTGGTCCAACTATCAAACTTTACAGATGTGTTAAGAATGTCTTTGCAGGGTGCTTCTTTGGATTCTCATATTGAAAGATAGACAAATAAAAATCTTCATCCTTGTATTTGAGTTACATTTATGCCATGTGACGACAATCAACGAACGTCTAATAAAGATCATGAGCTGAACACGGCATTACCTCAGATATTTCATCTTTGGAATGTTCAAATTCTCGCCAGAGCACACCATAACATGTTTCCTGTGACAAAAAACATATGATCAAGACAACAAATGAATTATGCATCTGGAAATTATTATTATGAAGTTTGACCAGATATCTGGAAGAGAAGCCTACTTGATCCTTTGAATTGACAAATAAAATAATGCTTTAAACAAATATTAAATAACCACTGCCTGGGAGAATCCGATGTTTCTTGATTCGATGGAAAATTTGCTAAACTATCAACATTTTGCTAATATTGTTTTGCAATGACAATTATAAGAAACTACATCATTACTCCAGTAACAAGTGCACGAAATCAAGCTCTTGCAAGAAGAAGAGATCAAGAGGTAATTTTTAACTTTGACAAACATCTCCTAAGAAAAATTCCTAGAAAATCAGATAAATTATTCAGTTTGACAAGAATCACGCCTGCTGTTTCTACATTTTTACACTATAGCATTCCACAACGACACTGCTCAAAATTTTGCCTATCGTGGATTCAAGCTGAACCTGGACAAATTCTGTTCCACGTCACAAATTTCAACTTAACCCTAGAACGGGATCGTAGAATACGTAAAATACCACCATAGACTAGGATTTTCTTCGAGAATCAGATGTCACCACAAACTAGGTTTATGAAGAATCAGAGGCCACCGCATACTAGGTTTTCCTTTTTATGAAGAATCAGAGGCCACCGCGTTCTAGGGTTTTTTTTCGAAGAATCAGAGACCCGTCACAAGCTAGGGTTTTGTCAAGAAACAGAGACTACCATAAACTAGGGTTTTTTTCAAGAATCAGAGGCCACCACAAACTGGGGCTCTCTTCCCGAGAATCGGAGAAACGACACAACCAAAATAAACAACGGAAAAAGAGATAGATAGATAGAGAGAGAGAGAGAGAGAGAGAGAGAGAGAGAGAAGACGAGAAGGAGGAACTGACAATGTGTTCTTTGTAGTCGACGGCGCCGCCGTACTCGGGACATTTGTCGCCGACCCTCAGGAGAAGAGTCTGCCAGCTGCTCATAGATCCCAGCTACCGAAGCGGCGAGGACGGAGGCGAGGGGTTTGGAGCACAAAGAAGTGATCTGAGGGAGTGCAAGATGGAGAAGTGAGGAACGGACGACGACCGCTGTGGGCTTCTACTTGGGGTTTCAAGGGCTGGCGGAAGCTCTCCATTGAATTGGGCTCAAAACGGGCTTGTCGAATGGGCTTTTAAAGAGTCGGAGATGACGATAAGAAGGGATATTAACCCTCCATTATGTGGTCAACATAAACGGCTGCAATGACCATTAAAAGGTAGAATCGCCCGTGCTTTCTTTGCACTGATAAGCTGTCCTCGCATACATACTTCAGTCAAACGCTAATTAGACATGTCACATCAATATTATTTGGACACTATATCTGGAGAATATTATCTCATCAAGGCATTTAATCTTTTTTAACCAAACGACGATCACAAAATGGATAATATAAAAATAATTATTTTTGGATACAGATTCTCTAATTCCAAGTAATACTACAAAAATAATTATTTTTAGATACGTAATATACTTGGTATATAGTACAAGTAATAGTCGATTCAAATATTAATTTGTCGTTTCTCAAAAAGAAATTAAGTATGTTTCAAATTTAAGTAATTTATTATTGATTTGTGTGCAGGAAATGTGACCATCCGGATGACATCAGGTTTCCATTCCCCCTAACCAAATATCACGTATGCTTTTCGGAAGCGTGACATGGTTAGAAATTTTTAATAAATAAAAAATTATTAGTGAATTATCACTTAAGGGCTTTATAATAGTATATCGAACCCTAATACGATGCGTGTGAGATATATCTTCATCAAAATATTTAAATTAAAATTAATAATAATATAATCATTAAACCCTTATAAATTTATCCTAATTTAGCACACTATCAACATGGGATTAATCGAAATGTTACATTCAGACTATCAAGTGAAATAAAATATCTAAACTATCTTATCTTTCGAGTGAAAAAGAAAAATTATAAAAAATAAATATAAAAGTTAGGAGATTTGAGAATAGAGTATTATCAAACAGAAGTATCTTCATTCACTTACATTATACAGAATTATCTTCCATGCTTATGTTTCTTTTGACTGTCGTAGTAAAGTTGATTAAATGTTCTCAAGGTCAAACAATGAATTTTCTATTATTAGTTTTAGTGGCAATTTTAGGGAGCTTTTAGAATCTGCTTTTGTTTAGTCTTTGTGCTGTGAGTCAGATTCCATGATATTTCAGCCAAAAAACGAACTAGCAAAGGAAGTAAAATATATAACAGACCAATGCATGAAGCCCACACCACTGCAGCATCTTGATTTAAGTATAATGTGAAACAAGTATACAAGAAACTTAAACAAGAACAGTACTAACATGATTTAAGTATGAGTCCAACATCAGAGGTAAGTATACGAGACACTTGGAAGTAGATGCCAAGGCCTTCTGATACTTGTACTAGGAAACAGAGATGTAAAGGAGTCTTCACTAGGTTGGAATATTCATATCATGCCATCACCTTCTTGAGATGTTAAAAGAGTCGAGACAAGCAGACACATTTCAACAAAAAAGGATGATAAGAAGAGGTTTCCTGTGTTTCCGCAGGGAGAAATGCCTTTAACAAGCTCTTCTTTGATGCGACCAAACAAGTAGCTACTGCACAACAGATGAAAATACCACAGTGCATTTACATGAATTTCTACTTCAGAAATATTCCAAGGGTGCATGTTGATGATGTCGTATTTGCGAATGGAGAAAAGCAAGTTATTTACTAATTAGAGATTTCTGATCTGCCCCATAACAACAATTTTGAAGTTTGCTCATTTGTAACTAAGAACTTGATGCTCCAAAGTTGATACATGAATATTCGACATATTTGCTATAAACGTTCCCAGAAGTTATATTGCTTGAAAACTTAAATGATACATGAAATTCCAGTTCTTGATCAAGTGCCCTAGAGTACATAACATTTATACGGTACCACAACTACATCTCTGAACTGCTGACTGGCATTTGGAATCTTCGATGTTTGACCATTCATTTAGTCCACATGTCTTGATCGGCCGCTCGACTTGGTATACCTTGTTTTCGTTTTCCAAACGCAGACAGTATGCCTCAAATGTACCTACTGTCACTTGAAGTCTGAAATCTACACTAAATAAAAAATTAATTTCAAGTCTATTCATCTCCATTGTGCTGATCCCTCCAACTTTAGCATAATAAGCATTGCTGAAAAATCTGGAGCAAAAAGACTAGCGTCACTTCCTGACAAGAAAGATGCAAAATCATGTGCATCGATTGTCGATATGTGCACAGCAGATCATGTACCACTCATGATGTGCATATTTCAGGACATGCAACAGTTGTATGTAAACAGAGAGACAAAGTACAGGTAGATGAGATTCAGAAAACTGCCAATTATAGGCTTAGGCCTCTTTGTTACTTGTGTTATGGAGCCACTGAATCCCTTCCAATTACAAAGGTGTTTTAGGAGTTTATCAGTTTTCATTCTTCTGGTGGATTCACTTCAGACGTACCAGTTTTCCCAAAATGATTAAAACCAATTTAATAACATGTTTGAGCCTGTTTTATAGCTCTGACCCGGCAGAATCAAATTTGATGGTTGAAACCGAAAAACATCAAAATAGCTACAGCTCTCAGTCAATAGTTACAACCTTAGACAAGCCAAAGGTCCAAAAAGTATTGGACCTACGACTGCCATCGTCCAGGTAACATCTCAAATATATGGATCGATGGAAAGAACTTGATGGGTCAATGATAGAGAAACATGACTTTGTTGTTGGATAACTTGACAAATTCGGTCCATTTTTTATCTGGAAAGATCAGTTCATCCAAAAGACTGAGTTTATAAAAGCCTGAGCTACTCAATTTTAATTATTTTATGAAGGCAGTACTAGAATTTTCACTTTTGCTAATCATTCCCTCATTGGAATCTAAAATTCAACCTAATGATATGTTTTAGTTAAAACTTAGATCCACATCATTAACAAATAATTTCCTAGTATATGAGGAAGTATCTATTCATGATAGGTGCCAACAAGTGGAAATTTTTCTTTAACCCAAAACTGTACCAAGACAATAAATAACAAATTTAGACGCATTATTAAGTAAAAAAAAAACCAAAAGATAAGCACTGCAGGCACAATTTCACAAAAAAAAGCTCTAAAGATGTTGAAAACTATAAATAGGATGTAAAAGTCAGCTATTCATGGCAATCTAGTTAGTAGTATATGGTATGTATAAGTAGTTGTCTAATATTTCACATCAAACTTAAATAAAATGATTGACAGCAAGCATTCTGCTATAGCCTGCAAAACAATCAAACTGGATCCGTGAATAGAAAGATACTAGTGATCTTTCAGATTAGTTGATATTCTTTACACATTGATTGATGTGATTCACATATATTGAGCATAAACAGACTCGAATTTCTTTAGCAACAGGAGAAAAAATATTCAGAAGGCTTAGTGCAACTGAAACTTACGCATCATCAATGAATTTTGCGGCAACAACGACACTTGCAATTAGCAATCGATGAACATTGAGGGAAGTCAAACATATGTTCGGTTGCTGAAGGAATCTTTCGATGTATATATAAGCAAGGACAAAGCAAGATGGGCTGCACTTTGAATACTTGAAGATGCGCTCCATGTACTTCTTTATGCTAAGGGTTGGTGCTCTCAGACCATCAAAGAGAGTTACAAATTCCTTTATTTCCAGCGAATCTAGTTTCTTTTCATTCTTTTGAACAGTGGCCTCGAGAATTGAGGATAGAAGGGTTAATACCCTTGGGAACTCAGCAACTCTTTTGGATGATGTGCTCAGACCCAATGCCAGGTAAACCTCTGGGTTTACAACCTTAGTGTCAGGTGTCATCGATTTCATACTTAGTCAGCAGTGACCTAACAAGTAGATCATTGAAATACTTAGGAATCTATCACTGTGATACAAAAACATCAAAGGGAAGAAACCTAATAACAAAATTAACATACTTTATATGGACATTGATGAATGCATGGCAAGAGTCAAGACAAATGGCATGCAACCAAATATGAGAAAAAAATATATAAGAGAACAAGAAGTAGTATTTATGAGAATTAAATTTCTCTCTCATTATGTCATAATCATGTAGCCTGGTCAAACAGTGAACAACAACTAGCATAAGTAAAGGAGAAAGAAAAAACTTACCACATTTGATTATAAGACCTGGGGCTCCTATATAAATATGTTCAGCTATTTGATTTTCTTTTTTCAAGTTCATTACATCCCCTCCTTTCTTGACAAGATGCATCTTTCAGCATCAAACACAGTTTCTCAAGGCTTGACATCTCCTTACATCCCAACCAAAATGTGCCACAATATGAGCTACATTTTGGCGTTTCCCACGAAGCTTGGGATGCCTCATGAGCTAATAGAAAATTGTTCTTATGACAGACTGATGTTGGAAACTTCTGTCTCTTAACACTTGACATGAAAATCTGGCATATTCAATATTCCTACTTAATATAATAAGTATCTGATCATCGTTGTCTTCAGAATTAATCTAGAGTGTGAACGACTTCCAACATGAGACTCCATAAAGAAGTTGATACAGGTGGAATAGCAACCAAGCAATCTGATCATTAGCAGAGTAAAATCGAACATTAAGATTACAGCTTTGTTTCTGATAAGAGGCTAATAGAATATAGCAATGAATTTTTTCCACAGCTTGGTAATTGGTTACTAAATCAGAGGGCTAAACAGCCTAAATTCATACAAAAACAGAGACACGACATTGTACTCTATTCTACCACCCAAAATATAAAGGACAAGTGATCCCACATTCTTATAACTCACATTCTTCCTGAAATCCATAGCCTGATAAAAAGGCCAAAGAAGCACAAGATTTGACCAAAACTCATCCCAAAAGAAACCAAATCAGACACAAAATCATGCAAGCACCGGTGGTACAGCTATGGCAAATCTAGATCTTAGCTCCGGAAGTCAAACTTGAACCAGAATCAACTGCGAAAAGAAATCTACAAAAAAGTGAAAGAATTGCTTACAACTTTTGGTCAGGAACTTGTGTTCTCTCTCTCCCCTTCTATCATCACCTCTTATCTCCACAAAAATGTCACGGATCTGAAAAATTACCTCTCATCTGCAGCCATTCTGCTACCTCCTCCTTCCCCAGCGGTGGCAAAGGTTGGTTCTTGATGGGAACACCACTGAACCACCACGAGTTTGGTGGTGGTGCGCTCTCTCGTCTCTCTATTTTTAGTTTTGTTGATTCTTTAGTAGTATTGCGGGCAAGAGAGCGGACGGAGATGGAGGAGGCAACAAGAGAAGAACATGAGATCTAACGGCAGCCAAAGAAAAAGCTATGTATAGTTTATGTTATCTTTAAGCGGTAGAATACGTGAAGTGTCGGCTGCTGTCGGTGATGGTGGTGTGTGGACCGGCTTGCCTACCCTGCTACTGGACAAAGCTCGTGCCCTCGTCATCGATCTCTGGCCTCAGCCACCTGTCCACTTCGAATGGAACTGTGACCGGACCCCATGTGCTTAGGTGGAAGGGGCCCTGTGAAACGAACGGCTGAGATGCCGTTGATGCACATTGGTTCGCTTACAAACAGAGTTGGAGAGGATCCCCGCCTGATCTGCTCCGTGACGCACGTGAGCGGGGATCACCCGCCACCGTCGGCTCCGCGATCTGCGACGGCTTCCAGCGTCGTAGGGTGACGTGGTGAGGGACAACTCGAGCAGCCAGCGGGGACGATCACCTACTCTGAAGGTGTGTCTGGATTTCGTTGGTGGAACCGCGTCGTTGCTGCTAGAGATGTGACAGCATCGAGCAGCGACCAACCCACCCACCCATCTGCTGCTGCGCTGTAATCTAGCTGTTCGGATTAGAGCAATGATAACATGCCAAGTCGTTTGATTAGATAATGTGGAGATAAAAAAAGACATGTTTTGAGCACGTGACATGTTATTTGCCAGCGCCGAGCTTGTCATTATATAGACACAGTGACTCGCCACTAATCACATGTTTTGAGCTGTTGTCGCAGGATTTATTGCTCAACTAAGGATATATATATATAACGGCAATTTATCCACTCAAGGATAGATTGTGGTTTACACAATCAGTCGAGTCCACGAGAGATGATTGATGAAAATCATCTATGTGAGAGGATGATTTATTGTTTATTTTTGGTTCTCAATGATGGAACAAATGGCAATAAATGATAAGGTGTTTTTATTATCAAGGGAGGAAGCTTTCTTTCATGTCATATTCATCTCCAAAAATATTTGCTATCTATGTTTGGAGAAATTAGTAAAAACATATGAAACATCAAGAAAAAATTGATAACCGTAGCTTGTTAGCTCCTTGAATCACATCGTATGGAAGTTTTATATGCCCATTTGTGTAGCTCATATAATGATGACAATTAAACCAGAATTAGCTGACACTAGAAGAGTAGAATAACTAGAAGTGAAGAAAATGTTGTGCCATATCATTGTCAGGAAAACAACATCCAAGCTTGATTTATTGGAAAAGATGAGTGCACAGTCAGGATAATGGTAGCCAACAAACATCCTGAGGAATTTGAATACAGTAATAAATCAAATGAATTGCCAAAACAATAAGCTGCCACATCTCAACTCTTTTTTTGCTATTTTAGAATATAAATCTGCTGAAACAGTTCAGTGTTGATCAGCCATGTTATTATGAAAAATACCGAAATATGTATCTAATGGTTCTTTATTCTCTTCGGTGAAGCCGATAGAAACCTACGAAGAGCAAGCATGGAGATCCACGTATACTTTGAGATCTTCTCCTTTATCATCAACAGCAAGGCAGAGCTTAAAACAGTTTTCACAATCTGAGCTTCCAAACCTTTGAAGAATCCAGGAATCCCTTCTTTATTCCATATAGAAGATAAAGCGCCTACCATTGTCTTGGGGGGTTTAGATTGGTTATCCATGTTGGATTTGTCTTCTGTATTGGCAGATTGAATCATTACTTTACACCTACTCACCAAGACAAGGTGTCAACAAATTGCATTTTTGATGCATGATGTTCAGAATAAAAAGAATTATAGAAACATCAACTACAAGCAAAAAGAAAAGCACAAGAAGCATCTAGTGAAAGAAATCATCACAGATGTTTTTCTGATACATTTGCTAAGGTTTTGTGCAGCCTACCTAATGGCAGGGTAGGTCAAGACGGTTGCCACACTCTTTGAAATGGCTCCTAGTAGAAATGCTGAGAAGGCAGAGAGAGTTGCTGGAGATGATTCTTTGCTTGCCGGCACAACTTTACTGCTTTGATTCCTCAGAAGTTTATGTTTTAACTGATCAAATACCGTGTACTGCATGTTTTATCAAGTTAAAATTGAACAAAGTCGAGATTAGGTTATTAATAGCAATGAATCAAAAATTAAAGTTTTGGTAATTCCACCATGAAAAACATTTGGTTTAATAATTAACAACTTTGTCAACAAACAAGTAATGAATAAGATTATTACTCAAAAATGGAGCATACACTGAAAAATAACATAATTGTGAGTTTTACGGGAATAACAAAACTCATAATTCCTAAATCAACAGTCAGAGAAAATGACACAATAAAAACAGACAGGAGATCCATCCAGTCTCCTCATCCATTTTACATATCAACCTACAAAAGAATCCAGAAGAACAGATAACAGTGACTTAGCTATATTCGTCTGCTGATATTGTAGTGTTCAATCTTCCAATATTCTTAGAAGCTATTATTTTTCTTTAACAATACCCAATCTCCATAGCTATCGCATCACACTTTTTGCTGTCCAGGATTCATGATACACAAAAACACCCATGCAACATAACAAGACATTTGAACAATTTATATCTCTATTCTGTGTCATATCTGCCAATGACCTAAGAACCAGCTTTACAGGATTTATCTGACTCTTTTTCATGTTAAATCCACTTGTATCTTTACTCCATTGCAAAGATCAGATAGGTTAAAGAAGTGGAACCTTCTTGTTTATACTTTATAAAACCACTGTTTATCTGATTTCATTAGTTCATGTATTTAACGTGTCTCGTCAATATAAATTGTGCTCAGCATGAGACTTGTGCTTCTGTGATAAAATCAGCTAAAACTATGCACAAAAACCCACAGCACTAAAAGTTCCACGAAGAAATCAGCACTATGGATTAGGGAAAACATGTTACCTGAATTGCAGGATTTGCTGTCAGAAGGAGAGAGATGCCTAGACCATCATATGCTTCACTCCAATATCCTTCAGACAGAGTTTCCCATAGTCCCTTGGACTTACCAAAGGCACTAGTTTGCATTCTGGAAGATGCTGTGTCCAGTGGCTGCAAAGACGAGAAATCATGCTAGTAAACATTGATGGAGCCAAATGTAACTAGCTGATCATGAAAAAAATATCTCAACTACATAAACACAGTATCAAATAAAAAGCATATAAAGCTTTTACCTGAGTTACGATAACGGTGCAAACACCAGCAGCAGCAGCAACAAACAAATTAGCTTTCGTTCCAACAGATTTAACTCCACTCTTTTGCAAGTATAGTCGTTTTAAATAGCTATAACTATAGAAATAGACAAATTGCGAGATAAAAGATTGTAAATTCTTGGTGCCAAGTCCTTGGTAGAGCGAGAAGAATTGGCGTTTAGAAATTGCCTCCCACAAGACATCGGAAAGGTTCCTAAAAAGAAAAGAATTCAAATCAGTGAATCAAACAACAAACCAATTGTTTGATGCAACAGTTGAAGCAATTAGCCCTACAAGAATAGGTCTGATTGCACTGCTAATTAATAAAATCAAGGAATAACTTCAACTTATCTATGCAAACCAGTTATGACCTCACAAGATCATTTTCCATAATTTTCAGAAAAGAATTACAGATAACTTACAAGCAGGCCACTAAAGGGGACCACACAAAGTTCCTTGCTTCTCCAAATTCCACCCTAAAAATAATCAAAGCTACTCAAACAGTCAAATGTTTTAACCAGCTAAAAGAATTTTTTTTAGTTATTCAGTTTTTGGTTGAAGATCTATTGAGATGAACTAATTGAATTTGCACATCTTCTCATGGGAAGCATCACAAAAGTTATGACTTAAGGCAGTAGAAAGCTATTCAGCAATCCGAGTTTCCATTCGGATCAAGTGAACTTCATTAAGTGGCTTAGAGGATTAAATTATAGAAAGCTCTTCTAGCTTCAGGTTACCATACACAAAGTGCATCTGTTACAGTTTCAGTTAGGCTACTGACAACTTCTAATTGGTTTTAAAGAATAGTTCGGTGTCCATTCAATGACTTAACTAGCTAATATCTAGTCAATACAATCCAGCATGTTTCAAATATCAGGATCCTTTTTAAAATTTCTAGTCAAATCGAAGTCAAATGAGTTGGAATGTCAAATTCCTGCTGCAGATTAGATTACAATTGTAAGCATAAAAAAAGTAAATCAGAGAACAAAATTAGGCCAGAATTATGTGGGGATTAGGCTGTCTAATCTAACTCCAAGTGTTCCATCCTAATTCTCATCCACAACCTTGTTCTATATTTAATGAACACTCCCATCACAATGAACTAAACCCACCTGTTACAAGTCCTTGACAAAAAAAAGTCTCGTCGTTAGTCGTTAGTCATTAGTCGGACTCTAATTTCTCTTTTTAATCCCTGGAGAACAACTCAAATTGCTTAAGAGAAGGAATATTTACAGCGAAGAACTTGCATTTCTTAACACAAGGATGTTCGACCGAGGGGAATTAGGAATATATTCAACAGCATGGATATTCCTTTTATATGCTTAGGAGTTCCAGAATGAAAAGAAGGAAAATTAAACATATCCCCTTGCCATCATCAAATCTACTTGTCTATTCACTACATAAATCCGGAACAGAGATTCATCCAGTAGTCAAAACTATGAAATCCTGAAGATGATCTAACTCACATGATCGAACATAAAAGGGAAGGAAAAAAATATAAATATCCAAAATAAGATAATATAAAAAAAATTCAAGAAACCAAAAGACCAGAGAAAAGAAAAAACAACAATTACCAAGCAATCAGGCAAACGCATCCACACGACAACACGAACTAACAACGAAGTACAAATTAAGATCAGGACACCAACTTGCACGATTCATATTAGGCCCAAACGGAAGATCGAGAGATAGAAAAGAAATCGTCCAATTCTATCAAAGAAAAAACCAGAGAAAAGAAAAAACAACAAAAGACCAGAGAAAAGAAAAAATAACAATTACCAAGCAATCAGGCAAACGTATCCACACGACAACACGAACTAACAACGAAGTACAAATTAAGATCAGGACACCAACTTGCACGATTCATATTAAGCCCAAACGGAAGATCGAGAGATAGAAAAGAAATCGTCCAATTCTATCAAAAATGACATTTTTTTCCTCATGAAAGACAATATATAAAGAGTGAGGGAGGAAGGAGGCTCGACCTGTACTTGCGCTGGCCGTGGGATCGGACTTCGGCCTGATACTTGGTCTTGCAGGTGTCGAGGGGGTAGAACACGGTGGTGCTCACCAGCGACCCCACCGCCCCCGACGTCGCCTCCGTCAGCGACTCCCAATCCAGTCCATCCGCCATCCCCTCTTCCTCCTCTCTGAACCTTCCTCCCTAGCGACTCTCTTCTGTTCTCTTCCTCTCGCGATCGGAGACGCGTACAGGAGGCGTTCGCTTCGGGCTTCGGGCGTCAACTCTTGTGCTCGATGCTTTAAAAACCCCGATAGAACACGGCAAAGTCGACTTTCGAGCATAAATCGCGACAAATTACATGTCTATTGTTGATTTATATTTACAGATTAATCCTTTAAAAATTGGAAATAATGTATTTTATCTCGAATGATTTACTCGAAAAAGTCTCATATTTTGGATTCTTTCCAATATATTTAATATTTTTATTGAATAATTTATATTTTAAATATATTATTTTTGAATGAAGTTATGATATTTTGTTTCACTAGACCGATTACATTATTTTTCAATGAAGTTAAAAAGTTTTGATGTAGTAATAAAAAAATATTATAAGTTCATTGAAAGATATTGCAATTACAATTTATTTACTTCAAATCCTCATCAACATTAAATATTAAATTTATTATAATGTTTAAGTTTTTAATAAATCATTTATTTGAGAATTTTTGAATCATTTTGAATGAAAATTCTTTTAATATATTTTTAGTCAAGGATTATAAGTCATTGCTTTTTCCATAATTTTAGGTATACATTATGAGAAACCTTGTAATTTTTATATTCATTTACTATAAAATAATAATATATAAAATATTACTCAGATATAATATTTTTATTAATGTAACAAAATATCTTTGGTATTTAATAATTTTAATTTGTGTGTATATATATATATATCATAAAGTAATTTTTCGTTTGAGCTAAATTTAAATTGATTTGGAATAATAGGTAACTTGCTTTATTTTTATAGCATATGTAATTTTGCTTACCGTTCCGTGACAAATTAGTTAGATGCCACGTATGCGTACGAGAGATGACTCCCACAGATCGAACTTGTAAGATGGGTAGAACTATCTGATAGTGCCACCTGGATGCGGAGACGATAGGGGTGTTCAACTTGGGGATGCAAAAAGTTGTCGATGCCATGACCCGAACGCGTGGGGAGCGTTGCGGAACTAGTGGCACGTGATCAATACGTGTCCTTGGGGCTCGTGGAGTACTCGCCGACCACATGCCTTGTGAGATGTGGGACCTGTTGTGTGTGAAGTGACGTGGGCACTACAAGCGGGTCAGGTGTGTATGGCGGTGCTGACGTACCGAGTCACCGGATTGAGTTGGGTGAAGACTTCTTCGGCCGCCTGAGCTCATTATCACAATTTTAGTCAAATTTTGACCGAACAAAGAACGTGGGTCATATAATAGACTGGTCTTTATCTCACTCCCAAGCACATGTGACTCTCGTACTCCGAAGTCGTACACACGCATCATGCACGTCTACAAGAAGTTACGTCGAATCCTCCGTGTAGACACCATCAAATTAATTGGTTGGGTGTGATCAAGATCGAAGTTGAAGTCCAACTTGCAAATAAATTACAGAGCACTGAAAATAAATTAATGGATTCACCTCCTTATAGATCAATATACGTTGGATAAACATTCACGAGCAGTATAAACTATTTCGTACATATAGATGAAGAACATTAAATGGCAATGACTAAAAAGTCATATTCCATATAAAGAATCCATATTATTCATCTTTGGGCTGCTTGGCAACTGCTGTTTGTATTTGACGGTTGAGTAAAAGGCAAATAGAAGTTAAAAGGCAATGCATGGCCGGAGGAGGCATGGCGGGGACGAGGACGTCCTCTACTACCGTCGTTTTGCACATGCGAGGTGAGTTATGAAACTTGTGGGACCCACCTAAAAGTAGAGTGAGACGTCCGCTAGGATGACCGAATTTCGAAGCCGTCCACATTATTAAATAACTAAAAATGAATTTTGCAGGCTAACGGGTCGGGTAAATTGAATTTGGGGCAGATCAAGGGCCTTCTTACCCGATCCAACTCGTCCAAGGTCGGTGCGGCTCGACTATATAAACTGGCGTCGAGGCGGTGCTCTCTTCAGCTCGTTAGTTTGAATCACAGATTAAGACGAGGAGGGTATTGTTCTCTCCCCGCCCTCCTCTCTTTCTCCAAGCCGATGCCGATGCCGATGCCGATGAATCTTTCTCTTTAATTTCCGGCGCAAATCCTCTGTCTAATTTTCTCTCTTTACCTTTCCCTTTCTTGCATTCGATCTAAGAGGCGATGATGATTGGTGAATGTTGCATTCGATCTAAGTGGCGATGATGATTGGTGAATGTCAATGATGGATTCAATCATCTGCTATTTTGGCTCTTTTGGATCGATCGTCCATTGCGATGGCGAATCCCATATTCCTCGAGTCCGTATGTTTCTGATCCTAACCCTAAGTCCGTTGTCTCCTCTCTTCTGTCCTCTCTGTTCTCCAATACTAGACGGATTCGGGCAGGAATAGGGAGACGATGTTTCTGTCCTCTGTTCTTTGTCCTCTCTTCTTATGATCGACGTTAGATGAATCTGAGCCTCGTTTTTCTAGATCTCTCTGTTGTTTCTAACCTTAGAGTATTTTAAAGATTTCGATTCCTATTTTCTCATTTTCTTTTCTACTTTAAGGTTTCTGTTACTGTTGAGAATTGTTTGGTCGGAAAAAAAACTTTAGAAACCTGCCAATTCAAACACTACCGTAGCTCGATTACCTTTCAGTAGTATTATCATTTTTTAGTGTCTACATGAAGTTGACGTGCTATTTCTAACGTTAAGTGTGTTTTTAGGATTATTATTACATTGTGAAGAATCATCTGAAGAAAATGTGGTAATGAGATATGCCCTCTAGTAAAGTGAAACCTGAAATCGTTTGTTGGAAGATAAGTTGAAACTCGTGGTAAAAGTTTTAGCACAACACTCTCTTATGAGGGTCTTACTAGTGTTTCTTGTTTGAATAAATTTGTGTTGGGATATATGTTTGTGAAGAGGTTATACTGAGAAGCATTTTTGTGTTTCAATGTATCACCCTATGAAGCAACCAGGCATTGCGTGGAGCATGCATGTAGTTGTTGGGGTTTGCTTCTCACTGTTTTAGATAATCTGTTTCTTTTGTTTGTTGCTATGCTGTGATTTACATTTAGTTGCCATTTAAGGTTCAGATGATATGGCCCATAAGTTAAATGATTCTTTGCATAATTTGCACAAGTGTTTATTAATTAAATGGGGTATAAGATTGTGCTGGTTATGTTATTCTTCAGCTATATGGTGTGAAATGATCAGTGTTGCCTGCTTCAGACAACATATTGTTCTCTAGTTTTTTTGCCACTGAGCAGATTTTTGGCACCTCATGGTTACTTATAGGATTTTTTTTGTTTGTTTGAATGATCAGATTCAATGTGTTTAGTTTGGACATTTTGCTGCTTATTCATTTATATGCATTTGCCTCTGTTAATAATCTGCACTAGGTTCTCTTGAGTTATTTAATTGAGTAGAAATTGTGGTTGGTTGCATTTGAAGATTGCTATCATGTTAATTGTAATGCTGAAAATCTTTAATTTAGCAGTTGCATTTCTATGGCTATTTACTAATGAATGTTTTTTGTTCGAATGATCATGTTCAGTTGTGCTACATTAATGGTCGGTCCCAATACATTCATGTGTTCTGAGTTTTGGATGTTTTGCTGCTTATTTTTTCTTTTCATGCATTTGCCTCTCCCTTAACAGTATAGTTCTTAAAATAATCTGCAGTGGTATACGAGTAATATTTAGTGATGCAAGTTATGAATAACTGTTCTGGCAATAATATATGTAGCTCAAAATTCATATAGAAAAGCCAACTCTGGTTGGTATTGACAATAATCGATGCTTGTAGAATGAAGGTTTGACACGCACAATAATGATCATGCAGGTGTTTTAAGCTAAATGCTCGTGTATTGGTGAATTGTTTTGTATATGTGCAATTGGGTGTTATGTATATCTTAAGGACCTAAAATTTAATAGCATTTGTGTGGTGTATTGATTGTGCAGGTGTTTTAAGCTAAATGCCCGTGTGTTTCAACATCATTTGTGCATTTTGTTGACAAAGCAGTTGGTCATATTGTTTGGGGCTTGCTTTTCATACCACTAGCTTTCGTATACAGAAGTTGGGTATAAGTCCATGTCACGATATGTGCGAAAAATTTTATGGTATCATAGTTTTGTTTTTGGAATTTGATTGGTTAGTCTGTTGTGTTTCTGCTTGTTGGATGTTGATTTGGTCTTGTTGTTCTCTTGTTCAGAATTTATTTTTTTGGCTTATTCTGTGAATTAATTTATTGGAACTAAGATTTTCTTGTTCAATTGCATCTATTCACTCATATGATTACCGCAATTAGAAAAAAATATTGGAAGAGAGGTGGAGATATTCGGAGTCTCATATTTTTCAATAATCGAAGGGTTCCATCTAAAACCCTAATAATGGGGAAGGAAAAATCATTGCGGTGGTTGACTTGGACTTAGGTGATGTCACCCTTGCTAGCTGATTAGTTTAGTATACAGTATAAGGTATTTGGGGATCAGAGGATGTAGTCATGATGAGGAAACAATTGATGTTTTTGAAATGGTTGTCTTATCTTTTTTTCTTTCCATTCTAATATTGAAGATTTATTTTTCCCCTAATCTACCCTTCACATTGCTTGATTCATTTCATACCATTCCTATTGATTCAATAAGAGGTGATGATGATGAAATTTAAAAAAATATTGGTTTCGACCATTCACCATGTTGGTGTTCGAACTGAGATTGGTCGTTCAAGGTGATGAGGAAATAAGGTAGTCTTGTGATGAGGAAATAATTGATGTTTTTGAAATGGTTCTTATCTTTTTTTTCTTTCCGTTCTAATATTGAAGATTTATTTTTCCCCTAATCTTCCCTTCACATTGCTTGATTCGTTTCATATCATTCCTATTGATTCATTAAGAGGTGATGATGATGAAATTAAAATAAATATTGGTTTCTACCATTCACCATGTTGGTGTTTGAACTGAGATTAGTCGTTCAAGGTGATGCTGAAGCCTAGATCCATGTAGTATGTAAGAAGCATGAATCCATTATCTCCTCTCTTCAAGGCTTTGTTCTCCAATCGTAACAGGTTGATGGCAGGGCAGTTTGGATGGCCTATGTGGCAACCACTGCAGCCATGTCTACCTCTTAGGTTGGATTCATGGTCAAGATGAAGGTAGATATATCGTCTCTTCTTCAAGTGATCAACAGAAGATGAATCTGAACCTCTTACTAATTTTTTTAATTGTTCTTTTGATTACATTTACCCTTTGAATCAATTCCTCTTTTGACCTGCTCTCTCTTTTAAGACAAATTACTTTGGACATTTTCATGATAGTTTTCTTCTATAATTTCTGTTTCTTGAAGTTATGTTATTTCTGTTTGTGTTCTGATGGATCTTTAAGAAAATTTAACATGTCAACTTAAACACATGTTTTTTTTTTACTTTTGAATATTTGGATCGTTTTTTAATGCTTATAATTTTGGCGTGCTTTATATATTTCTTCTTTTTTAAAATTTTGTTATTTTTCCTGATATTTGGTTCATTGTATGCTTTTAAGGAGACGTTTACCCAAAAAAGATATTGTTTGCAAAGGAGTGCTACAGAACTTGTAGTTCGGAATTTTTTTCTGACAAGCTTCATTTTGGAATTTTGCATATTCCTGTAGATTGTGTTTGCACACATATGTTATAGCACCCTACCATATGCTTTTTCTTTGAAATGATGCTTGAGCGTATTGTGTGTCATTATCAGTATCTTATACTACCACGAGTTATGCTGTGTGCATATGTTTGACACAGGTTCGTGTCACCTTTTTGATGAGAAATATTGTGCTATTTTAATGTCACTGTTAGAACTTGGGTGTCTCATACATTGCTACTCTGGTTGTTTGCTGCTTTGGCTGTACGTTATGAAGCTGGGTCTTTGTTATTTGGTTGGAAAGTGAATAAGTTGAGACTTATGACTCAAATCTGGCTTCATTTCTCTTTAGTTGGTACTCAATATGCAGAATGTGTGATGTTCTGTGAGGTAATAGGGTTTCTTGTTTGAATGAACTATCATCAGGAGGTATTTTTTTTTATCACTTTTTCATGGAGCTATACTTGCAAAGCAATTTCATGTTTGGATGCGTCATTATTGTTTGAAGCAATGAGGCATCTAAAGGAAGTGTGCATGTAGTTGTTGGTTGCTTCTATCCTTTTCAGATAATCTGTTCTCTTTGCACACATACGTTATAGCACCCTAGCATATGCTTGTATTGATGTCATCAAATATTTAAGACTAACAATGCTTGTATTGAAGAAGTACAAGTATGTCTCACACACACAAACAATCAGTCTCTGCTGTTGAGCGAAAAGGTATGTGCTACTCTGGTTGTTTGCTGCATTGGCTGTATGTTATGAAGCTGGGTCTTTGTTATTTGGTTGGAAGGTAAATAAGTTGAGACTTATGACTCGAGTCTGGCTTCATATTCTCTCTAGTTGGTACTCCATATGCAGAATCTGTGACATACTGTGAGATAATAGGGTTTCTTGTTTGAATGAACCATCACTGGGAGGTATTTTTTTTATCACTTTTTCATGGTGCTATACTCGCAAAGCAATTTCATGTTTGGATGCGCATTATTGTTTGAAGCAATGTGGCATCTAAAGGAAGTGTGCATGTAGTTGTTGGTTGCTTCTCTCTTTTTCAGATAATCTGTTCTCTTTCACACATACGTTATAGCACCCTAGCATATGCTTTTTCTTTGAAATGATGCTTCAGTGTATTGTGTGACATTATCAGGATCTCATACTACCATCAGTTATGCTATGTGCATATGTTTGACACAGGTTCGTGTCACCTTTTTTATGAGGTGGCACAATATGTTTGACACAGTTATGCTATCTCATACTACCCTAGCATATGCTTTTTCTTTGAAATGATGCTTCAGTGTATTGTGTGACATTATCAGGATCTCATACTACCATCAGTTATGCTATGTGCATATGTTTGACACAGGTTCGTGTCACCTTTTTTATGAGAAATATTGTGCTATTTTAATGTCTCCGTTAGTACTTGGGCGTCTCAAACATTGCTACTCTGGTTGTTTGCTGCTTTGGCTGTATGTTATGAGGCTGGGTCTTTGTTATTTGGTTGGAAGGTAAATAAGTTGAGACTTATGACTCGAGTCTGGCTTCATATTCTCTCTAGTTGGTACTCAATATGCAGAATGTGTGATGTTCTGTGAGGTAATAGGGTTTCTTATTTGAATGAACTATCACTAGGAGGTTTTTTTTTATCACTTTTTCATGGAGCTATACTTGCAAAGCAATTTCATGTTTGGATGCGTCATTATTGTTTGAAGCAATGAGGCATCTAAAGGAAGTGTGCATGTAGTTGTTGGTTGCTTCTCTCTTTTTCGGATAATCTGTTCTCTTTGCACACATACGTTATAGTACCCTAGCATATGTTTTTTCTTTGAAATGACGCTTGAACGTATTGTGTGACATTATCAGTATCTTATACTACCATGAGTTATGCTATGCTGCATATGTTTGACACAGGTTCGTGTCACCTTTTTGATGAGAAATATTGTGCTATTTTAATGTCACTGTTAGAACTTGGGTGTCTCATGCATTGCTACTCGGGTTGTTTGCTGCTTTGGCTGTATGTTACGAAGCTTGGTCTTTGTAACTTTGTTGGAAAGTAAATAAGTTGAGTCTTATGACTCGAGTCTGGCTTCATATTCTCTCTAGTTGGTACTCAATATTCCGAATGTGTGACGTGCCGTGAGGTAATAGGGTTTCTTGTTTGAATGAACTATCATTGGGAGGTATTTTTTTGTCACTTTTTCGTGGAGCTATACTTGCAAAGCAATTTTAAGTTTTGATGCATCATTATTGTTTGAAGCAATGAGGCATCTAAAGGAAGTGTGCATGTAGTTGTTGGTTGCTTCTCTCTTTTTCGGATAATCTGTTCTCTTTGCACACGTACATTATATCACCCTAGCATATGCTTTTTCCTTGAAATGACACTTGAGCGTATTGTGTGACATTATCAGTATCTTATGCTACCATGAGTTATACTATGTGCATATGTTTGACAAAGGTTCGTGCCACCTTTTTGATGAGAAATATTGTGCTATTTTAATGTCACTGTTAGAACTTGGGTGTCTCATACATTGCTACTCTGCTTGTTTGCTGCTTTGGCTGTACGTTATGAAGCTGGGTCTTTGTTATTTGGTTGGAAAGTGAATAAGTTGAGACTTATGACTCGAGTCTGGCTTCATATTCTCTCTAGTTGGTACTCCATATGCAGAATCTGTGACATACTGTGAGATAATAGGGTTTCTTGTTTGAATGAACCATCACTGGGAGGTATTTTTTTTATCACTTTTTCATGGTGCTATACTCGCAAAGCAATTTCATGTTTGGATGCGCATTATTGTTTGAAGCAATGTGGCATCTAAAGGAAGTGTGCATGTAGTTGTTGGTTGCTTCTCTCTTTTTCAGATAATCTGTTCTCTTTCACACATACGTTATAGCACCCTAGCATATGCTTTTTCTTTGAAATGATGCTTCAGTGTATTGTGTGACATTATCAGGATCTCATACTACCATCAGTTATGCTATGTGCATATGTTTGACACAGGTTCGTGTCACCTTTTTTATGAGGTGGCACAATATGTTTGACACAGTTATGCTATCTCATACTACCCTAGCATATGCTTTTTCTTTGAAATGATGCTTCAGTGTATTGTGTGACATTATCAGGATCTCATACTACCATCAGTTATGCTATGTGCATATGTTTGACACAGGTTCGTGTCACCTTTTTTATGAGAAATATTGTGCTATTTTAATGTCTCCGTTAGTACTTGGGCGTCTCAAACATTGCTACTCTGGTTGTTTGCTGCTTTGGCTGTATGTTATGAGGCTGGGTCTTTGTTATTTGGTTGGAAGGTAAATAAGTTGAGACTTATGACTCGAGTCTGGCTTCATATTCTCTCTAGTTGGTACTCAATATGCAGAATGTGTGATGTTCTGTGAGGTAATAGGGTTTCTTATTTGAATGAACTATCACTAGGAGGTTTTTTTTTATCACTTTTTCATGGAGCTATACTTGCAAAGCAATTTCATGTTTGGATGCGTCATTATTGTTTGAAGCAATGAGGCATCTAAAGGAAGTGTGCATGTAGTTGTTGGTTGCTTCTCTCTTTTTCGGATAATCTGTTCTCTTTGCACACATACGTTATAGTACCCTAGCATATGTTTTTTCTTTGAAATGACGCTTGAACGTATTGTGTGACATTATCAGTATCTTATACTACCATGAGTTATGCTATGCTGCATATGTTTGACACAGGTTCGTGTCACCTTTTTGATGAGAAATATTGTGCTATTTTAATGTCACTGTTAGAACTTGGGTGTCTCATGCATTGCTACTCGGGTTGTTTGCTGCTTTGGCTGTATGTTACGAAGCTTGGTCTTTGTAACTTTGTTGGAAAGTAAATAAGTTGAGTCTTATGACTCGAGTCTGGCTTCATATTCTCTCTAGTTGGTACTCAATATTCCGAATGTGTGACGTGCCGTGAGGTAATAGGGTTTCTTGTTTGAATGAACTATCATTGGGAGGTATTTTTTTGTCACTTTTTCGTGGAGCTATACTTGCAAAGCAATTTTAAGTTTTGATGCATCATTATTGTTTGAAGCAATGAGGCATCTAAAGGAAGTGTGCATGTAGTTGTTGGTTGCTTCTCTCTTTTTCGGATAATCTGTTCTCTTTGCACACGTACATTATATCACCCTAGCATATGCTTTTTCCTTGAAATGACACTTGAGCGTATTGTGTGACATTATCAGTATCTTATGCTACCATGAGTTATACTATGTGCATATGTTTGACAAAGGTTCGTGCCACCTTTTTGATGAGAAATATTGTGCTATTTTAATGTCACTGTTAGAACTTGGGTGTCTCATACATTGCTACTCTGCTTGTTTGCTGCTTTGGCTGTATGTTATGAAGCTAGGTCTTTGTTATTTGGTAGGAAAGTAAATAAGTTGAGACTTATGACTCGGAGTCTGGCTTCGTATTCTCTCTAGTTGGTACTCAATATGCAGAATGTGTGACGTGCTGTGAGGTAAAAGGGTTTCTTGTTTGAATGAACAATCATTGGAAGTATTTTTTTTTTTCACTTTTTTGTGGAGCCATACTTGCAAAGCAATTTCATGTTTGGATGCATCATTATTGTTTGAAGCAATGAGGCATCTAAAGGAAGTGTCAATGTAGTTGTTGGTTGCTTCTCTCCTTTTCGGATAATCTGTTCTCTTTGCACACATACGTTATAGCACCCTAGCATATGCTATTTCTTTGAAATGACGCTTGAACGTATTGTGTGACATTATCAGTATCTTATGGTACCATGTGTTATGCTATGTGCATATGGTTGACACAGGTTCGTGTCACCTTTTTGATGAGAAATATTATGCTATTTTAATGCCACTGTTAGAACTTGGGTGTCTCATACATTGCTACTCTGGTTGTTTGTTGCTCTGGCTGTATGTTATGAAGCTGGGTCTTTGTTATTTGGTTGGAAAGTAAATAATATGAGACTTATGACTTGAATCTGGCTTGTTATTCTCTCTAGTTGGTACTCAATATGCAGAATGTGTGATGTGCTGTGACGTACTGTGACGTAATAGGGTTTCTTGTTTGAATGAACTATCATTGGGAGGTATTTTTTTTATCACTTTTTTGTGGATCTATACTTGCAAAGCAATTTCATGTTTGGATGTGTCATTATTGTTTGAAGCAATGAGGCATCTAAAGATCCTAAACGAAGTGTGGAGGTAGGTGTTGGTTGCTTCTCTCTTTTTCAGATGAACTGTTCTCTTATTTGCTGTAGCACTGCTATTGGTATTTATATGTTATTTAAGGTTTGGATGGTGTATCTCTGTCTCATAAGTAAAATGATTCTTTTTACAATTTGCATAAATGCTTGTTCAGGCGGCATCGTTTGGAATTGTGTTGATAAAATTGTTGCCCTCTTTCTTTTGTTGGTTGGACCGGATGATATAATCTGATCAATGTCGTCTGCCCCAGCCAATATATTCTTCTCTAGTGGTTCAAATTTTATATGGGATCCTTATTTAATTGAGTAGATATTGTGGATGATTGCTTTTGAAGATTACTCCGCCTTTAGTTGTATAGTTTAAAATCTTTAATTGAGTAGTTGCACTTCTATGGTTATTTACCAAGAACATCTTCTGTTCCAATGATCATATTCAATCATCCTTCATTAATGGTGGGTCCAAATACATTCATGTGTTAAGTTTGGATGTTTGCTACTTATTCTTCTTGTTTCTTTCAATTGCCTCTCCCTCAACAATGTAGTTTTTCTAATAATCTGCACTGATATGTGAGTAAGACATTGATGCAAGTTATAAATAGTTGTTTTGGCCATAATATACGTTGGTCCTAGAAATTTGTCTGGAATTGACAACAAATAATGCCCTGGTTTGACACAATTTTAGTGTTTGTGAATCTACACTGTTTGCAAAGAAGTACAGAATTTATTGCTGTTTGGAGTTTATATACTATTCAGAATTTATTAGGTCATATGATCTGGCAGTTGTGTTAAGTTAAATGTCTGTGTAGTGGTGAATTGTTATGTAAATGTGCAATTCAGTGTTATGTATATCTTAAGGACATGAAATTTTATAGTTTGTCATTTGTGCATTTTATTGAAATTTGAAACAACAGTTGGTCATATTGTTTGGGAAAATTAGTATCTTTTTATACCATGATTTATCGTATACAAAAGTTTGGTATAAGTCCATGTCATGATATCAGTGAAAAATTTTGTGGTATCATGATTTTGTTTTTGGAATTCGGTTAGTTAGTCTTTGGTGTTTTTGCTCATTATGTCGATTTGGTCTTTTTGTTCTCTTGTGCAGAATTTATGTTTTTGTTTTATTCTGTGAATTAATTTGTTGGAACCAAGATTTTCTTGTCTATTCACTCATATGATTACTACAATTAAAAATGTAATGGAAAAGAGGAGGATCTATTGGGAGTATCATATTTGTTCATAATAGAAGGGATCTATCTGATAATGGGGAAGGAAAGGTAATTACAATGGTTGACTTGGATTGTGGTGATGTCATCCTTGCTAGCTGGTTAGTTTAGTACACAACACAAGACATTTGGGGATCAGAGGATGTAGTCTTGCAATGAGGAAATAATTGACAGCTTTGAAAAGGTTGTCTTCTCTCTTCCTTTTTTTTCCTTTCTAATATTGAAAATTTAGTTTTCCCCTAATTTTCGCTTCACATTTCTTGTTTAGTTTCTTACTATTTCTATTGATTCAGTAAGAGGTGATGATGATGAAATTAAAATAAATGATGGTTTCGACCATTCACCATGTTGATGTTCGAACTCAGATCGGTTGTTCATGGTGATGCTGAAGATGTAGTCTTGCGATGAGGAAATAATTGATGTTTTTGAAATAATCGTCTTCACTCTTCTTTTTTCCCTTTCTAATATTGAAGATTTATTTTCTCCCTAATTTTCTCTTCATAGTGCTTGGTTAATTTCTTACTACTTCTGTTGATTCACTAAGAGGTGATGATGATGAAATTAAAATAAATGATGGTTTCGATCATTCACCATGTTGGTGTTCGAACTCAGATTGATTGTTCATGGTGATGCTGAAGCCTAGATCCATATGGTATGGATGAAGCATGACCATTGTCACCTCTCTTCAATGCTCTGTTTTCCAACCAAAACAGGTTGATGGCGGGGCAGTTTGGATGGCCCATGTAGCAACCACTGCACCCATGTCTACCTCTTAGGTTGGATCCAGGCAAGAAGAAGGTAGACATATGGTGTCTTCTTCTCATGATGGACGAAAATGAATCTGAACCTCTTACAAATTTTTTTAATTGTTGTTTCGGTTATGTTTACCCTTCAAATTTATAAAAGAGTTTGATGCCCAATCGATCCTTCTTTTCTCCTTTTATCTCTTTTAAGATAAATTACTTTGAACATTTTCATGGTCGTTGTGCTTCTATAATTTATGCTTCTTGAAGTTATGTTATTCCTGTTTGTAGTTTCTTCTGATGGACCTTTAAGAAAAGTTAACATGTCAATTTAAAGACTTTTTTTTTGTTTACTTTTCAATAATAGGATTATTTTTTATTGTTTATATTTTTGGTGTTCTTTATATATTTCTTCTTTTTCTTAAATTTTGTTATTTTCCTAATATTCGGTTCATTATATGCTTTTAAGAAAAAGTTTACTTGTTATTTTCAATGTTATTAGGACTTGGGATTGTGCTGATAATATTGTTGAGCTAGATGATGTAAAACGTAATGTCTGCTCCAAGGATGTGTTATTTATCATTTGAGATTCATATAAAAAAGACATTGTTTGCAAAGGAGTGCTGCAGAACATGCTGTTCAGATATTTTCTCTGATAAGCTTCATGTTGGAATTATGCATAGTGCCTGCATATTGTGTCTGCGCAGATATGTTATAGTGCTTTAGCATATGCTTTTTTTCAAAATGAAACTTGAGCATATTGTGTGATTGATAAGTGTCTTATACTACGATGAGTTATGCTAGATACATATGTTTGACACAGGTTTATGTCACCTTTTTGATGAGAAATATTGCATTATTTTGTTGTTGCTGTTCGAACTTGGGTGTCCAGTACATTGCTATTCTGGTTCTCTGTTGCTTTGGCTATTTGTTATGAGTTTGTTGGAAAGTAAACAAGTTGAGACCAATGGCTCAAGTCTAGCTTAATATTCTCTCTAGTTGTTACTCGATATGCAGAATGTGTGACGTGCTGTGTGGTAATAGGGTTTCTTGTTTGAATGAACTTTCCTTGGGAGATCTTTTCTGTTCACTTCCTCATGGATTTATACTTGCAAAGCTTATGTTTGGATGCACCATTATTGTTTGAAGTAATGAGGCATCTAGAGGAAGTGTGTGTGTCATTGTTGGCTGCTTCCTCTCTGTTTCAGATAAGCTATTATTTTGTTTGTTGTTGTGTTGCTATTGATATTTGTCTGTTATTCAAGGTTTGGATGGTACACCTCAAAGTAAATGATCCATTTTATGGTTTGCATAAATGTTTGTTCAGTAAGCATCGTTTGGGATTGTGTTGATGATATCATTGCTCTTCTTTCTTTTGTTGGTTGGATTAGATGATGTAAACTGATGAATGTTGTCTGCTCTAGCCAACATATTCTTCTCTAGTTTTTCAAATTTGATATTGAATCCTTATTTAAATGAATAGAAATTGTGGATGGTTACATTTGAAGATTGCTTCATTTTAGTTGTAAGGTTGAAAATCTTTAATTGAGTAGTTACATATCTATGGTTATTTACTAGGAACTTCTTTCGTTCCAATGATCATATTCAATTGTCCTACAATAATGGTGGGTCCAAATATATCCGTGTGTTAAGTTTGGATATCTACAAAGGCGTTGTACAGAACTTGTTATTTGGAATTTATGTACAATTCAGAATTTATTAGTTTATATGATCATACAGGTGTGTCAAGCTAAATGCCTTTGTGGTTTTGTATTGGTATGTAAATGTGCAATCAAGTGTAATGTATATCTAAAGGACCTAAAATATGATAGCTTTTTCATTTGTGCATTTTGTCGAAACAAGTGTTGGTCATTTTCATCACCTAGCTACATGTGGGATTTATGTGAATGTCTTTCACCTTGAGTTTGTGGAAGATGTTTTGGCACCTTAGTATGCTTGTATTCATTGCAATGTTTATGACACTACATAATTTACATTCTCCATCGATGTGTTTGATTGAATGTTTGAGTAGTTCTAAATTGTTAGCTTTTGATATGATGTGTTTGTTATCGAAATCTTGAACGGTATGCTCCATGCCCATCAAATGCATCTTTGTATAATGTGCATAAATGTTATTTTTGTTATCAGGGCTTGGGATTGTGTTGGTGATACTGTTGAGCTTGATGATGTAAAACATAATGTCTGCTCTAGACGACATTTTTTTCTCTAATCTTTTGTTTTTCAGTTGAGATTCATATTTAATTTAGTTAAAGTGGATGATTGCACATGAAGGGTCATGAGTTTTTTATTTGGCCCAAGCATAAGGATCATCTATTTGCTCTCTTTTAAGAGCACTTACAATGGTGAACCTGTTATGTACATGTGCAATTGTGTATAGTCTATTAGTACTAATTTACTATAGCGGCGATCTTATTCTAAAGTTATGAGTTATAATCACATGGCTGCATATGTGGGATTTATGTGTTTGTTATTGAAGGTGATCGTATCCTAAATTTATGAGTTGTAATTACATAGCTGCATATGTGGGATTTGTGTTTGTTATTGAAGGCTTGAACGGTATGCTCCATACCCAGCAAATGTATCTTTGTTTTATAATGTGTCATATGTTTGTTTAAATATTATGATTTACTTGAATGATATGTCATATACCAAGCAGATGCATCTTTGTTTATAATGTGTCATATGTTTGTTTAAATTTTAGGGTTTGGGTTTGTGCTGTTGATAGTGGTGAGCTAAATGATGCAAAATGTAATTTATACTTGAATTATAATTTTTTATTTTATAATGTGTCAATCAAGGTGCT
Organism: Musa acuminata AAA Group; assembly: GCF_036884655.1. Taxonomy (NCBI): domain Eukaryota; kingdom Viridiplantae; phylum Streptophyta; class Magnoliopsida; order Zingiberales; family Musaceae; genus Musa; species Musa acuminata. Next base: position 5,687,201 of record NC_088342.1, on the reverse strand, counting down.
CACATGTTTTTTTCCTTCCCCAAACATAAGAATTATCTATATGGGTATCAATAGGATTGTTTTCATGAATGATGTTATTGAATTATGATATTTAAGGGATTGGTATGAATGCATCCACTTGTTTTGTTTGAATATTTATCTAAATGTTTTGTTTTCATGGAGTTGCTGCTCTTTTAAGAGCATTTGTAGCGGTAATCTTATACCAAATTTATGAGTTATAATCACATAGGTACAAATGTGGGATATATGTGAATGATTTTTACATTGGGTTTGTGCAAATATGTTTTGGCACCATAGTATCCGGTATTCATTGCAATGGTTGTGACACTATCATAATTTACATTCTCCATCAATGTGTTTGATTGAATGTTTGTGCACTGTTTAATGGTTAGCTTTTGATATGATATATGTTTGTTATAAAAGACTTGAATGGTATGTCCCATACCTATCAAATGCATCTTTGTATAATTTGCACAATTGTTAACATCAGTTATTAGGGCCTGGGATTGTACTGATGGTATTGTTGAGCTAGATGATTAAAACTTAATGTCTGCTTTACATGTCTCAAATTTCTTATTTCCCAGTTGAGATTTATATTTAATTCAGTTGAAACTTAATGTCTGCTTTACATGATTAAAAGGGCGCTCATATGTTTTTTTCCTGCCCCAAGCATAATGATAATTTTTATGGATATCTTTATAGGATTGTTTTTGTGAACGATCTTATTAAATTATGTTATACAAGGGATTTGTGAATGTTTTGTACCTTTAAATTGTTAGCTTTTGATATATATAATTTAGTTGCTGGTATTTTTTTTTTTGGCTTTCTTCTTCAGTCATTAGGAAAAATAATTGCTGGATTGTTACTGTTTTGGTGGACGTACTCTGTAAAAACCATGTCCGCATATGCAATTTGGTGACACCTTCGTTACTTTAAGTTACTTGGCTTATAATTTTCACATCCATATAAATTTGTTTGCATCTCACGTCTTTTTTCATTTGGACCAATGATTTCCGCAGTCTTATCCACAATACCAATTGATCACGTAGTAGATTATTATTATTTTTTCTGTCGATGGTTTCGATTTAACAGTTACAGTTCCAATTGTTGAATCGTAGTTACCAAAACCGATTGATCATTGACTCGACCAATCTTAGTTTTATTGGATAATTGTTTAGACCTGTGAATCAATAGGTTAAATCATATATCAAGAAAATATATTAAAGGGTACATTCTTATATTGTTTCCTTCAAATTTTTTTATTCTCTTTGTCTGTCAATTTCCTTTTCTCATTATCGTCATTTTGCTTTGTCCGTTGTCTTACACTTCCCATGGTCCTTTCTTTTCTTTTTTATTATTATTTTTTTGCTTCTTATCTTTCTTTGTTTTATTCCTCCCATCATCTTTTCTAACTTTCATGTTGTCCTATCAGTAAGATTGCAGGTTTTCTTCATAATGTTTAGTTGATATTACCCAAATACCTATATGGTTAAATCTGATGATTCTAACTTTCATGTTGTCCTATTATGACTCTTAACTTAATTTTTTATGAAGCCCATAGTTACTAATTATGGTTAAATCTGACTAATTGGATCGGTTTATGATTTACTATTTTTTGTTGTGTACTTATTTTTGAGAAGTTATTAAAAAATCACCAAAATAGGAACTTGGAGAACATGTTAAACTCCTGTTACATATGATCGATAAAGTGCCTGGTTCAACCCATGTTTGATTATTCAAAATGCAAAATTGCATTGCTTTGTTGTAACAAATTGGCTTAATTTGGTCGCTTAATTAGTTGACTCTTTGTTATAGACCACCTTGATTTTCTTTTTTTGCCTTGACTAATAAAAAAGTATCAAAATTGATCACCATTATCGGGTGTCGGTAATTTTGACTCCTTGATCAGAACTTTGCGATATGCTTCTGTTATCCGATCGCTCACACTATATCCTAATGATCATTTGTGCTTGAAGTTTGTGCCAATCTCTTATTTAATTAACATAACATGTATCCTAACTGTCTATAACAACCCAAGCTATGCTGATCAGGGCACAGAGAAGAAAGTTTTGGAAGCTAATTACTCTCTACATGCTCCATTTTAGATCTTTTAGCAAAGGAAGCTGACAAGTGAGCACATTGATTAGCCTCGTTATGTGCATGTGGTATTTTAAACTTACGGAATATTAGCCTCGTTATGTGCATGTGGTATTTTAAACTTACGGAATATTTTTTATCTAGTCGAAAATGTTCCGAACACATTTTAGGCAATGCCGAGGAGGTTTGCTCATCATATAGGACTGATCACGTGTGATACCATTATGACATCTCACTCTGGATTCCATAAGATTACTGTATTTAATTACAGTATATAATTGAGCTCATGGCTTTACATAGGTAGCAGTTGTAACATAAGGATAGCTGATAACTAAATTATACCTTTTTTAAATGGCTTGGGGATCTTTGGACGTTCATTGTTTTGACATAATACCATTTTGAGTCGCGCTTGAATGGTTATGATCGAATCCTTCTGAATTTTAATAATTTTTATATTGACAATTATAATTAGGTTTTATGCTTTTTACGAATCCTGATAATAGATGAAGTTTTAGTTGTTTGTATCATCTGCCATGCTCATTATCACATATGGTGTATAACATATGAAGCTGGAAATTAAAAAGAGAAGTGAGAAATCCAGATAGAAGCTGGTGCTTAGTGATTCACTTATGACAAGGTAAATTATTTGATAATAATCTTTAAAAAATAGTGACGAGTTATTTTTAGGCCCTTATATATTTTTTTATTTGATTCCATCAAAAGATTATAATATCAAGGGGATGAGGAATCCAAGTCTAATGATCAGGACACTGAGGTTCATTCATAAACAGAATCAATCTCATAATTTAAGACAATATATGTTGCTCTGTTTCATATTATTTTAAAAAATTATTAATATTTTATTATCATATTTGATAAGTTAAATATTTTTTTGTTAATGGTGTGATTGTGTAGGCTCATAAGGAATTATTCGTTTTAAGCGTGCTTGCATGATTTGTCCTCGGGATTATAAGTCTTAAAAAGTACCTCTAAGAGTAAGTCCTTTGGTTTTCTAACTTCTCAACTAATGTGACACTAAATGTCTTTATCAATATTTAATTAGGATGTGTGATCCCATATATAATAAGAATTTTAAAATTAATATATTTTTTTAAATTATTTTTGATATTATCATAGTTTTAGTTCAACAATTTTTTTTCATGAACTTTTCTAGAGCATGAGGAAGTGTATAAAATTTATGATTTTGCTAATCATGGATCTCACTAGGAGCTATTTAGCATTAGCAAAATCATGAATAAAATTTTTAACTGGTACACAAAATCATGACTTGGTTCTCGATCATCCTATTGAGATCAAAACTCACTCCTGACTTTAAGATCGAGTAGAGGCATAATCAAAGTATTGCCCGACGCCAAAAGAGAAGTAGGCGTAAGCACAAACAAGCGGCGCAGGCCTATGACATAGTGAGCTTTTGTACCGTTGTTCTCCCACTCACTAATATAATAAGTAAAAACACTACTTGTTCTCTTGCTGATTAAGAGAGTATGACTGAGTACATATCACTGCTAGTGCTGCGCGGGGACCCGTCCTTGGATTACGTAGGGATGACTCAACCTTGTAGTATTAAAATAGTCATAACTTTTTTGAACGAATTTAGAATAGACATTGCGATCCTAATTTGGAAGCTCTCTTTTAAGCCCCCACATGGCTGGCAGCGAAGCTATCACTGAAAATTTTGAGCCTAACACCATTGCTTTGGTGGTCTATAGCATTGGTTTTTATCGCTCCAGCGAAAAGGGGCCAACAACATCACTATTCCGACCCCAATATGGTAAACTCTATTTTGGAAAGCTCTCTTTGAGCTCCATGTGGTTGATTGTGAAGTTATAATAGATTTTTAGCCCTAGAATCAGCTCCTTCGTTTATGACATTGGTTTTCATCGTTCCGCACAAAAAAAATTGTCATATAAGGATATCTTAGTACTTTCATCCAAGTATGCTTAACTTTATACTTTTGATTGCTATAGCGCTAGTGTGATTGCACCTATGTTGTGTTTGTCGTTTGATGCCTAACTGCATGTTGTGGCCAGAGCTGGGCGAAGCCCCCAAGTGTTGATCACATGGGGTCGACTCGACCTTATCACACTAAAGTAATCATAATTTTTTCAAACAAATTTGGAATCACTTTGCGACTCTAATTCTAAAAGCTCTTTTCTAGCAACACACCGGTGACTATAAAGCAATTATCATATATTTTAGGTGTAAGAAGTATCGACTCGATTTTTTATGACATTGGTATTCATCACTCGGGTACAAAAAGAGGTGCAACACGATGACTTCTCAAGGATTCACTCATATTAATATTAATCTTATCCTAAGCACACTTAACATTGGAGCTAATGTGATATGATGCTTTAGTGTTGGTATGATTACACCTGTGTTGTGTTTGTTGTCTAATGCCCAAGTGCACATCACCACCAGAGTTGGTTGGACCCCAGGCACGGGTTGCACAGGGTCAACTTGATCTCGTCGTATTGAAATAGTCATAATTCTCTCGAGCGAATTTGAAATTGCTATCGTAACTCTAATCCGACAAGCTCTCTTTGAGCCCCATGCGGTTGATTATGAAGAGGTCATCGAAGTTATCAAGCTTAAGAACCATCACCTCGGTGGTCTATGGCATCGGTTTTCATTGCTCGGTTGCAGAAAGGGGAGAAACATGAGGACTTTCCATGGGTGACCCCTTCTAGTACTACACATGCCCAAGCATGCTTAACTTCGTAGTTTTGATTGGATCGAGTGCTATAGTGCTAGTATGGTCACACCCATGTTGCTTTCGTTATTCGACGCCTAAGTACACATTGCGGTTAGAGCTAAGCATGCCCCCAAATGTGGGTTGCATAGTGTTGACTCAACCCCATCGCACGGAAACAATCGTAACTTTTTTGAATGAACTTAGAATCGTTATCATGACTCCAATCAAGATAGCTCTCTTCGAGCTCCATGTGGCTGATTGTGAAGCGATCACTAAAGATTTTGGGCCAAAGAATCACTACCTTGGTGGTATACAACATCGGTTTTCGTTGTTTGAACGCAAAAAGGGGTATAACATGATGACTTCCCATTGGGTCACTACTCCTAATACTTCACTTGCAAAAAGGGGTATAACATGATCCTACAACATTGATTTTCATTGCTTGAAAGTAGAAGGACTTCTCTTGGGGTCACCCTTCCTAGAACTACGCTTGCCCAAGCATACTTAAGAGTTTTGATGAGATTCGATGGTATGATTGCACCCATGTTGCTTTCGTCACCTAGCACTTAAGTGCACGTCATGGCCAGAGATAAAATAGTCTTAACATTATCAAACGAACTCGAAATTGATATTGCAACCCCAATTTGAAAATCTCTCTTCAAGCCCCACACAATTGATGGGTAAGTGGTCACGAAAGATTTTGAACCCAAGAACCATCGCCTCAGTGCTCTACGACATTGATTTTCATCACTTGAGCACAAAACGAGGTCTATGGCATCGCTATCGAGGCCTCTCTTCGAGCCCAACGCAGCTACTTGTGAAGCGATCCATTGATTTCGGGCTCGAGAACTATTGCTCTCTGTCCTAAGCGATTATTCCTAATTGTTTTAGCAGGATGACTTTTAGCGGTATTAGAATATGATCTGAAGATATTTGGCCAGGTGGTGAACGACTTCCATCAGTATAGCATAAGCAAATACCCGTATTATTTTGAAACCAATTGGAGATGGTGATACGCAGGGCATGAACATAACGATGAACTTTAGGGGAAAATTAATCTTGGTAAGAATTCTTAGACATATAATGTAGGATCCAAAACACGATTGAGAAAACGTCAGAAAAGTTGGTATATGATATTATAAAGAGTAATATGTTGATAAACCATGATCACTGAGGGATTATGATTCCTGAACGAACATAAGGAAATTTTACTCAAAATTGGAGGAAGATGAGCATCAACATAAAGAGGAGGAAAAAATCTTCAAGATAGAATTCAATAGTAGAGTTATTGGTTCTAGTAACTTTTCCTATCCTCGCATCATAGATTTCTAACATAGAAAACACTTTTTTGAAATATTGAATTATTCATTAAAATGAGTTATTAGTTTTTTGAATTTAAATGGTGACTTTGCATGACAACTGTATTAATAAATTGGGCATCGTAGTGGCCTTGATATAGTCTTTTATTTTTTGTCAAAAGAAACAAAATTTATAAGTCAAAACTTGACATCGTCTAATACAGTCAAACCTCTAGGCAATAACAATACTAGAATTTTTTTTATTAATTGCAGCTCGCATATGCTTTTCTAGTAACGGTATGGAAGAAATTATGAAATGTTGGAAGGAAGAGACGATCATGCATATTTTGTTTGTGGGACCCTATAGATTTATGAAAAGATATTGATAGTACGGAAGATAAGTTCACAAACATTCATGGTAGGTTTCCCGGACATCTGGAGGCTCGTCATTGGAAGTGCAATGAGAGGAGAAAAGTTTCAAGTAAATCTAAGGATTTAGAAGTGATAAGTTTATTATTTTCTATCAATCGAGAATTAATAGGTGGAATCCATATCATATGTTGGGCATTATACTACGTCAATTATTACAGTAGATAAACAGTTTTTATAGACGTGACATAGTGAAACATATAAAAGATGTATTCTCATTAAATCAGTACTGCAAGAATAAGCTATCTCTTTAGGTATGTATTTATCCGAATTTCCTAAAAGAATATATACATGCGTTTAATTTATATAAAGGCATACTAACTTGATCGACAAATCCTCGACCGTCTTTTGGAGGAAGAGGATATGTGATGCAAATAGACATTAGATATGTGTTTTTTTATTTTTGAGAATTTTTTAAGTTTTAAACACACAATGATCTCTAATATTCATGATACATGGTTCTAAAATAGATTAGGCTATGTGAATTTCACGAAGTTAAATTAGCGATCAAAATTGAATGGGTGAAAGAGAGAACTTCATAGGTAGATTACCACGAAAGTGAAGAAAAGACACAGAACAGCTGCTTTATTTCGTGCAATGATACTTGTAAAACATTGTTGGGGGTATGATGATGGAACAGGACTTCATAGAGAGTCGTGTGAGGGCCCTCCCATCATTCTTCTAAATCTAATGGATGTTTGAGTTCAGTCTTCTTAAGCTGGAAGATTCTCTCCATTGAGAAAACTCTTTATCATTTCAAGTGACCGAGCTGGTTGGTAACTTGGAACCTCATGCCCTGCTCCTCTAACAGTGGCAAATGTCAGATTTCCATCATATACCACAGCGTATCCACCAACCTGTTTGTTCATTATAAGATAAACATATGATTAGTATTACTGATTTATAAGTATCATGAGTTTGCAAGAAAACACTTATCAGAAATCTGAATAAATGGAGCAGTCTTTGATGAGGAGACTACCTGATCGTTGACTGTCCAGGATCTCCACGGAGCCTTCACTGGAAGTTTCAGTAGGCTGAGAGAGTATGTGGTTGAAGTAACAGGAACCCTTCCATCAATGTCACCACTGCATTTGGTTGACATGCTACCTCGTTCAGTATGATTTAAGTAGGAATTTTATGACAAATAAGACTCTTGTTTTTTATCATTTTATTTAGAACAAACTAACCTGTACACCAAAACCTGTACCCCATTTGCCTGAATTTGTCGAATTATTGGCAAGATTGTAGAAGGGCTGTCCTTCCAATTGGGTATGACTTGGCTGCACCAGCATATGTTTGATTACAAAATTGAAGGAAAAGTTAAGCTATAAGATTAACAGAGTAGAAGCCCTAATGTTAATGTTTATTACACATGCACCTCACAAGGATAAAAATCCTAGCTAGCCAAACATTAAATGTTGACCAATCTCCTAGCTAGCTCCTGTTGCTTTCTGGAAATTACACACTTGATACAAATGGTGTAACATCCCATTAGTTTCACATTGGAAGTGGACAATGTGTATGATTAGCTTATAAGGGTCTGATGAGTGTATTACGTTAACTTCCGCTTAAGCATTTTGGTCCGTCGTTGAGGACCAAAATGGAGTTATTGGCCAGTTAGCTCATTAGACCCGGGTCGTGACATTTAGTATCAGAGCCGACCAAGTATTAGGGCAGGGTGAAAGGGCTCGAGTAGGAAAGGACTACCCGTGGATGGAGTCAGAGAACTCATCACGACGTGGAGCTACCACTGAGTTAATCCTCACATGCACTATGCTAGGGTTCGATCTGGGATATGTTGGACCTTGACGAGGACGTCAAGCTAATTGAGTTGGGGATAATGTAACATCTCATTAGTCTCACATCGGAAATGGGCAATGTGTATGATTAGCTTATAAGGGCCTGATGAGTGTACTACGTTAACTCCCACTTAAGTATTTTGATCCGTCGTTGATGACTAAAATAGAGTTATTGGCCCGTTAGCTCATCAGACCCGGGTCGTCATGACAAATGGTAGTCCGGAAAATTTTTGTTCGCTGTCGTTGGTTTGTAGGCCAACTGTGCTGACCGTAAACCTTCTCCAATATTTGAAAGCTAGCTTTCTTTTCAGCAACTGTGCTGCACATGGCCTTCCTGGAATATTCTCAGTCGCTGTGGGGTTAAGCAGCTCAGGAAAGTGATCGTGTGCCTGATGCATACAATACTATCTCTTTAGCTCGTACACGACGAAACATGAGTGTGAAACACACATGGATTCCACCTAATGTTAGGTAGGACTTCCACCATCTGGACCAGAGGAATTCCACAAGGAACATCCTAGTGGTCGACCGTCTTTGTTTCTGACCACAATAGGTTCCACAAATCAACTGGCATTGATGTGCAACCTCTGCTGCATTATGATCACCACACATGGATAGGTATTTGTAGTGAATCCATTTCTGGTTTTTGCAGTCGACTAAAGTGACAGTCACGTCATTGATCCACAGCACTGAGATCAAATGAAGATGATCATGACCCTAATAGGCATCTCTTTGCTTTTTACCTCTAACCCTGTAATTTATCACCCCTCTCTGTTGTCGACTCTGATGATGATGTAACAACTAGAACAAGAATATTGCCATAAAATGGTGCTGCTAAATCAATCATTCATATGACAGCGTTAAAGAGAGTTTGCTTGGGTGCATACCTGCAGCCAGACCAAGGGTAGTCGAGCTTCGTAACATTAGCATGGAGCGCTTTCTGCACGTCAGGATCATTCAGATATGCCTTAATGTAAACACCGCTACATGGATCGAAATTGTCGATCTGCATCTCTCAGAATTGAGTGAGGAATCTGCTTTTAGCAACCTTGAGATCGAAATGAAGAAGAACGAGAGAGGACATGTGTTGCAAGAGACGAACCTCTGGCTTCTTCGGAGTGGGGGACAAGCTGGATGACGAGCACCGCGGAGCATATATATTGTAGATGTCGAGCTCCTCGAAGACCCTCTCGGCGTCCTGCAGAGCCTGCGCGCACTGCGGCGGCTGTGTGTCGTCCTCGGACGAGAAGTTGCAGTGTTTGTGGATTGCATCCACCGTCGCGTCTGAGATCAGTGCGTGCGTCCAGAAGAAGTCGTACATCCCTCTGTTGTCGCTCTCCATGTCGATCGCCGCATTGCCAATCTTCCATCGAGCAACACGCAGCTTACAGCAAGATCGTAATCGCAAGACAAGAAAAGAAACTGGATCCGAGAGTCGAGTTCTGATACCGCGATCCCTTTGAGATTGATGGCTGCAGCACTGGCCGAGCGGTTCTCGTGTTGGAGGATGGTGAGGGCGAGCTGAGGCACGTAGTGGCCCGCGTAGCTCTCCCCTGCTAAGTAGAAGTCTCTCCCTTTGTACTCCGGAAACCTCTCCATCCAGTTCAGAATGAACACGTACGCGTCCTCGGCTGTCTTCTGGTCGCCGCTCTTGTCGTAATCCGAGGTGGTGTTCGAGTACGAGAAGCCGACGCCGGCAGGGCTCTCCAAGAACAACACGTTGGCCACTGCATCATCACGTTCGATCAGTACACCATGATGCTGCTGCTCACAGTCGCTGTGAATTCCTGCTGCATACCTGCGTTCCAAGCATACGGGTTCCTGTAAAGAGTTCTCCCGTCGCTCATGACGCGGAAGGGACCGAGCTCCTCCATCGCCCCGTACCCGAAGGACGAACAGCCAGGCCCTGGGTCACAGTCTCGTTAAGATCTTGAGGAACATGTAAGAAGCGATGAACTGGTGATCGCTAACCTCCATTGAACCAGAGAAGTAGAGGCTTGGAACTGTTGTCACGGCCGACTGCCTCAGCGAAGTAATAGAAGAGGGCTCGTCCGCTTCCGGCGTCGACGGTGACATAACCTGCATACTGATCGAAGTCTACTCCTTGAGGCTGGCCGGGCAGCTTCACGATCTTGTCCTTCTCCTTCAACCCATCGTTGTCATGTACTCTCGAGGTCAGATCATCGAGAAACATACTAGCCTTAGAGGAAGCAACATCGACTGCTTCCCTTCGCAACTTGGTAACATCGAAGATGAACTCGTTAAGGGCATCTCCCTGCCTCGACGCAAGTCTTGCACTTCCCAGAGAAGCACCGGCAGCGGCTACGAAGGATAAGAGGCAAAGAAGGGAGCACGGGAAACCTCTCCTCATCATCGTTCAATCGATTTGCTATGGTACTCACCTTGGAGACTCGAATCTATTTATACCTCGATCGTATGGATTTACCAAAACTCCAAAACTGATGGGAGTTGGAAAGGAATTTACAATACCTCTATATTTGGCTCGCTGTCGAGATATGATCTGCTCGTCGTGAATGTTGCCGTCTTTATAGGATACGGCTGCCTTGCAATAAGCATTTGTACATGACAAAAAAAGTCAAGCTTTTATTGATTGATATGGCCAACCAAAGATTATGAGTTGTCACAATTAGAGCCTCTTTTTCCTATCACGTCCGAGAGCTAAACTGTGCCACACATCAATTAACGGCATACACCTCAATCTAAGGCAGGAGGGAAAAGGAGTTGTCATTCAGAGCAGAGTCTTGTTGAAATTGATCGAAAAAAAGAGATATAGCTTTAACACACAATGAAGAGTAGAACCAGATAAAATCTTTTATGTTTTTCTAAAAAAAATTATAATTTTAAAAACTTTATATATTTGATGAATCTTTATATAGTTTTTATAGATATATTATATTAATTATAATTAAAATAAATTATTATTTTTTTAATTCTTTCAAGAATCAATAGTCAATTTGGTTTCTCCCTTGTTTTTCTCCTTGATGCAATGAATCTCTTTCTTGGTACAATGAATTTTTTTTATGATACCTTAATCAATTTAATTTCCAATATTCTTTCCCCTTAAATTTGTTCCATCTAATACGTTAAGTTTCTTTAGATGTTATTAAAATATTTTTAAATTTGAGATGATTTGTAAGTACATCGACCATTTGTTCATTTACCTTGACATGAAGTAGCTTAACTTCTTTGTCTTGATACAATATTTCATTTTATAAGAATTCATGTTAAGGCAATAGCTAATTATTGTTCTCAACATAAATTTTGGTTGACTTTTTTTTTTTGGCATATGAAGTTCTTGTAGTAATAGGCTTAGTCATATTGCATGACAAACACAACAAAAATACCGCTATATATTCTGCTTCATAATTTGATAGAGCAAAGATATGTTTTTTTTTTTTCTAAGACCATGTGAATGTAATTTCATCGAAATAAAATATAAATTCGATTGTACTCTTACGATCATCATCGTAGCTTTCGACATAATCACAATCACTGTATCCAATGAGCTCTAATCATTTAAATGACGAATATAATATTTTATACTCAATTGATTTTTTAATATATCATAAAATTCTTTTAGTGACATTTAAACGAGTGTCTTAGAAGCTTTCATGTATCTACTTATTAAACCAACTTCATATAGTAAATCAGATTGAGTGCATGTTAAATATCTTCTACAAACTTTCATACATCTTAGAAGCCTACAAACTCCCATACATATCAATACCAAGAATCTTCATTTTCTACAAACTCCAATACAACTTCAGATAATAAACTAGGAGGTTGTTACATAAAAACATCTTCAGTTAGAGTCATTTGTAAAAAGGTATTATTAATATCCAATTGACGTAATTGCCGGCCCTTAATGGTGGCGAGACTTAGGATAAATCTGATTATAGTGAAATCACGTTGATGAACCTCTGTTTTAATACCAGGAATCTTTTTATAGTTTAATTCCATAAGTCTTACCTAGCACATCTTACACTTCGTTTCTGCACTGGGTTATCACCGCTTACATCAGTGCTTTAGCTTGTAGAACACTGCAGCATTCTTGCAACCTTAACATTCAAGTTTCAACCTTGTTTCGCAAGGCTGGACCAAATGCCTTTGAAGTCCTCCGACCAATATAGCATGCTTGTTGAAATTGTGTCACATTTTACAGCTTCATTTCCTCAATGGAAACAGCAGCAGTCATATTAACAGGGTCTGGTTCCTCTTTCCGATGACGGTGTTGCATGTTCTAATATTTCACGGCTGGCTGTTCCTTTGCAGAGCTGCACCGACAGGATCAACTCACATGAGAGCTGGGCAGAGATCTCTCAAGTTTCAGGTAGACGTTCATGAATTCTTCCTATGATTTCTCGTATAACAAGATGAATTCAGTAGCCTAAAGGTGATCTGCTGTACAAGTTTGACGAGGATAAATGAACGAGACTCCACAATCTCTCACTCACAAGTCTTTTCTGCTTATTAGATGCATTCATAGGCCAAAGGATGAAGCCAACACTAAGTGGCGGAGTTTGTTCACTAGTTATTGTTTCGATCTCCTCCGACGTTATAGGTTTCCACCCACCCTTGTCAGTGAATCTGCTGCAGAGAATGCGATGAAGAAGAGAGCATTATTTGTTAGGCAGTCCCATAAATCAATGGGGAATTGCGTGCGACTCGGTGCACACCAGCCAAGAAAGCAGCAGATTCCAGAGCAGATGATGCAGATATAACCTGGCATGCATGCCGACCATGATCTGCCATGCATGTGTTTGGTATTCGATTCTGGCCCCATTTGTTCCCATGCCATAGATAATTGCTTGCATGGTAACACAGGGCCATCACATGCATGCATCGTCACCATCTATACCTGAGGCAGATGTACCATCCTGTATGGCCCCCCCATGGCAATCTGTGAACTGTTGCCAGCTGATGTGGGACCTCACGTACAGGGATGACATGTAGTTAAATCACTCTCATTTGTTTATTAGTTGAAACATTAGTGCATTAGATATTAGTAAGCTTAAAAAGTTTTATGATTGATAGAAAATTAAGGATATTTTATGCATTAGATGTATATATTGGCTTGAACTAATTGGTAGCAATTTACTTGTATTATTTGGAGGAAAGTTAACAAAGAAGGAAGAAATATATGTAATATCAAAATTTTACAAGCATAAATACACTATTTCCAAACTTTGGCAGGATAGATATTGTAAAAACCCTTTAGATTAGAAAGGGAGTACTAAGTACATTATTAGCTTTTGGCACTTCATTGTTGCTTTGGTTGGCCTCCAGATAAAGAGGACTTGAAGGCCCTCATCACATCAATAACAATATCTCAATAACATGATTATTATCATGCTGTACATTCACCAATCAATACATTCAATGATCACTTGATCCACTCCTATTTGCCCTTCATCAGTTGCATTAATCACTGAAGAGGGTTGAAGCTTATTATAGGCCCTCCTCACAAGCACAATACCAGTTGGAAGAGTGTTATTTCCCTCTGCAGTGCACCATAGAAGACACTCGACACTGTAAACAAATCTACCAGGACCAGAGAGGTTAGTGTGAGACAGAGATCACTCGAGAGCCCTATGTGTGTCTCTTTAGCACACTTGAGTGACTGTAATGATTGGGGTGAAAGTTATAGTTCTTGGTGACTTGAGAAACCACAATGGCAGACTTGTTCAACTGCCTTTGGGGGTGGCTATCCACTGTGGTTTGCCTCCTTGACCTGTTCTTCCTTCTTGGTGCAGTGGACTGTGGAATGAACACCCCAGTTCCTTTGCTCTCCCTTCTGTAGGACACTTCATAGCCATATGAAGGTGGCATCATGATTTGGGGCATGTAAGGAAGCTCCTGTGGACAAAAGAGTATGATCCCTTGTTATACAATGTCATCAAGTAGGTTCAGATCATGTTCATGACAAGGAGGTTTGAGTGATTGTAAGAGGTAAAAGTCTTAACTAAGAAGTGACCTCAAGATGGATGAGTGCACAATATAAAGAATCATGAATTGCTGCTGAGTGTATATAAAGTGAAGTTAACAATGGATTATACACAGGTGTTTTTTTACTATTATACAGCTTCAATTTTGAACAACCAGTAAAAGCAATACCTAACAGATGAAGAAAACAAAGGGAAAAAGCAAAAGCAGAGCAAGATTTCATAACAGGAATCTGATCCGCTCTCCTATGATCAGCCAAGGAAACGGGGTTTACAAAGAGGAGTGAGCAAACTGGCGACCAACCTGAGCCGGAAGCAGAGGATACTGCGCCGGGAATTCTTCCTCATCATCCATGATTAGCAGCGCAAGCTGCTTGCTTAGATCTGCAAAGAACACATCATCTTCTACCTCCACAGCCATGTAGCACTAGCACTCGAAGAAAATAACAGTACTAGCCCCAGTATTCTTGCACTAAACAAGCAAGTGCGAGGGAAGAGTAGTCCTAGCCCTCTCTCTCTCTCTCTCTTCCTCACTGTAACTCAGCAGCTCTATCTATCTATCTATCAGCTGCTTCTAGTGCTCATTCCTGCCCCTTTCCCTGCTTCTTTGGTTGCCACGGGCTTTAATAGGCAAAGGCAGGGCTGGGGAGAGGTCGAAGGTCATGCGGGTTAAGGGGGGCAGATGGCCCCACTAGCAGTTGGCCAATCCCCACTTTCTTGGCCCCCTAATATATTGAGGTATTTTTACACATCTACCCTTGCAAGGTTTCTATAAATTTCAACATTATATATATATATAAATATAAATAAATAAATAAATAAATAAATAAATATATAAATATATATATATATATATATATAAAGTAATGAATCATCTGTTGTTCCCATTTTACTGATTTCTTAGAATTAGGATGTCAGCTGCTCACTACTTGTAGGTCGACTTTGTATGTTCTTCTTGACACCATCACATGATCCTGTAAAACAAGTGGGTGCAGCAAATGTTCACCCAATTCTTTGATGTTATCCTCCTCTTAGTCTGACGGAGAACATGCAGCAAAGCTTGTGTGGTCTTAATGTGGTGGTTGTCTCCTGCAAAACATGGTCCCCTGACAGATCAAACTCTCCAATCCTCATCATGATCTGATGGCACGCTATCACCTGCAGGTATTCGAGGAATAAAGACGCAAGCTGCATGGCCAGCATCCTACAGATCACATCTAGCTGGCCTGACGACAACGCTGGAACTGCGTGTTGTCCTCCAGCTTGTCTGCAGTGCCTTCAAGTTGGGAAGGAAAACAAGCTGTGATGGAGAATTTTTGTCGAGGTGGATGAGGAAGACAGTTCGATCGATCTTCAATCATGGCGATCATGTGGCCAAAACGTGCTGCTGTCGGCCCGGCCGCAATCAAAGGAGAAGCTGCTGCTCGCTGGCCATGGGGTCTTTGAGACTAAAGCGTTGGTAGCCGCTTCACTGACAACCTCGACGACGGTCGCATCTCCATCAAACGAAGACTAACATGTTCTCCCTGCGAGGGTCGGTGCACGGAATCTCGAAGGTTTTAGGAGTCAGGTGGCAGCTACATGTTTCACCGACGAGCGCTTTACAGGTTGCAGTCCGCTTTTAGACCCACGAAGGGGGCGGTGGTGTTTAGGCGAGCGGAGTAACGTGGGCGGTGGTCGGCGGAGGCCGGAATTGCCAGCCATGTGGGCTGCAGGGATCCTGAGATCATGTTCTGCGCATCATAAACACGGTGCTGAACATCCACTTCTCTCGTCTGCTGATCCTATTATATTGTGAGTTTGTCAGCCTCATGAGATTTTAATGATTTAGGATTGCAATGTCACCATGTGAGTTTAAAAGATGGGAGGCCAATTCCCTTCCAAACTCCCCCAGGAAGAAGAAGACACTCCTTGAGTTCTACCTTAATTTGCTAACCTGTGAGCATTCTCATTAAATTGCTTCTTAAAATGAAAACAGTTTTGTCCTTCTGGTCTCACTGACCAAGCTCAAAATATTCATCATGTACAAAGCCTTCAAAAACCAGGGAACAACAGTAGCAGCACTAATCACAGTGTCAGCCCACTGCTTCGAGTCACTGCATATATATCCTTGCCCTTTCCCAGCCTTCTTCCTTCGTTC
Source organism: Musa acuminata AAA Group (assembly GCF_036884655.1). Lineage (NCBI taxonomy): Eukaryota > Viridiplantae > Streptophyta > Magnoliopsida > Zingiberales > Musaceae > Musa > Musa acuminata. The sequence continues at coordinate 5,670,759 of NC_088342.1, read as the reverse complement.
TGTAGAGTCCATTCAAGACAGTAAGACCTTCCGCCAGCAATTGAGTTGTTTGCCGAGCAAGCTGCACATCTCGCTGCCATCAGCCGTCTGCTTGCTTCCTTATCACGTATCCTGTACTTGTACCTGCATTTGCATTATATAAGAAGATCTCATCAAACGAGTCATCACATTCGATGCTGAAGTTATAATTATCCGCCACAAAGGAGGTATGGTGGTCGAACAGTCCCCTCAGGCTTGTTGAACACTCTGAAGCAGTCATCAATGACTGCAACCTCCCTCCTAAGTAGGGAGCCAACACTGGCCAGGTGGTTGCTGAAGTGGGATTTATCCCTATTTTACCCAAAGCTGCCTTAAGGTGTTTGCTACTACAACTAAAGACACATCCTTATCAAATGAACTGATGATGCACTGTTCCTCCAAAGGCGGCTAACTCCCATTGTACCATTCCTCACACTTGCCCTTGTCAACCTATAACATTTTCTGCAATCTTATCTCAAATCAAGCCCGTAAACCTGCATTGGAAGATAATATGCCTAGCAAGTCCATCGCACAGAGTTATCATGTGTGGGTTGAACACTCTGTCTCCATAGCTGATTAGTACTACTCGCCATGGCATTACCATCCGGAGTTGAGGCCCAAACCCATTTATTATCATCGGGGTTCTTAGCCAAGAAGATCCCAATAATCCCTCTTACAAGCAGGGAATGAAAATAAGCACACAATATCTGAACATTTCACCCGTGCTCATCGATTAAATCAGCAACAGTAGTAATAAAATGGGTTGTATTGATATTAATAAAAGTAATCCAGTGGCCAAGAGGGACTATGTCTATCCAAGCGTCGATCCAAATATTGATAACTGTGCTCAGATCCAACACTCCTCTTGAACCCAGTTTGGACATTCTTTACACAGTAGCAAACATTCCTCCAATTCCAAGAGCAACCACTCAAATTTGAGTTGTTCCAAGGATATAACCTACTATATTTGGTCATGAGTACCCTAACCCAAAGTAGGTTTTCATTATTGAGGAGAGGCACAAGCCTCTTGGCATAGATTGTTTTCCTAGCCAGCTTTAAGTCCTTGATCCCTAATCCACCCTCCTCCATTGAGGAGGTAATTGTATTGTCACCCAATAAGATTCATTTTGTTTCTACTCTCATCATGGTTCCAAAAAAACTCACGGGCTATTATCTCTATCTTCTTAATTATCTTATTAAAAATTCTATTATTCATTAAATATAGGCAGGATTGCATTTAAGACGTATTTGATTATAGTGACCTTTTCAGCTTAGGAGATCAACCCTTTAAACCAGCCTTAAACCTTGTTGAGAACTTTATCCACCAACACTGTTTGAGGTCTCTTCTTAAGTCTCTTGTAGTGGACATAAGATCCTAAATACTTAATGGACCAAAGTCCCTCATGCACCAAGAGAGATTAGTAGAAATCAAACGTCTATCAGCGACACCACCTCCTAGAAAGCCTTCGTTGTCTCGTCCACGAGCTCATCATGGGAGATGCACGCAGCTTTCCCAATCTTCCTGGGTTTGCCTTCAACCTGCTCTTTTTGTTTGTCCAACTCAAATAAAAAAGAGATATCGTCTCTCCTAGGGTTCATTATCTCTACATCTTTCGTATCATGGAACACTACAAAATGATTGGATAGATGAAGCCGCTCGATAGATGACCTCTCGCCCATCGGAGAGGATGCCTGTCTTATTCCAGAATGGGAAATTCACCGATGGCGAGACACTTGGCAATTTTTTCCTTTTAACAGCCATTGCAATGGCTATGTCACCAATCCCATCTATTCTTGAGGATTCGATCTTTACCTTTTATGTTCTTCCCCTATGCCTTCTCGAAACAACCAATGACTCAGGCAAATCCCCTATAATGGCAGGGGCAACGAGACCCTGGCAAGCTACCGTTTGCCTTTCCACAGAGAGATCCATACCACCAATATTGAATGCTGCCCTTAGAGAAGGTACAATCTCAGTTGTTGAACCCTCACCCAGAAAGGCATTGACCAATGGCTCAATTCCGTCACGGGGTGTGAAAACCCCAATTGAATTGAGCCAGGTGGATTAGGTCCCTATCCAAATTCTGGTCCAACCATCCCTTGGGCCACACCTTTCTATTAACCAAGTCATTTTTCCCTGGTTTGGGTTTGGGTCGCCATTGGACCTAGACCCATGGACCATATAGTAACTCACCATCTCCCTTGCGATTAGGATTTCCTATCGGCTCTTCTGTCGGAGTTGACACAGGGGGGCTGGACACAGATGAGGATGCCTCACAGCTGGACATTCGATGTCCAACCCTTTCACACTTAAAACAAATGTTAGGTAAGTTCTCATATGCAATAGTCTAGAAAAATTGTGACTCCTATTTGGATTCAAAGCCCTTGTGGAACTAGTGCGGACAGATTCAGAAGAACACACATCTGGGCAAACTTGCCCCTAGATTGGGTTAGAGTGACCTGATCTAATTTGAGGAACCTACCTACTTTGGACATAATTTACTCTAGAAAGTTTGGTTGGAGCAACTCTAGAGGGAGCTCAGGTAGTTGAATCTAGGTGGATATAGTGTTTTTCTTCTCTAAGAAGCGACTAGAAGTTCAGCTTCCATAGTATTAAGGTCAGGAGCTGCCCATGCAAGGACCATGGTCCCCCTACAAAATCTTGTTCATCTTTTCTAACGAATGAAATTGAAAACATAAGAAACCATCAGTCATGTCTACAATATTGCATCCTATTGATAAAAGATTTTACCTAAGAACTTATTGTAGAGGCTCGTATACCATTCCTCATAGGCTGAGAACACCTCCATTGGATCAGGCTCCACCCAAAGAGCAGCCCGGTTTTGTATTCGAATCAATTTCTTCTCCAACATGGAGTTCGGTTTCCTCTTTTGTTTTTCTAAAAAGATATGCCCAGGAGGAAGAGGCTTCCTGCCGCTGGGGTTGAATCAGTGTCTTCAGTAATCCCTCCCTTGCAAGCTTCGCAACAACAAAGAGATTGGCCACTAATGGATTCACATCCTGAGTCAGGTCTGGCAGAACATTAGGAGGAGGTGGAAGCGGAGCTTCCAAGGGGCTCGACACCAGCACCAGGGTTTCTCACACTAGGACCAGAGCTTCTCACACTAGCATCATGTCATTTCTTGTAGTGTTAAAGAGAGACTGCAAGTAGAGATTTTGCCTCAATATGTGGCACTGGGTTTTGATATCAGTTTAGGACAATCACCAAGTAGTCTAATGAACTATGACATGAAGGAAGATAAGGAAAAATGTGATATTCGTAAAGTAATATATAGAAAACAAAGATTCATATATAGTCACCAGGCATGACAAATGAATCATAAAATTCCTAGCAAAAATGTAAAACCAGAATCATTGGTGTCATGTTTAGCCTAAATAACTATACGCTGAGCAATTACTTTCAAGTAGTTTATTCAGTTATGCCTCAAAGGATCATCCAATGTGGAAAAAAAAAAACACAGATTTACTGAAGCAAATGCAAGAGTTGATGAGTGATACTTCTGTTTTAAAATTTCCTGTTCAATGTCTACAATTGAACATATATTGGTTTGTCATTTTATTTGGAAAAAAAAAGCCGATAGATGGCACATAATCTATTCATTTATATTCAAGAGTCATTCATTTGGTATCATGGAAAAATTGATCTCATGAAACTTGAAGTCAAAAAAAAAAAAAAGGAATTTACCTACTGTCTTGTGGTATATTTTTATGTATTATTTGATAATGAGGTGATCTTTAGTCGTTGAGCTGACCTGGGTGCCAAGTTTGATCTAATCCTTTGCCCTTAAACTAAATAAGCTTTATGTTCAGAACTCTCGCGGACTAAAACTCCAATCTATAAAGAAAAAGGATGTGCCGAAGCGGATCTAGTAGAATACTCTCATACTGCTCAAGTCAAAATCCAAGTAAAACAAGCAATAAAAAATAATAATTAAGAGAAATATATGAAAAATTATATAAGAAATTAATGCATTATCTGAAAAACCTTTTGTGTCTCATTTATGTCCAAAACAACAAGTCAGAACAGATGTTTAAATAAGTTTATGGGTGAACACGAGAAGAGAATAAACTTATATAATCTATAATTACTCAAGAATAATTAAAAGATTGATGTATGCTATATAATCTATAAAGGTCACATAGTATTATCTTTACAGTAACTATGCTTCTACCTCATATATACAATAAATGCAATGAGGATCATTCATCATATAGCAAAGGCATTAGCAAAGTCCTCCAAGAGGATCATTATTCATGTCATTTCTTCTATTACCTTACAAAATACAAACTAAAACGTAAATATTGTAATGTGGATAACTCCGGAGAAAAATATTATTCGGTATATGGATATCTTCGATCTCTTTTAAACCTAATTTGAGCACTCTTTAGTTGTATATACGACGCAAATGTAAATAGAAAAATAGGTACCCTCCGGCCAACGTTCGTCTCTCCCCATTTGCGCTCCGCCGAAGAGCTGTCGTCGTTGGGTACCGTTGGCCAAGCTCGGCAGGTGAGCAGAATCGCCGCCGCCGGCGGCGCGACGCTGCTCGCCTCTCCTCTTCTGCCGGCCTTCTCTTCATTCCCATGGGTCAACCGGCGACTGAGGGGTAGGGGTCAGATTTGTGTTCTCTTTCTTCCTTTTATACCCCTACATTATCTTGTTATTTACCAAAGGTTGAGTTGCTTTTGCTAATTAGATTTGGCCTTTTTAGTCCTAAGATTTACTCCATGCAATCCCCTAAAAAATAATAACATATAATTTCTTAATTTTTAATCATAATTTTATTTCTCACGACCCCTCAATTATCATATTCTAAATCTAAAATATGATTATATATATATATATATATATGTAATTTAAGATAAGAATTAGGAATAGTTAGTCTCACGATCAACGTTTTTACTGGTCTTTCTTTATATATATATGGCTCGTCAGATTCCCCCCTTCTCTGTCTCGCGTTTCTTCGCGCCTACACTTGCAGTCCCCCAAATTCGCCATCGACCTCTTCGTTCCGTGCTTCCGTTACCCGCTTCACGCTCCCATGGATTCGGATTCGAAGACGGAGGCGATTAAGGTGCGGTGTTGAATTCTTCTTCTGCGGTCTATTACTGTGTTTTGGTTTTTCTTTAGGTTACTTGGAAGTTGGAAGGTAACTGAAGGTGAATAATTTCTCTTTATTTGGTTTGCAGCGAGCGAAGGTGCTTATGGTGGGTGCGGGCGGCATTGGCTGCGAGTTGCTGAAGACCCTGGCGCTCTCGGGCTTTCGGGATATTCACATCGTAATTAACCGGTCACGAGCTTAAATATTTTGCTTCTTTTCTCTTGTAATTTGGCTTCGAGATTTTCGTCTGCGATGGATTTTAGATGTTTGAAATTTTAGGGTTTAGTAGAGGATAAGCTGTTTCGGGTTATCTAAACCACTTCTGTGTCTGCTAGTACTATGTGCTTTTTTGGTATTTCAGTAAAGTGCGACTAAAGTAGGTAATGATTATTATGCTTTATCAATTTGTCTTCGCGAATAAAGGTTGGACAATATCTGAAATGAAAAAAAGGAGCTACTGTGGTGTACACTACGGTCAGCGAGTCGGTTATTTGGTGAATTAATGTCACATGCTATTTATCTTCAGCGGAGGAAATTGGTTGTTGTTTATCCAAGTGAAAAATGATTGACATTTTCATGTCTCGAGGGACGCTTTTATTGGTTTGGTTGAATCTTTCTGACGCCCATTAAAGACATGATTCTGAGGTGGAAGGAGGGGAGAGAGTCATTATTTTCGAATTTTCAGAATATTAAGTGATCTGTAACAATGTTATGTTCAGAGGGAAAAAAAGCCATGCTTGTCATTGGTTTTATTTCATCCGTAAAGTTGTTGTAATAGTACTTCCTGCCATAAGAATTTTGGTGCTTGTGTTAATTATTGTTTTATATCTCTCGGTATTATTCCACATATGCAGATTGACATGGACACTATTGAAGTAAGTAACCTGAACAGGCAATTTTTGTTTCGACAAAGTCATGTGGGGCAATCTAAGGCCAAAGTATGTAAGGATTCAGTTTATCTTTTTTCTGTTGAAATTATAGTTGACTCTTCTAAAGGGTGCTGTGGTTCTGAATGTTTCATACATTGTTGGTTTTATTCAGGTTGCTCGAGATGTTGTCTTAAGGTTTATGCCTCAAATTTGTATAACACCATACCATGCAAATGTGAAGGATCCTGAGTTCAATGTGGATTTTTTAAAGAAATTTAATGTCATATTGAATGGTCTTGATAATTTAGATGCTAGACGACATGTTAACCGTCTTTGCCTGGCTGCTGAAGTTCCTCTGGTTGAAAGTGGAACAACAGGGTTTTTGGGGCAGGTAGGATCATAAATTGATTATTATTATTTCTGAAACTCTTGCATATGTATTAGTGAACCTGTGGCTAACTCGCAAACTCTTCCATCCTCAGCTTTTCTTTCTTTTGATGAAGCTGTCATCCTTAGTGTTCTTTTTAATAAAGATATTGTCATCACCATCTTTATTTACTATGATTCAGTTAGCATGTATTGTACTAATACTATATGTTTTTGCTATATACTCCATTGGTTGTCTTTTTCCTTGGAAGAAATTTGTCAGATGATATACAGATTGACATTCACACATCATAAACAAACAAACAAACAAACAAGTAAATAAAATAAATAAATTTATGGGCACTTGCCATAATATGGATATGGAAAAATCTTTGGGACAATCAATTCATCATCCCACTCCACAACATATGTATTTGGTCACATGTTGTTGCAACCGGGTGGTGTATCCAAACCATGTATTTGAATTTCTTATATTTTTCTTGAATTGACATTGACACAAGTAGATACAAAAACAAAACATTTTTCTTTAAATTAAAATTCCCTCGTAATTAATCTTGTTACCTTGATAATATGATAAATTTTTTTTTGTTAAAATTTGAATTTATCTTGTGTTTCCTGTGACTTGAGTCTTGGAATGTTATCTGCTTTCTACAAGTTTCTCTTTTTACCCTGGATTGGTGGCTGGCATGTTGCCATCCTCTCATGTAAAGTATTATTACTATTTGAGTTGTTGATGTTGTAGTTTCTCTTGGTCATGTTTTTGTTAGGTCTTAGTGTCAGTTACATTTCCACCACATATATTACAATTCACTAATTTCTAATTTTGGTAATAAACTTGATTATGGCTTTTAAGCATGCTGCTTAGCCTTGGGGCTGACAGAGTCACAGAAGTATACTGGTAGTGTAACAATTTGTCTTGTTTCAACTACTAGGAGTGCATGTGTTTTTCGTAATATGTTTTTGCAAAAGTTTTTATAGGAGCATCGGGGGAAACTAAAGTATAAAGGTAGCAGAACAATTTGTTTTATTCCAACTACCAGGAGTTCTTGACTTTTTTCTCCGTAATATATATTTGCAAAAATTTTGAATGTTGATCCCAAACTTACTTTGGCAAGTTAGCAAATTACCTGGTTTACAATTAAGCAATTTAAGAATATCTCCTACACTTTTGGCTTGCTTATTGCAGGACTAGGTAGGTTCCTAAACAACTGGTTTGTTCCCTTTCGGTTTTTGTTCTACTGCATTTACTTCAAAACTATGAATCCAATCTACGATCTTTAAAATAGACTTGCATATCTTTGTTATAGTGATTTCAGTTGATAGATATGTTTGCTTTTCCATGATGAGCAGGTTACTGTCCATATCAAGGGCCGAACTGAATGTTATGAGTGCCAGCCAAAACCGACTCCAAAGACCTATCCTGTCTGCACTATTACTAGCACTCCGTCGAAGGTTGAAACTCGAAACTCTGGCAATGATCATTACTGTCATCATAAAATTATCATTTCTTTATGTACTAAGTGAGCCATTTAAAGTAGGTGTTATTGCTCCATAACATCTTACTGCTATATGAAATGTTATTCTTCTGTGACTTATATGCTTCATATATTTTGCCTTGTACATTATACTTTTGGATACTTGTATATCATTAAAGGAAACAAGATGGTAGTGAAGGTGATGGTTTTGGGTTAAGATATTATTTTAGATTGAATGAGGCCGTTTCCAATCTAAAGAAGACAGTGAAGGTCGCAAACTAGTACAAGACCTCTGTCTGTATGAAGCTTTGGGTTAATTAAAGTCTAAAATAGTCTGTAGGTTCAACAAAAGGCATCTTGGAACCATGGTCAACCTTTATGATCACTTATGTTGCAAGTAGCAGAAGTTACATAATGGTTCTAGTCAAGGTTCGCAATACCGTACCGTACTGGTGTTTCGACCTGGGCTCGGTACCGGTACGGTACGGTATACCGAGCGGTACACCCAGGTGTGCCGAGTACTGTAGCTCTGCTACAGTGCTCTCGGACCGATAATAGACGGTCCGCGTACCGGCAACCTGTCGGACCGGTACGTACCGCCCGTACCGGGTGGTACAGTTCGGTACTGCAGACCATGGTTCTAGTTCTCCTATTTCATTGGTTAATAGGTAAGAATTGGTCAGCTTCAAGGACAAGATTCTGCCGTAGAAGGTCCCAGTTAGGAAATTGACTTGTTCTGCATAAGAAATTCATCCCATGTTGTGAGAGGGAAGTGAATCAGCTTGGCCTATGGGTTTGTTGGTTGGTTGATTCTTGTAATATCATCATTTTTAAAAAATGCCAATTTTGTGAGGCTTCAAATGAGAAACTAGTTCATTCTATTGCAGTTTGACGTTTATTCTTCCAGTTCCCAATTGTTGGTGGTACTTAAGCAAATTTTTGTTAGATTCAGATCAAGTGTAGCACAAAAGGGATTGGATCTGGTTCAGGCTATGCAAGCAATTATGGGGCTTAAGTATCAGTTCATGTAATGTTGCCTTCAGGATGTACTCCACAAAGGACATTGTGATCTTATTTTGTTCTATAACTTAGACCTGCCCAAGGGTTTCAGAGCTGGCGATCCTGTGGACAATGTAAAACTCATTCACAGAGTAGAATGTGATTCGGTTATATGCATACAGATATTGATTAATTATTTTCTACCATGGAAGCTTTGTGATGCTGATTAAAAATAACACTATTCACATTTGCATGAGAGGTTTTCCGTTTCATCGAAGTGATGCTTTTATAATTTGTGTTTTTTTACTATCTCTAATGATATATTTATTGTTTTAACTATAACTTTTGCAAAGGAGAGAACCTTATTTATATTGATTATGTGAATATTAAGTTTTGAAATTTGAAAGAAAGTTGCTTCTACTGGGAATGTGCCAAATATTTATTAAAATTATGATTAACTCAATTAGAGATCCCATACATGAAATGATTTTTTTTGTTGGGTGATACCACAGGTTAATGTAGGTTGTCTTCTTTATTTGTTTTGTTACACCCTTAGGACTTTGTATTATTAGGGTCTGTTATTCATTTGTGACTGTTATTTGTTACAGTTTGTTCACTGCATAGTTTGGGCAAAGGACTTGCTTTTTGCAAAGTTGTTCGGTGATAGAAATCAAGAGAATGATCTCTTTGTTCATACTGGTGATGGATCTGATTCAGTAAAACCTACAGATGACATATTTGAGCGAGGACTGGATGAGGTTCCTGTGCAGTATGGTAGGAAGATCTATGACCATGTTTTCGGATATAACATTGAAGTTGCTTTGGCTAATGAAGAAACATGGAAGAACAGGAGAAGACCTAGGCCGATCTTTCTTGGTGATGTGTTGCCAGAAAAACTTATCCTTCAAAATGGCAACCTTGAAAAGAATTGTTTGACTGAGGATTTATCATTGTCTGCCATGTCTTCTCTTGGTCTCAATAACCCACAGGAAATCTGGAGTCTTGCTGAGAATTCAAGATTATTTTTGGAGGCACTGAGATTATTTATTGAGAGGCGAGGAAAGGTCATCACTCCCTTCACATTTCTGTATGTCCTCTTGATTTTAATCTTCGTGTTGTCTGATTCGTTTTTTCCTTTTTCTTTGAGTTTCAGGACATTGGGAGTCTGACTTTTGACAAAGATGATCAATTGGCTATAGAATTTGTGACTGCTGCTGCAAATATTAGAGCATCTTCTTTTGGAATACCTTTACATAGCCTTTTTGATGCTAAAGGAATTGCTGGTAACATTGTCCATGCTGTTGCAACAACCAATGCCATTATTGCTGGGCTGATAGTGATTGAAGCAATCAAGGTGCTTGAAGCTGATTTTCAGAATTGCAGGTTTGTTTTAATAAACCTTTGCCAAAAAACATTTTATTTCCTTCAATTTTTGTTCTTTAAAATTTTTTGTTTCTCGGTGTTAAATACAGTTTTCAAGGGCTTGAGGATTTAACTCTCTAAGGATAAATAACCTACCTTTCTGATTTTGTTTGGTAAACCAGATAAGCAGTTAATAGGTTAAATCTAACAAAAAAGAGGATTTTAACTGAACCAAACGCAGCCTAATAGGTCACAATAATTACTTGGATGTGCTAATCATTTATTGTGATTGTTATTTAATTATCTTAGTTGCTTTTTCACAACATGAGTGTATGCCAATCAAACTTGGCATGAATTCCTTGTGCCCTGACACTTTTAACATCTACCTTGCCAACACTCAGAACACGTTGACATGCAGCACAATTGTCATGATGTGGCAAATTTATTTTTGAGTGGATTGAAAGAGATTTGCTGATTTCCTTCATATCAGAGATACCAAGTATCTACAGTACAACACTAAGGCAGTAAAGCAATAAGAAAAAAAGAAAAGAGAGAAGGGAAAGAGAAGAGGGAAGATAAAGGCCAGTAGGCCAACACAACTCACACTTCATTAATAATTCGTCTCAACATCTCCGAACACTTCTAAGCATAGAAAAGTCATCTAGACCATTTAAGACTTGAATTGGACCATATCGATACCTAGTTGCATAAATTTAGCTGATGGAAAATAATGCATGAGAGGAACTGAAAAATAAAAGAGGTGGAGGGTGTTCATGAAGGTGATTTGATAAGAGGGAGATTTAATGGTGTACATAAATGATGATTTTTTTTCCCCAAAATCAGATTATTGGGGTGTTTGGCATCATTTGTGAGAATTCTTTTCAGGCATGTCCGCTTGGACATTGTCCAAATCTATTGCCTCACAAGTTGTTTGTTTGATTTCACTATATCCTGACATCTTGAATTTTATAAATTCAACTGATACTTAAATGTAAATTATTGATTGTTTCTGAACAGAAAAATTGATGTACTGGCAGCTATGTCAATGTTGACATATATGTCTACTGAAGAATAAGGTGTTTGATGTAAATTGCTTCGCACTTATGAGCACTCCCATGCATAACGAATCTTATCTTTGCTAATTTAACCTTTTTACTTAAGTTATATACACTATAAACACTTTATTGTGATTTATAGTCTCTGCTAAATTATTGTCATTCTTATATGTGGATGTAAGTAAGCACTTGTTCATGTTAAGCAGATATGTGGTGCTCATTCTAATAGATCTGACTCTTTTGGGTAACCTTCTGATGCATATAATTAATTTCCCTGTTTGTTTGAGTAGTTTGTTAATTTAACATATAGGACAAGTTACTTCCAGCACATGCCAGTCTCAAGACATATAATATGTTCTAAAATGATAATAACATAAGATACCATAGTGTACTGTTGCTGGCTGTTTCATGTAGAGTCTATTTCAATTATGGACAAAACTGCCAATCCAGCAAGTGTTTTGTGTTTGCAGGTACTTTTTCTTTCTAGTCACCTTTTATCACTAGAATTTTGTTCTTCTTCGATTCTTTGTTTGGCTTTTTTTAGGTACATCTTTCTTAGTTCTTTTATTATGTAAATCATGGTAATTTGACTTTTTTTTTACTTTATAATGCTAATAAATGGATATTTTTGCATATTCAGGATGACTTATTGTCTGGAACATCCATGTCAAAAGATGCTTCTGATGCCAGTAGAGCCATTTGAGGCCAACAAATCTTGTTATGTGTGTTCTGAGGTCAGTATGTTGGTCCATTATGTATGGTTCCAGTTCTTTTTGTTCATTTCTCTACATGCCTTTCTTTAATGATTGCTAATAATGTATAAACAGACACCCTTGCTTCTGGAGGTAAACACCCAAACCTCAACACTGCGGGACTTTGTTGACAAGATAGTGAAAAACAAACTGGGCATGAGCTTCCCTTTGATAATGCAAGGTGCAATCCTTATCTTTGAGGGGGGTGATGATCTGGAGGAGGATATTGCAGCAAATTATGCCTTAAACCTTGACAAGGTTGTGGTGTTTTATCATTAACATATTCTTGTCATTTTTTAAAATACTTTTTAACATATTTGTTTGTTTTCTTTCTGCATGTTGCTTGTAATATTGTTGTGTTTCTTTATATTCCAGGTCTTAACAGCACTTCCTGCACCAGTTACTAGTGGGTCGATGCTTACAGTTGAGGATCTTCAGCAAGAATTATCATGCCATATAAACATTAAACACAGGTCTCTTCTGATGCTTGCTTCCGAAACCTTTAGCACCTGCAATGTGGCTTCCTCGAAACTGCAGGAGGTTATTGTTTCTATGTATTGTCTTGGGAGAACATAATTCTTGGACTTGTTTATAGAATTTATTTGATCTTCAGATTTGTTGGTTGAAATCCCTTAGTTTCCATGCTTATCACCACCTGATATGAATATCCTATGCAAAGAGAATCTGTGGGTTGTTAACCACATAAAAGCTAGGAAAAGTGGAGGCGATTGCATGATACTCATGTGTCTGTGCATCTTTGGTGGACATGGAAGAAATGGACACTGGTGTAAGATAATAACGTCTTGTACTTTCTTTTCTGAGAGATCTTAATTGTTGTACTAGTCTGCTGCCTGGTGACCTATGGAATATCTTGGAACAGAGATTTTGGTTGCATGTTAGCATTAATTAATGTGTCCAAAGTAGTAATTACCAATAAGCATTTACTTCTGAATTGTGGAGATAGAAAAAGGTAGACAAATAGGGAGAGAACAAGAGAGGAGAGTAAGATTGTAAGAAACTAGAATAAAGAAGGTGCAAGCTTTTTTCTTTCGAATCTTAAGTGCTTGATCCATTATCAAGTCCCACTATTTATAGGGGTTTAGGAGCCTCAATAAAATCAATGTAGGGAATTATTCCCAAGAGTAATCTCCTAGGGAACTTGTATACCTTTTATAAACTCAAAATGTGACTTCTAGGAGACCTAAACAACTTTAAAATAATTTATTACAACAATGAAAAAAAAGAGTACACTTAGTATAAGAGTGTACTTAATACAAAAGTATTCCCAAGGTTAGCATTTAGAAATAACAAAAGACTTCAAATTTCCACACAACTCTTAGAGATCTAGACCAACTAATTAATGACTTTATTGTTATTATTTTACCCAGAATAAGCTCTTCTGAAATTCTTTATAAAGCAAGATGTTTCTCTATCATTCTCCCCCGTTGGAAAAGAACTTGACTCTGGAGAGTGATATGCAAGATACTAGTCCAATAAGTTTGGTGCAAAGTCACGAAGTTTCTCCAAAGTAATCCAAGTGGCATCAAAAGCTGGATGATTATGCCACTTGACAAGAAAGTGTTAAGTGATGCTAGTAATAAACGTAACAAGACGGTCATAAAAAATGACCTCTATGTCATCCTTGTATTGTGGGAGAATCGATGCTTTGGGAGGGTTGTCACCTCTGCAGGAACACCAATAGATAGAAGAGGTGACTCAAAAGTATCATGATGTGGAGTTAAATCCTCTACATTGAAAATTGGACTAATATTTAAGTTGGAAGGCAAATTGAACATATATGCATTAGATCCTAGTTTTTGGATAATAGAAAAATGATCAATGACTCGGGCATGCAACTTCTTGAATGAGTTTTTAGGAGAATCTCTTAGGGCAAATGCGAACCAAGACATAGTCATCAACTTAAAACTTTTGGCTCCTACAATGTGTATTAGTAGCAAATTTGTAACTTTCATTACTTAGGACGATTTTATATCAAATCTTAGCATGCAAATCATGAATATGTTGAGCGAAAGAGTGGAATGGGTGCAAGATCAGTGGTTGTGCGAGGGGTATCGTCGAGGACAACTTCAAATGGGTTTTCTTCGATGGAGCGGTTGATTGAGTTATTGTTTACAAACTTTATTGTTGGAAAGGTTAAGTCTTAATTTTCTAGTTTCTCCCCAACTAAACATCTAAGAAGATTTTTATTAGTTAACCACCTCAGTTGACTATCAGTCTAGGGTGAAAGGATCCATGAGTGAACGTCACTATTGATTGACGCTCGTTATTATTCATAAAATAAAAACAGGATGATTAAAATGACGAGGGACGTCAAAAGTCTCATATGATCATCGGATACCTTTGGGACTAAAAGTAAAATTTTATAAGATAGTTGTGAGATCAACAATGCTTTATGGATATGAGTGTTAGGTAGATAAGAAACAATATATACAAAAAGTTTATATTGCTAAAATGAGGATGTTGAGATAGGTATATAGAGTTATTAGGAAAGAGAAAAAATATTTTTGTTCATAAATAATTAGGTATTGTTTCAATAAATGATAGGATGAGAGAGAATCATTTAATATAGTTTAGACATGTGTTTAGGAGACCTCCAGATGCGGTAGGCAGAAAAAGTGAAATGATTAATGTTAGTGATACAAGGAGAGATAGAGAAAGGCATAAAAAGACTTTAATAGAAATTATAAATAAATATTTAATTACTTTGAATTTAACTAAACATATGATTTTTCATATATCTCAATGACGACAAAAGATCCATGTAGCTGACCTCAAATAGTTGAGATTTACGGTTTTGTTGTTGTTGTTATTATAGTATATTATGATAATAAATCCAACCTTTGGAATCTATTTTAGTTGAATTACATGTGAAAATTCTTAAGAGAAATACAGAGTATGTTACAATTGACTATGAATCTCAAGAGATCCTATTGATTTTCTCCATAAAGCAGTTAACATTTAGCTAGCTGTACAATTTTGTCGTTGACCTGACTAGAAATTTTTAGGTGAATCCATATTTTCTATCCTCTTTGATTATTTGAAATCATTTTATGCCTGTTTGATTACTTTTCTTGGCATTAAATATTATTAAATATAGAATATTCATTTTCATTTAGGTGCATGGTTGAGTTCAGTTTGCTATTAGTGTTGGCTGCCATGAAGCTCTTCTGGTTCTTTATTCCACTTAATTCATTAAAATTGTTGTCATGTTCTTCCCAAGGCTATTTTCCTTTTACTGTCTGTAGCATACGAGGGACTTCCATCATTGTGATGTCATACTATTACTGTTTTGTCATGCTTATCTGTTGAAGTCAGTTTGCTCTGACCCTTTTGTAGACTCAAACTCTGCCTCTGGGGAAAGTGCTCACACCAACTAGAGTTTGGAAGGAACTTACCAATGGGTTAGAATGTTTGTGAACCAGAAAGGGCAAAAACTCATTCTCCGGATTAGTGAAGTGATCCAGGATAATAAAAGAATAGGTCTCATGGGCCAAGCCGGCTATAAGCAGTGAGTCGGAATCAATCCAGGAAGAGTATGGCTGTCACTGGATCTGGGGCTTTAGGCACAAGGTTTAACGGAGAGCCTTCTTAGACCATTTTTGGATGCAAGATCCATTTGGTTCTAGTCAAAATCTTACGAGGGAATGCATATGTGCATATAGCATGGATAAAGCATGCATATTGCAGGAAAATATCGCCACCAGTATAGGACTAATTTAATCAATCTGAAATTTTATTATGGAATCGAGGTGATGGGATATGTCCCAACCAAGATAAACTGGCTGGTTCTGCCTCTGAAATTTTATTATGGAATCTATCAGGTGGTAGTCTGGTTAGCTAGTTGCTATTTTTTCTGCAAAATTATTTAGGCTCTGAGTTTGAGCTGGAGTGGAATAGGGGTGGTGATAAATGGGAAATGAGAGGAGTCGACGGACAAAAGCAGTCAGAGCATAAGAACTAATTGAGAAGAGTTCCTACATCATATAAGATTGTGAATTGGAATGTACATGTTGAGATTAGAACCATGTCAAATGGACCTATACTTGGTGATTAAAAGCTTTGCTTTTGTTGTTGATATGAACTGCTATTTTGTCATAGTAATTTAATCCCTGTGTATTGTTGTGCATTAGATTATTGTTAATGCTTTGCCCCTGTTGTTAGTTAAAGTTTCCATATTGTCACAGGTGTAGCGCATTCCCACTGCATTATGTGCTTTAGAATTTCTGGATAAGTTAGTTCATAAACTGCATTCATGGTCACAGTTGCTTATTGCTTCATGTAGGGAGGAGTTTGACGAAGAGAAAGAACCTGACAGAATGGTTCTGTTGGGATGGACAACTCCTGAGAAAGAATCTCAGGGTGTAAGCAATGGAGAGAACATGGCTGCTGCCATTCCAGCTGCACCGGAAGCAATAAACAAGTCTGAAGAGGTTGTGGTGACTGCAGAAATTTCCAGGACAAAGAGAAAACTGTCAGAAATGTCAGAAATGACAGAGGTCCAGGAAATATTTCAGATTCTCCCAGATACTGATGCCAACAATTCCATGGATCCTCAAGAAGTTGAGGACAATGACTACGATAACGACCTCATCGTGCTTGATGAGAACCCTGAAGCAAGCAAGAAGAGGAGGTTGCAATAGCATTGAATTTTTGTAAATAGTAAAAGATATTCTTGCTTTAGCTGCAGATGAAGTAACATTAGTCATTCATTAACTGCATCTGACCGGTCGGGAAGCTAATACCATCAACTAACAAACTGTACTTGGTCTAGAGTCATTCTACCGTTGCTTGAACTTAGTCTTGGGAGATAGATGGCCTGATTGGAAGCATTTTGAAGGCAGTTCTCAATCCATCCGGGCTTACCGTTCAGCAAGGGGTTGACTTATTGTTGTGTTCTTTGACGGGAATCACAAGTAGATCTAGCCATGACATGTTGCCATATTTAGCTCATGTAACTTTGTTAGACTTCCTCTGCTCATTCAATGAATGTGTTATTATAATCTTGAGTTGCCAAAACCCTTTTCACAGTTAGTTGGCTTGCAACTTAGGTTGTATCAACTGCTTTTGTATAAAGTGATACTGTTTCTACCATCGTCCATAAACATTTCCAGTTGGATGCATAATTGGAATGGTGATATGATCGTTATTTTTGGTCAAACTTCATATGGTTATTGTTATATTCATAATGAAAGAATATTGACTCGACGATCAACCATCTGTCACCGTCGACTCTTGCTTAGCATTATCTTAGCTGTGGCAACACAGAACAAAGGGATTTCCTGCTCAGTCTAGTGAATGTTGAAGCTACGTGATTGTTCATATGAAATTGATCAATCAATTCATGCACATGAATGTGTTGCTAATATCAGTTCTTGTGCTAACGATTTCGGTTCTGATTCGAATCAAAACTATATATTTTAAATTTTTTAGCAATAATAAATAATCATAATTATGTTTCAAAATTTG
Source organism: Musa acuminata AAA Group (assembly GCF_036884655.1). NCBI lineage: Eukaryota > Viridiplantae > Streptophyta > Magnoliopsida > Zingiberales > Musaceae > Musa > Musa acuminata. The sequence goes on along the minus strand of NC_088342.1, from coordinate 5,653,232 downwards.
TATAAAGGTTACAAAATAGATGTATCTCTGTACATGTAATGATCTGACCATTAAGCAAAGGCAGATAATCTATTGAGATAGGTCGAGATAATACCATATAGTAAATGCTTATGATTTTGGAAGATAAACTTTGCGAATTTATGTCCGTGAATTTTGTGGCAGTCATCAGCGACGTATGTTTCTTAAACAATACCGTAAAAAATGGTGTGTGTGCTGTCCGTTGACATTAAAGCTCAACGTTAGGGTTCCGATCATCTGCATATGCATGCATAGTACCTTCTATTTCTTGCTCAGAATTGGAAGCTCGAGTCTAATGAATGTTGAAACTCCGCGATTGTTTTATAATAATTGCTAATATTGACTCTCAACAAGTGGAATCTAAAACAAACCAGTGGATTTAATTCACTTGCCACCTACAACTAGAAAAGCCATAAATCCATAATTATACCTCTATAATATTTCGACTATAATTTAATTTCTCATGACTCTTCACTATATAATAAAAATCCTCAGGTTATCACACAGAGGAGAGGATAGACAATATAATATATCACATCAAATCACCCCATATTATCTTTATCTAATCTAAGCTATTCATTTCAAATACGTGATAATTTTCAAGTTTCTAACTAATTTAAGTATACTCTCATAGGTTCTAACGACTGGATTTAACACCCTCTTTAGTTCGATTGATAATATACTCAAGTCAACAAAGTCAAGTTCAACAAAATCAAGTTTGTAACCAAGATAATATTTTTTGCAAAAGCTTTGTATTGAAAGATTTTACGATATACTCAAAATCATTTATATAGAGGATTTCCTAAGGACAAAAAAAAAAAGAGAAAAAAATAAAAAGAAAGTCACTACATGAGAGGTAGAATATCCATCACTATCACTTCTTTCTCATCAACTTCCATAGAGTCGAATGTAAGAGCAGCAATAACAATTAAGAGATGTCATTGTGTTTGGTATTATTGATCTTCTAGCGATCATCTCCGAGGTGAAAACTTCTTCCTCCTCTGGGAAGCCCACCACCTCTTTAATCGGTGCCCTTTCAATTTCTTCATCGAGTTCAACCTCATCACTCACCATAAGAGTTAAAAATTTAATGTGGTCGCATAATTGCTTATTCTCGACAAAGTGAATTTGATCGTCTATAAGGACCAAATGACTTAGGAGACACCTCCGCTTGACCATTTGATTACCTAATGATTAGCATAGATTAACAATATGGCATTACCTCATTAAAGAAAGACAATCCGAGATCACAATCTCTCTAAATTGTTGATGGTTTGAAATCCGTTTACATGAAGCAATCTGATTGGCACACACCTGTAATCATCATCCAATATATTGGACACCTTAAACATTAGTACGGTGGTGGTATACCAAATTCATTTACTAAAGATTGAGGATTCATAACCTCGTCTGACAAAGATTTTGACATATCATTGTAAGGTCATACACTCGAATCCCATCTTCACTGTTAATCCTTCGTCAAAAAACTCTCTAGAAATTAGATCCAAATTTCTAATAAGACAGTTCAATAAGGCTCATTAATAAAGCTAGCACTCAACTTCCTACCGATAACCGATAAATTGATTGTCCTATAACCAAACTGATTTGGCTTGGTTCTAGTTTGATTCAATCTTTTAGAATCACTAGCTTGATTTGATTGTACTTACCATTTTGGAGTCATCTAGTTCAAACTGAACTGGGACTAGAGAGAAAGCTAACTGGTTGAGATGCATGAATACTCATCCCCTTCATTTCTTGAGTACCTTTGCCCTTGCATTTAATGGCTTCTTACTTTGCATAAATGCATGGATCCCATCTTGCCTCATCTTATCCAAGCCACTGAATCTTCACTAAATCTAAGAGTTAGGCTACTTTTCCGGAGCAATTGATCTAGATATTGGAAAGAAAGGATCATGTTTTGAGGAACAAGATTAAATTCGTTATAAAGATCAATTGACATGGGAGAGTATCCAAATTTTTTTCATTAAGGTAAGATCAAATTTAGTACCAAATATTTTTAGGGGGGAAGAATGTAATCATCAACATAAATTAGATTCAGAATAATTTTAAATTTAATCAATAAAAGGGGTATATTTTATATCAATTAGAATATATATTTTCTTTTGAGTGGTTTTGGATAATTGGATAACCTAAAAGTGTAGCGTGAACTATGATCATATTCACTCGTTTAAGATAAGAAACAAATAAAATTTTATTATTTAAATAATAATTATAAAAACTCTTGAGGTACTCATAACCTCGATAGAATTCTCGCTCCTCTCCTATATAAGGATTGGTAGAGACTCCTCGTTCATCAATGACAGAGTGAAGTCCTAATCCGAGAGAGGAGACATGTGATGATCTTTTTCTTTAACTCTCTTTTGATATTTATTTATCATACTAATTTCATAGTTTAGTATTTAGATGATAAATAATCTTATTTAGGTTGATTAGAGATTTTCTAGAAAAAAAGTTTAAAATTATTAATCGATGTTTTGGATCGAAATACATGCAACCATGATTTAATTATTTTTTTTTAAAATTATTTGAGACTCTTTGACCTGCATTTACTTCATAAAATTTTATCTAAATTTTTCCATGAATTCTAGAATTTTTAATTCAAAGTTATCGATTCGTTAAGATTTTTAATTCATAAAAAATAATTTTACAACCTTGTTAATTATATTTATATTTTAGTTAATTTGACCGCTATGTTATGATATTTGAAAGATTAGAATTATCATTATGGAATTTTTAAGTTTTTGTTATATATATATATATATATATATATATATATATATATATATATATAACTGATTTATGTTTGAATGATTTGATACTGATTTCGACTTATTGATATTTCTACATGATATATAACTGATCTTTGTTTCTCGTATTGAGAACTACTCAGCATTGCATAACTTTGTTATTTATGTTTCAGATTCCAATATCATCGATCGCTAAGTAGCATTGGGTGGAGACGTGCAGCTGCATTCCTTCGACATGGACTCCTCCAGCCTCTCACACAGCAAGGAGAAGGTCGTCTTCGTCCTCGGCGTCACCGGAAGCGGCAAGTCCAAGCTCGCCATCGCTCTCGCCAAGTGCTTCAATGGCGAGGTCGTCAACTCCGACAAGATGCAGGTGTATGACGGCATCCCTGTCATCACCAACAAGGTAACCGAGGAGGAGAAAGAGGACGTCCCCCACCACCTCATCGGCGGAGTGCACCCGGAAGGGAACTTCACGGCCGCTGACTTTCGCCGCGAGGCCACGCGCTTGGTCGAGGCCATCCTCGCCCGAGGTCGCCTCCCCATCATCGCCGGCGGATCCAACTCGTACGTGAAGAAGCTAGTCGAGGGGGACGGATGCGGCTTCCGCTCCCGGTACGACTGCTGCTTCGTGTGGGTGGACGTGGACCTGACGGTGCTCCGCGACTTCGTGTATGCGCGGGTGGACAAGATGGTGGAGCTAGGGCTGGTGGAGGAGGCGCGGTCGATGTTCAAGCCCGACGGCGACTACAGTACGGGCATCCGGCTGTCGATCGGCGTACGGGAGATGCACCTCTACTTCCAGTCAGAGGAAGGCGCCGACGAGGAGACGAAGGCGAGGCTGCTGGAGGCCAGCTTAGACAAGGTCAAGGCCAATACATTCGATCTGACTTGCAGTCAGCTGCAGAAGATCCAGGGGTTCCGCGTGATGGGGTGGGACTTGCACCGGGTCGATTCGACCGAGTTCTTTCGCCAGCGAGGGCAGGGCGCCGAGGAGGAGCTCTGGAAGGAGGTCGTGTGGGCGCCCAGTGCCGAGATCGTACGAAGCTTTTTAGCCACCGAGAACAAGAATGAGACCGACGTCGTTGCGGAGGTTGCACCAGTCAAGGTTGAGGATGAGACTGTGTGTGCTGAGAAAACTGTGGAGAAGGAGAGCCAGGTCGTTGCAAAGGGCACCGAGAGTGAGGAGAGAAGGGTGTCGTCATACACAGGGCTGAGTAGTGCCATGACATGCGCGTAACGCTGCATTTTGTTCCCATGCAATATCTGAACTAATTACATATTAAAGATTATCCAGAACAAGCAAAATTCCACCTATACGTGGATTGAAAGAGTAACTCTTGTATGATCGATAGCTCCGTCGCCTTCTCTAAAAACATACTATACTATTTGGAATAATATACTATAATAGTTCAGGATGAAGTCGATAGATTATTCGGATTGGATTGGATTGTATCGGAAAAGAATTCTCAAAGAATATTATTATCCTCGAAAGAGAAATATGTTTTCTGCATTCATGCCGTCATTCGTAGATCAATTTCATATAAAGTAATGCATGCGTAGATGAAGGCTTATGTGCTACAGCTAAAGAAGATGACAAGTGCCGTGGGAGATTTCTGCTATGGCTGCTTATCAAACCATCGATCGGGGCCCAAAAACTCGATGCTGCTGAGGAAGCCTTGCAACTGTTCGGGTGGGAGAGTCTTTAACCAGCTGACTCTTCCAGAGGTATTTGAACCTGCTCCGATGTTTCCATCCTCTACATAGGTCATTTGGTACCTGAGGTTGCAGATGAAGAACAGAGCTCAGCATTTCTTCACCGTATTAGTTTCACTTGGGGAGATTCTAAGCTAGTAGCAGTAGTGGCATCGCAGATAGATTGTTCTTATATGACTTAGGTGATACAAGACGACTGTGAAGGAGGCAAGAGTTGCTTACTGATTTGGTATGACATGCCAAGCATCCCACCCTTCAGGCCTAATGGTGGATGGCATCCACGTCTTATGGAACACTACTGTGGAGTGTTGGTTCCATGCTCTTCCCAAGTAGGTCATTTTTGTAGCACGAATGGTGCAGTACTTGAACACGAACCCGCCAGGGCTGTCGGCACTCGTCTTGGCATGCGCAGTTAACCAACCGCCGTCCACCGAGTTCAGCACGCATCGCTGCGACACACAGTTTAAGCTCAATAACCAAGGTTACGACTATGATTTCTCTATACTAATAGAAGGGATGTTGTTACGATGCATCATTAAGCTTCGATCTATCTTGGGATGTAGGGAATAAAATACACTGTAGATGGATTGACCAAAGCCGAAGATGAAATCAATAGCGCCTTCGATCCAACACTTATCGAAGTGGTGTCGTCCTTGATAGTCACATAACGTGTCTTGGTAGCCGATGAAGGCGCAGTCGTGGAACGAGTTCCTGTCTCCTCCCACTAGTGCTGCTACTGCCTGCAGATGCCTTTCACTTCCGGACTTGAATGTGTTCTGCCAGGAAGCAAGATTATTACGTCTGTGTCAGTATAGTTGCAATGTGCAAAGAGAGAGAGAGAGAGAGAGAGCAGTGGTTTATCATTGAGGTTATATTCGAGCTAGGGATATAAGATACTGATGCTTGTAGTCACAGTAGTTTTGTCTGTTCAAGGTTGATCATTCCAAATTGTGATGTTTTCAGGCACAAGATTATGTCTCTGAGAGAGAGAGAGAGAGAGAGAGAGAGAGAGAGAGAGAGAGAGAGAGAGAGACTGATGTTCGTAGTCACAGTAGTTTTTAGAGCATGCGTTGCATTCTTCTTCTTTTGCTGCTATTGCTTGTGTATCTTTGCGTTTGCAGTGGAGAGTAAAATTAATGGTGCGGGATGGAATTCTTACAACAAATCCAATATTTCGAGCAACAAAATCGTTTGCAAAGACGCTGAAAGTGGAAGAGTTCATAGTGCCGAAACGCGACGCATCATCGCTCCACGTAATCAGAGTATTCTTCGAACCCTCGCCTTGCAGCACAATGAATCCTTTTGAGGCTGGTATCAAGACCTTCTCTCTGTAACAACACCACCAGAAAAATATATATATCTATATAGACCTGAAATTAAGATTACTACAATATTTTATTTTGAAATACATCATGATAATCATAATTTACATTCAAAATCATCCAGAAACTCTGAGATAAATATACTTCAAAAAGAAAGAGTATGATGGACAAACCTGTAAGTTCCTTGTTTGATATAAATTTGTATCCACTGTGAGTTGCCATCAGGGAGTGAGTCAATAGCAGATTGAAGAGTCGTGAAATTTCCTTGCCCACTTTGATCAACAATGATGACTCTTGTGATGTATGCAGCTCCATCTGTGGAGAAGACACAGCAACTCAGAGCCCACAGCAACAGCCACCACCACCACCACCACCTGAGGAACTGCTGCATCTTGAAACAATATCTTAAAACTGAGCTTGGAACAAATGGTTTGCAGAATATTTATAAAGCACTCTGAGACCTGTGTTGTTTCCTCATATATTCATGCATTTGCATTACATATTAATTTTCCAAGTTATATTTTGTATCTGAATATTGAGGCATTTGTGTTACCCAATTCAGTGTTTTAGATGGACAACACTCCTATGAATGGTGAATACATATCGAAATTTCATATTTTAGTCCAGGTTAAATGCTTGATCAAAATAATTCATAAAATATTATTTAAATTGATATAAACTATTATATTCCTCTTTCAGTTTTTATACATGGTATCGAGGCAAATACCGTCAACTACCAGTAATATAAAAAATATGAAAAATAATAAATATGAAGTTTTTTAGGGTACCAATATGAATTAAAAATTTTCCGATCTCTCCTTAAAGAACTAAATGATAACTAATTATAAGGAGATATATATACATATATACATATATGTATATAGGCAGTGTCATCTTCTATGCTGACATGGCAAGGTCAGTCGGTTGACTAAAGTGTTGAGTTCTAATTGATCAAAAATATTGATCATATCATTTACTTCTCCATTGTGCTCTAAGATGAAGACTCAATCAGGTTGAGGTACAATGTCCATTGTGAGATCTCTACAGTCATTGTGTGCGCATTGCAATGCTTGGGGCAATAGGTAGTAAGTTCATTGGAGGTAGAAGCACCAAGAAAGGGAGTAGCCATGACCAATCGTGATGGTTATGTCTAACACTTTAGATGCTTTGTCTAGGTAAAGTGGATCGAGTGTGAGGGTATGCTTTGGTCACAAAGGTTATGTCAAATGCTTGATATGCTTTATTAGGTTAAGACGTGCCGAGCATTAGGATATGCTTTGGTCACGATGGTTGCATTAGAGATATGCTATGGATGGCTTGCTTGGCACGGGTGCATCAGAGATGATTTGGTTGTCATGACCATCTCAAAAGCTTTAGATGCTTCATCTTGTTAGGGCATGTTCGAGTGCAAGAAGATGTATTAATTATGACACATTGAGCACAAGGAGATGTTTTTGGCCAAGAAGGTCACATCATACCCTAACCTTTGGACGCTCTGCGTAATTAGGAAGATGTTGAGCATAAGGAGATGTTTTGGTTATAAATGCTGAATTTAATGATTCGAATGCTTTGCTTTAGTTAGGACACAAAAGTGTAAAAAGATACCGTGTACGTGAACGTTACATAAATATCACAGATGACAATGTCATGTGTAGACCCCACATAGATGGTTCGTTAAGGTTGAGTTCTAGTTGAACTATCATTAGTTGGACTTGATTGGGTCATCGAGAACCCAAGATATGATTGTCTTGAATATTATGGTCAAATAGCAGTCAATTTGAGGATATAGTCATCTTAAAAGATATGATCACGAAGGTGGGTACAACCAACTTGCTTGAAGTTTACATCATGATCAAATCATGATCTGACCGGAAAGATAATTAACTTGAGCCTAAATTATGTATCTAAACTACCAGCTCTTATAGATCAATTCAAATCTTTACACCTACTTATTAAGCGTAAAAAAATATTTTATTTTATATGTAATATAACAAAAATTTATGTTAGAATTAAAATCAAATAATATTAGATTGATTCTTACAATACTTACTTTTTGATGCCATCGAAAAAGGATCTTTAGATCCAAAATCGCTATTAATTTATGAGGAGAACTAAACTCTCATAGTTCAGGAGGTTGAGAGAGAAATCGTAATATCTCAATTATGTTCTCTATGAAATATATTCTTTAACTAGATGTTTTATTTATTTATAGATGAGAACAGAGGATCTAGGATAAGTTATTAAGAGAATTCCTCCGATCAAATACATCTCCTAAGTAATCCTACCAGGACCCTGATATTATACTTCATAACAATTAATTCATCCCAAATATCCAATCTCTTGCCACATATTAACTCACATATGTGGTTTTTTTTGTGGTTAATGCATTGTGTTTATAATTAAATGATCCAGGGTTTGAATCTCATTATAAACGGTCTAATGCATATGGCTATGTAACATTTATATATGAAAGAAATGGGGGGGAAAAAAAGGATAAAAAGAGGGAGTCTGATACCAACTTGTAACATGAGACCTTGTATCAACCCTGAAGAGATCTACCTGGATGTTCTTTCAGAACTGATTCCTTCCACACAGCTTTTTACCAAGTTTACACAGCAGAGAAGCTGTCTCTAGTGTAGAGATAGTAAGTAGCTCACAACTGTGTTACCTTGGACAATTTAGAAACTAATCCACCTCTCAAATAACTTAAGATGTTAGATGCCAATTATAGCTGAATTCAAAGTAATGTTGTTCGGACAAAAAGGGCCTCTTACAAAGAACAGCATTGATTGGAATTTACAAATCCCTGTTTGTAATAAATTTGAATCAGAAGCCAAGCAAAAAAATCATATTAAGTGACATCTCAAACATAATTAAGAGTAAATAACAAAACATACACACAAGTGCATATAGTGTGTGGACAGCTGGTGGGCTATAGCCAAATATCTACACAACTAAGATGTTAAACAAAGACGGAAAACGAAAGCAAATCTTTACGTATGTCCAGGAACATAGTGATGCACCGTTACTCATATACACTGGTAGATCCCTCCCAAGTGCTTTCCTTCTCCCTTTTTAGCTTCCAAGTGCTTTCTGGATGTCTTGCTGCACAATTGTAAGAGAATAAGTCAAAAAATAAGAGAGATACTTTGTTGTCCCATATCGACCAGCATACCTCGATGGACGACGGAGACTTTGTTGTCCCATATCGACCGATGACCTTGCCTTCCTTGTCAATCAGAAACTTGGTGAAATTCCACTTGATCCTATTTCCCATAAAACCTGGTTTACTTGCCTTAAGAAACTTGTAAACAGCAACAGTCTCTGGTCCATTTACTTTAACCTATATGATAGGCACCAGAAAACACAACATTTAAACATGTAGCTTATGATTGTGACAAATACTGACAGATACATGAGAAAAAGGACATCAACCTGCATATAATTTGGTTGGTGAGTTCCATATTTCTTAAAAGGTTTTATAATCAGTGACTACAAAAATAAGTTACTAGGAATCACTACATGATACTCATTTGGCAGAAAAAATTACCTTTATTACTGTTCCATGGAACATGCTATGGTCTCAATACTTTCTGATTTCTTGGAAATGCCATTCTTTCTTGTTTTGAAGGCAAAGACAACCTAAAATTATGTTAGGTTCTCAAAGGCCTAGAGTTAAATAGATTGATGGTTGTTCAAAGAAGCACCGGGGCTCTCTACTTAGTATCATGACACTTCCACTGCTGCATCTGGTTGCAAATCTGCAAGCAAGATACATGCCAAACCAAGCTAAAGTCATTCATTGGCCCAGAACCTTCCATCATTGAGCTCTTTGTCCATGTATCCTAAATCACTTGAAGAAGCCACCTTCATTTTAACTTCTCATTTATCATTCTTCTTTAATACACAGAGATCCATGCTGAACCAATTACTGAAGGTTATAAAGCAAAATGCCTCTTCAGAAGATCAATAATAACAACCATGTATTTGTGAAATAATCAGGAAGCAAACTGAAGTGTCTACAGGTATCACAGATACAGTATTCTAGTCATTTTACCATAAACAACTAGTATTTTTCGCTGATTATCCAAATTGGTGATAAGTCTTTTCTCTCGCTCTTATCTTTTTTATGTTGAAGGCATAACTGAATCAGAGCAGAGTTGGAACAACACACTAACAGCAAATGCAGTGTCAATCACCAAGGAGCACTTGTGAAACTTAAATTATATATATATATATATATATATATATATATAGAGAGAGAGAGAGAGAGAGAGAGAGAGAGAGAGAGAGAGAGAGAGTTTATGTGATGTCATAGAAAATCAGGGCCTATAAGAGAAGCAACTACTAAGAATAGCATCATATTATGTCTTCCTAACACAATCTATTTATTGTTGCTCACAAGTAGATTCCAAGCACATAAGTCTCTGTAAGACATGTTCCACTTTTTTGCTTTCTTTTTAAGCAATGTCATGACACTACAAACTAATTATCGTGTGATTCAGAGTTTGAAAGCATAGGCCCCAAAATAAATGAACACTAAGTTCTATCCTAGTTATCCAACTCATGTCAGTACTACAAGAACTCAGGTTCCATCCCTAAGCAATGGACATTCAAGCAAGAAAAAGAGATTTGATACCAGTCTGGTTCACCCCTAACACAAAAAGTAGCTTTCTTTATTTGCAATTGAGTTTACTATAAACTGATCACAAGTTATATATAGTACACTATCCCTTAAGATGGACCACATTTTACACAACATCTATTCTAATCAAAATAGAGAAACTAAAGAACAAATAACTGCAAAGAGCATAGACCTAATGATCCAACCGGTAAGAAATATTTACCTTCTGAAAAATTGGAAACTCAGCCTTGAATCTTGTGCAAGCAAAGTCCTTTATTTCCTGCTCTGTCTGAGGTTCTTGATGCAAGAACTGATTGCATGGGAATGCTAAAATCTCAAAATCTGAATGCACCCAGCATGGTTCAGTGAATAGGCCCAATGGTGAAGAATATCATACATAAGTCAAAAACATAATTCACAAAGACCTTGCAATTTGAGATGCACCTACAAGCAAGAACCTCACATAGAAATGATGCAATAGAATAAAAGAATATGCAAACATGAAAGAACCATCATTCTCAGTCTCTCTACAGGAGTTTTTACCAAATATGCGGATATAAGTTTTTTCTGATTTTAGTACACTATAGAAAATGAAAATTGGCAGCTTTTCGTGCAATGCTTCCATGAGAGACACATGATGACATTTTAAAAACCAGATCTGAGATATCTATAGAGATACCTCAATATAAGACATCAAACTATCAGAAGCTAACTGTCCCCATGAGATAACAAACTACCATAGCTTTCTGTGCAAAGCATCCATAGGAAACATATGACGACATTTTAAAATACCAAATATGACATATCTATAAGATACCTCACTATAAAACACCAAACTATCAGAAGCTAATTGTCCCCATGGGACAACAGACTATCATAAGCTAACTGTTCGTAACACAATCCTATATCAAGTACTCCTACAACTATCATTTAAGAAGAACCTTCAAGATTGTTGCCAGCAACTATCATGTATACACATTCACAATTATGTATATATGTAAGGGCTGGTTGATTTTTTATGCACGCATATATGGACACAAATATATCAGTCAACAGCAAAATGATTCAACAATAACAACAAGACCATAAATCTTAACTATTTGAGGTCGGCTATATGGATCTTTTCCTGTCATTGAGATCTATAAAGAGTCATATTTAATTAGGTTCAGAATACTTAAAATATTTATTTATAGTTTCTATTAAAATCTTTTTAGGTCTTCCTCTACCTCTTCTCATAACACTAACATTAATTATTTCACCTCTTCTGACTACTGTATCCAAAGGTCTTCTCAATACATACTCATATCATCTTAAATAATTTTTTCTTATCTTATCCTCTATCGAAGCGATATTTAGTTGTTCACGAGTAAAAGCATTTATTTTTCTATCTTTCCTGGTAACTTCACACTTTATCTCAACATTCTCATCTCAACAACACAAACTTTTTGTATATGTTATTTCTTAACTGCTCAATACTCAAACCCATAAAGTATTGTTCGTCTCACAATTGTCTTATAAGATTTTACTTTTGATCTTAAAGGTATCCGATGATCACACAAGACTCCTAACGCTCCTCGTCATTTTAACCATCTTGTTTTTACTCTATGAATAATATCTTTATCGATCTATCCATCTTATTAAATAAATGATCCAAGATACCTAAAACGTTTAGTTAAAGGGACTTTTTGTCCATTCAATCTAACTATATTATCTTGTCTATTTCTTTAATCACTAAAATTACATTTTATATATTCAGTCTTAGTCCTACTTAATCTAAAACCTTTAGTTTATAAGGCTTGCCTCCATAACTTAAGTTTATAATTAATTTCACTTAGGATCTAATCAACTAAGACAATATCATCAGTAAATGATATACTCCAAGGAAGTCTATCAAGTAACTAGTAAGTTTATCCGTTATCGATGTGAAAAGGTAGAGACTTAATGTGGATCCTTGGCGTAATCCTATGCTAATAGGAAACTCACTAGATACACTCCTTATCAAGGTTCGCAATACCGTACCATACTGGTATTTCGACCTGGGCTCGGTACCGGTACGGTACAGTGTACCGAGCGGTACACTCAGGTGTGCCGAGTACTGTAGCACTGCTACAGTGCTACAATGCACTCGGACCGATAACAGGTGGTCCGCGTACCGGCAACCAGTTAGACCGGTACGTACCGCCCGTACCGGGCGGTACAGTTCGGTACTGCAGACCCTGCTCCTTATATTCTAATACTAATAGCTACATTATCATACATATTTTTAATAACATTAATATAATTAGTGGATATACATTTCTTTTCTAAAACTCACCATAATAAATCTCTAGGAATCGTATCGTATGCTTTCTTTAAGTGAATAAAAATCATATACAAATCTTTCTTTTTCTCCCTATACTTTTTTCATTAATTGTCTTAATAAATAACTAGCTTTTATGGTTGATCTTCCAAACATAAAACCAAATTGATTTTAAGATATATTTATTTCAAGCCTTATCCTGCTATCGATAATTTTTTCCTAAATTTTCATAATTTTCATAGTATGACACATGATTTTGATTTCTCTATAATTTGAATAATTTTGTATGTCACCTTTATTTTTGTAAATTGGCACTAAAAAACTCTTTCTTCATTTATCATGATTCATGCATCTTTCCAAATCTCATGATTTTGTTAAATAAGCTAATTAACCAAACTACTCGATTGTCCCCTAAATTTTTTCAGACCTTAATACGGATACCATTAGACCCCACACTCTTAGCCATTTTTATCTTTTTTAATGTGACTTTTACTTCATCAGCTCTAATTTTATGAATAAATCTATGATTATTAAATCTATCATTATTATTTATCGTTAAATCTAAACCTTATGTGGAATATTTATCAAATAATTTATAAAAATAATTTTTCCATCTTTCCTTAATCTTGTTATCATTAGCAAGTATTTTTTTATCTTCATCTTTAATGCATCTAATATTACTTAAGTCCTTACACTTTCTTTCCATAACTTTAGCAATTCGTCATATATCTTTTCACCATTCTTAGTACCTAATTTATTATAAAAATTATAATAAGCTTTATATCTTGTCATACTAACCGCATTTTTAGCCTCTTTATATCTTTTTTTAGCCAAATGACTCACTAACTAAATTTAGTATAATAGAAGGAAAATATTTTCATCAGTTAATTCAAGCTGCATATGTTTTTACTGTGCCTAAGCAAACCAAGAGAGACATTAGTCACTATATTCTTTTGTCCTCTCAAAATGCAGCAGAGAGTCATATGGGACAAGAAAGAAATCTTAAGAAAAAAAATCAACTAAGAACTAGCAATTAGTAAATGAATAGTCTTCTAAAACTTTTATGCAAATGAATTCACTATTTGAAAGACAGTCAACATGGAATCAGTACACTGTTTGGAGAACAGTAAATGGATTCAACACCTGCTGACTCAGAGTTTAGAAGAGTAATATAGAGAATAGGGATACCTAAAGAAATGTAATACATAGTATGGTCCCATTTTCATTTCATTTAAACAGGACTAAATAATCTCCTTTGCCTCCAAAAGAAACAAAATCATTGTCCTGCAAATGTTCTTATGTGTGATGACAAACACATATTCTGAAGATAACCGAAATACATATTATCAGTGGCCATTATCTATGTAAATTTGCTATCATATCTTTCCATCATATCAACCACAGCTTCTTTATTATCTAACCGAACTTAAAAACTAAATCATGTACTCTTTAACAAAAGTCAAGAAACCACTATCCTATGCGTAAAATCTAATTTCCATCCAGCAACCACCAAAGACATATCAAGCAAATGATTATGGATTTTCTGAAGACAGGATCATAGATATGAATGTTTTCTTCGATCAAAATTCTTAATTCAACTTCCAGACAGGCTGTCAGAAATCGTATCTCCCATGCTATAGTATTACATCCAATCATGAAACAGAAACCAGCCAACTATGCGCTTTTGATACAATTATATGTTCAACTCAGCTATCTATCCTGCTGACTTGATTGTGCCGTCTAAAACTTGCAAATGAGTTTTCCTCCATAGGAAACAGGAATATCTGGTGCAGACACCATCCAAAATCCAGCCAAATTAACCTAGATATTCAGTAACACACCGCTGGATGTATCAGAAGAATACTAGTACCTTTTGTGACATTCCAAATACACGACTTTCAACCAAAATATTTGATGAGCATGCCAAATCAAAAGAATTCCACGAAGAGAAGCTCCCGACGTGAGCATGAAACAAACCTTTGCTTTTATACTTGTTGTACAGTTCAGTCAACTGGGTGTAGTTGCTATTCGTGAACCCACTGTTCCAGAATCCAAAGAAACGATCATTTCAACACGATTCCACCGCCGAAAGACGAATTTGATGGCAAAGAAGCCAAGGAAAACGGCGATTGTTCAGAGAAACCTAAAGCGGAATACCATTTGGAGGCGACGTTGACGACGAGGAGCACCTTGCCCTTGTAGATCCCCAGATCAACGTCCCTGCCGCTGCCATCCTGAACAACAAACCAAAGATTCCACCATAACAGAATCCAGAAACCAAAAAGATAACAAAAGATAAAGAGACTCCCAAGGAAATTTTGACCTTGACGGTGAATTGATGGACGGAAGTCTCCGTCGGCGCGGATTGGTAAGCCCCCATCTCCCGCTTCCAACACCCCCTTCCGCAGCCCCCTCCTCGTCTGGGTCGATGGACACATCACGGCCGAGGCCAGATCGAATAGATATCGCTACCCGTCATAACGGCACAAATGCCATTATATTTATTATAACGATATCTCGTTTATAACAGTTATTGTAACAATTGATATCTAAAAATAGCGGTGTGCAAATTCAAGTCAAAGTCAAGCGGCACAACTCAGAGGACTCTTTGCATAATGGAGGAAAAACATGGGCCCACCAGGTAACACGTGGGTCCAATATCCACGTAGGCGAACACATTATTCAAGGCTAAGAAATGTTGTTTTTAACACACATTTCCTTGATGTGGTTGATTTTTTCCTGAGTATTCAATTCATTTTTTTTCTTAATATAATATCGTTTCACTATAATTATTCATAAATTTCTGATATAATTCATTTGTTTTTATTTAATTTTTCAGTATTTGACTATTTATTTATAGAGTTGGGGGTAAAACTTTCCTTTTTAATTGAGTTTGATAATATTTATTATTTTTATGAAGTTTTTAATTGTTTCTATATGTATATTAATTTTTTTTTAAACATAGATTTTAGTTTTCCGACTAAAGCATCGGAAAGTTTTGAGTTTGCTCGATTTCATATACGAGTACTTCGAATATTAAATTGGCCCAAAGCATTTATTTTCACGATCTTTTTCCAACAGTGGCTTGACTGAATCGACCTAAAGTGCTCCCTTTTTTCCGATGATTACACAACTAATTCAACCTAAAGTACTCTTGTGATGGTGCAATCGAATCGTCCCAAAAAATCTCTTTCAATGACAACATGATTGAATCATCCCAAAGCACCATTTTTGAATGACTATATAACCAAATTGGTTCTAAATATTTTTTTTAATATATTGTAGCCAAATTAGCCTAAAGTGACCCTTTCGATAATAATACGATCGTATCGACGCGAACTACTCCTCTCGATGACAACGTGCATCGAATTAGCCCAAAACATCCTTTTCAAGCATGATCAAATAGACCTAAAGATCTTTTTCGACTATAAGATGGTTGAGTTATCCTCTTTATAATCGATAGTCAAATAAAAATTTATTTATGCCCCAACTCCACTACACACATCGAGGCACGATGGAGGGCGAGTGATATAGGAGTAATGACATAAGGACTATTGATACTTCGACACCATGTGATTGACACCTCGATGTCATGTGGTCAATGTCTCGATGCCATGACACCTCGACATCATGTGGCCAGCAACTCAACACCATATGGTTAACACCTCATAATACCATGTGGCATACACCTAGACATCACATGATCGACATATTAATATTATATGATTTGACACCAAAGCTAAATCTTGGTTGACATAATTTTATATTTCGAATGTTGCAACTGCCTTATCATTTGGATTTAGTGTAGCATGATTACATCCAATGTTGGAGGAAAGATGTAATGGCTCCCAACAATAAACCACCACTTCAAGTGTAACAATTAAAAACTTTACTATAAAAAGATTATTCAAGTATATTCTTTGGGACTCACTTTTAAATGTATTTGAATATTAAAGATTACGCACTAATCTAATTCTTTAAATCCTCTACTAAATTAAGCTTTGAAGAGACTTTGTTAGATATGCTCTCGATGTAATTTTAAACACATGCTAAATTAGATGAACTCAGAACTTTCTAGCGTCAAGCGGAAGACCAACGTAGAAAAAGATTTTGGTTTGCTTCGAATTAACATCCTACTCTAACAATCAAAATTTATTTTTAATATATATTAAAATAATAATTACTATTTAGTTTGCTTATGCAATTTCAATCATGGTGTAAAAATTTTGTTTGCCAACTGGACTCACATAAGCATGCATACAAGCACAAATGCATATTGACTGATGAAGATGGTATGATTGATGATATTATGTATGACAGGTGATTAACTTGTTTTGTTATAATCAAAATACTTTTTTTCCTTACAATTTCATCTTATAGGAATTATGAAAATTAGGGGGGCCATTATTACAATTTCATCTTATCGTAATGGATATTGACATCATATATACAAATAAACATGCAAGGACCACAAATTATGCAATCAATTTGGATCTCTAGATCCCATATATTGAGATACAATCCCTTGGAATAGCTTGTGGCCTACCACAAACTGGACAGAAATATCTATTGCACTTTAGGTTCCAACCACAGCTCATTATATACAATTTAATTTTGGATAAAAATAATTTCATTAATAGGTAAAAATCATAGACACAAAATTAAACAGGATTAACCTAACACCTTCCATCAAACAGTGAAATAGTTGAGCTTACAAGAAAGAAATTGATCCATGCTTCATGTTATAAGATGTTCTGAAGACAATTTCTGTCCAGTTTTGTGAGCTTGATGAATGTGAAGCTTCAACATTGATCTGCATGATATAGTCAAGCAGGATCTCTTTCATGGCACAGATCACTGATGGAAACTGATGTGCAACCTAAGCAAGAAGAAAATTCCACAGTTAGAACAACACCAAGATTCTTCCTGCCAACTAATTAGACCACTTGAAGGAGATGGTGGATTGCCTGATCCAGCAGAGGATGCACATCTGAAGAATTGCATGAAGAACTCGATGATGAAGTCGGTAGGGATGTCGGGCTCAGCAATTTATTGTTGCGTCTGAGGTCCCAAGAGATTACGTGAAGAGAGCTACAGTTCAAGAAAAGTCCAAAAGACTAGAAAACGATCTCAGCATTAGGAGGAGAAAGCATACGGACGAACCATTGAACAAAGGATCCAAAGAGGGTTGATCGATGTGCAGAAGGCACTCTTCCTCGACATCATCGTCATCATCACACTGTTCATGTTCTTTTTCAATCCGGAAAGCGTATCGTTTTCTCCAGCAATTCCGAGCAGTCATTGACTCCGTCAACACCACTTTGCTATAATGTAGTCAAGTCAATCAGATGAGTTCCATGTCTGTTCTCGCTGTTCATCTCTAGCAATTGGGAGCCTCAAGCGATGAAGATGGAGCAAGAACAACCGAAGGAAGGAGATACGAGCATCAGGTTAGACATCGTTCCGCTTACGAACCGACGCGGCAGCAGTAATTTTGTTGCCAGCCAACTCTCCTTCGAGCCTCAGTCTGAGTCCAGCGACGCGCCACCGACATCTCGAAACAGTAGCAGCAAGCAAGCACCTGAGAAGAAGCTGACGCTCTTCGCCTTCCGGCTGGCTCTGCTGGAGAAATCTGCCAGTGGTCTTGGCACGCTAGCATTCGTCTGGGCCACCGTCGTCCTTCTCGGTGGCTTCGCCATCAAGCTCGAGGGGAAGGATTTCCTGTTCGTGACCATAATTCTCGTCATCGAGAGTACCAGAATCTTTAGCCGCAGCCACGAGCTGGAGTGGCAGCACCAATCGGCATCGACGTTGGGAGGCGCCGGGACGTACAGCTTCCGGGCGCTGCAATCTAGCTCCCGATTATTCTTTCGGGCCCTGAGTGCCGCCTTCAACCCGTTCTCTGTTCTCCGAAGACATGGTGACCGAAGCCGAAGGCCTACGAGAAGTAACCGAGCGGTCGGATCGTCCCGGGACGATTCTGCGGTTGAATCCACAGCTCAGCGGACATGGCATGGTCCTGACGTTCCACTGATTCCTTATGCCGGCTGGGTGTTCATGTCGAAGAACATCAGCAGGGTCCTCTCATGGCTTCAACTCTTGTCGGCCTTGGCCTGTGTGGCACTGTCCCTGCTGCGCCTTATTCAGCAGGACTACGGCAACGTAGAACAAGATAGCAGGAACAGGAAACCAGCACTGAATCTGTTCTACGCGCTGGCACTCGCGGAGGCTCTCATCTTCCTGATGGAGAAAGCCTACTGGACATGGAGGATCTTATACTGCAATCTGCTGGAGACTGTCAGCCGAGAGTGTGAGCTCGGAGAAGGCGGAATAGTCTCGATCAGGCGCTTCTTCTACGACGCTTACGCAAAATGCATCGATGGCAGTGTCTTCGACGGCCTGAAGATGGATCTGGTGACCTTCGCAAAGGAACTCCTGAACTCCGAGTTCCGTGATGAACAGCTAATCGGCGCTCAAGTCCTGGAGAAGTTTGTGAAGAGCGCCAAGTTCGCCGACGACACGCTAAGGAAGATCGGGACCTCGACGTGGGTGATAGAGCGACTCGTCGAGATGCTGAACTGGAAGAACCCGGGCGAAGAGGAGATCAGGAGGTGCGCAGCAGAGATCGTGTCGAAACTTGCAGGGAAGAGGACGAACGTTCTTCGGGTTGCTGCTATTCCAGGTGCAATGGAGTCGATATCGTCTCTGCTCCACGGTGGCAAGACCTCCAACATGACACCCCATGAGATGTCCAAGAGATCCGATGCAGCTGATGGCACGAACTACGACTTCTCGGTCTTTAATTTGCTGGGTCTGCTGATACTTAAGAAGCTTGCAGCTGACCATGACAACTGCTGGAAGATCGGCAATGCCCGAGGTCTCCTGCCAAAGATCATAGACCTCACTAGTGCTAGCAAAACTCTGCTCAGGAATGATCGAGCACCAGACTCACAGATCAGAACAGTGAAGAGGTCATTGCAGGTTGTGAAGATGCTGGTTAGCACAACCGGGAGCACTGGCAAGTTTCTCCGGCAGGAGATATCGGAGATTGTATTCACGGTGAGCAACATAAGGGAGATCATACAGAATGGAGAGAGCCACATGGTGCTGCAAAAGCTGGGAATTGAGGTACTAAAAAACCTGGCCATGGATGACAATGCAAAGGAGAAGATTGGAAGCACTGGAGGAATTACCAAGCTGCTCCTGTCGAGCTTCCTCAGGCCAGGATTCACAGAGGATCAGAACTTATTGAGTAATGAAGCAGGAGTGACGCTGGCAGTGTTGACATTGGAGAGCATTAACAATTGTGATCGTGTCTTGAAGGAAAAGGAGGTGTTGGAGCAGCTCATGGGGGCACTGACCGAGCCTGTTCTTCGAATAAATGCTTCGAGAATTCTGCGTAATTTGTGTGCCTACAGTAGAGCTGAATGCTCCGATCGCATAGGCAGGATGACTGCTGCCATGCCCACTGTAAGCCTCTATCTCAACTTAAGACTGACCATGAATCATTGCCTCTAACAATTGAATTACCAGAGTTATGCATGTTTCACATTAATACATGAATTTGACATTAAAGAAAAAGGAATCAATTACTATCATTTGAAAAAGAAGAGAGCAGAAAATCTTAATTCAGAACTAGAGCAATGAACTTTCATTATCAGTATCGCATAGATATTCAACAAAATTAATATCAGAATAAAATATAATGATGCAAACCAATCGATAAAAATAGTGGCAAAGTCATAGACTTTGAATTGTGAGAAAGGAGACACCTAATTTGAATTCCTGTTCACCAACCCACACTGGCTGGAGGGAATTATTCTTATGGAAGTCTCGATATGCCTACTTTTTTTTCATATTTTATATTGGCATATTAGCCTGCATGATTGGACTTTCAGTTCAAATTGTACATCCAAAGAATATTTTGTGCCAAAGAAGCAAGTTGAGGGGAAAAAGAAATAAGATATTATTGGCCATTACTGCCTTATTTTAACATAACCCTTTTTCTCGTATATGAATGCGTCTGAACATTCGTATACAAGGAATTAAATCCTAGGCTCTTCCCTATGCCGGCTTCCCTTTGGTCCAGTGTGGTATAGCATGTAACATCACTGAAAAATAATGCGGAATTTAAGTGTCTGTATAATCGAGTTCAGTAGGATTATTGCATATCAGTAGTCTTATACATTATATGGAAATACCTCAATACTTGGATCCATACTTCCTGAAAGGTTTCTTATCAATTGGACAGTTAAATTGCTGCCTTTGCTCATTGTTACCCATAAACAAGTCCAAATGGCTTGCTAATCCACTCAAGAGTTTAGTGCTGACCTGTAAGTGATTAACCCTTTCAGCATTAAGTCCCTTAGCTTTAGCTTACCAGAAGTCTCTCTCTCAGTTATGATTTTCCCAGGGTGCAATACATTAGATGAATGTTGCATATAATTATCATGTTTATTATCTTCAGTCTTTACATCTTTAATTTGATAACTATGTTGTTCCTGGTAATTCCAGTGTGGAACTTCAATTAAAGAATGATTTTCACTAGTTCGTCATATCAGGCCACTTTTTCACTCTCTTTTTTTCTCTTTTTTTTTGTTGCAAAAAAAAAAGGCTTAGCTGCACAAGGTATGGAGAGCATTCAGTGGCTCTTTAAGCCACTTTGACATGATGTTTGAGTAACAAGTAAATGCTGTTGTGAAATAGGATTCAATTCTCAAAGCACAAACTTAGAAATTTTGATACTGAACAATGAAGATGATTCAACCAATAATGTAAGAATTAATAAGATAAAAACATTTTAAAATTACAATATTATTTAATTATTTAAGATATTCCAGGTAATATCTAAATTATGATTTTAAGTTTTGGGAAGCTACAGAAGTCCCTGCTTGACTGTATTGTGCCAGTTCGGTCTCACACAGTAGTTTGTGCCAACACACCCTTCTGCATATTTCATCATATGTTGCTCAATACATATGCCCCACACCTGGCACACACCTTTCTGAATATTTCATCTCATGCTGGTCAACACATAGGTGCCACACCAGTACTGCTTATCATGTCTATCATGCCAGCATAATATCAGCATTGAACTTGTCAGCCAAATCTGAATCCTTAATCCTGAATAAGGGGTGTATGAAATGTTGAAGGATTGGATAAGTCATTCAAATTTCAGATGAATACCTTATAATTCACCAACAAAATGATAGATATCAAGTCCACAGATTAACATTCTTGTTTTCTGAACAGGTATTGAAATCGATTATGGAGGCAAAAGAGAAACTACTAGAAGTATCTATTGGTCTAACTACACAGATCTGCAAACTCATGGATCCTGATGAATTTGCTGAAGCACTTAGGCAAGCTAGCATTGAAGAAACTGATCTTGTGGAGAAGCTTGTTCGGACACTGGAAAAATACACATTTCCAGAAATTATGGTCCCAAGAATAAGGAGGTTTGTGATTGAGCAAGCTATTTGGATGATGAAATCCAACAGAAACAGTATCCAGTTGTTCAAAAAATTTGAGATGGAGAATTTATTGGGGTCTGTAGCAGAGACCACATCACAACTTGAGTGCTTTCACATTTTCTCTGGTAGTGTTGGACTGATCCAGCACAGTAAACCCTTATCCTCTCTTCTAGAGACAGCATTGGACCTAATGATTGATAATTGAAATTTGAACAAACAAAAAAAAATTTCCAGCCAAATTATTCCCTGATGAAGTCAGAAACTATACCAGTTAGCAGCTGGGAAGAAGCAGAAGATTTATGCGGTTCCGTAAATATCGATTTTGTTGACTAAATGTTGTTACAGCCTCTCTTTTCTTTACTACTTTATCAGACTCATGAAGATATGTATTGTCATATTCTTGGCTAAAGTAATAAAATTTCATATTATGATTTCACACAGCAGAAGGTTCTTCTTGTGTTTTGGCATCGAATTGTTTTTTGCTTCTTGTAGAGATGGAAAGCATGTGAATAATTTCTTTGAATTATGATGACAACTCTTTTTATCACTTTAAAGCTAGAAGATGACACTACAAGAAACATTTTGAATAGTAGCTGTGAGTGAAAAAAGCATATGAATGTGGCCAATACAAGCAGAATCCAACTCAAACTTATTAAGACAGATAATCTCAAAATTTTTGATAGCCATAAGTGATCACATTGAGCTTTTGATCTAATAACTAAGATTTTTTATTTGTCATATCTTTCTTTCTAATATGATATTTAACTAATTTTAACATAAGAAGACTGATGATCATGATCAACAATAACTTGTGATTATATGACTTGTTGCTGCCAACATTCTTGTGAACAATGAACGGAGGCATCATTAGTGCTGGAAACCCTCAAAATTGCACAAATTATATCACAAAGGATGGTTATTATTTTGCAACTCTTTTTCTGACACAGTTATTCTTCACTTAGGATAAATTTATGGAACCAATCTTCCTGGAGAATAAGAAACTAGCCTTCTCAAAATATACTCTAAATAAGAAAACCTGTAAATTTTGTATAGGATCAAAGTTGACCTTAAGAGAATGATTCCCACTCAATAATTAGCCTATTTGATGCCACATCTATTGATGTCAACTAAACCTTTGTCTCAAATTGGTTCTCTAGTATTTACTTTATGTTATCCTTCTCTTCTTGAGGATGCCAAGAAAGGATGATCTATGAATGATAATAATAATATTATCAGAAAACTCTGCAGTGCCAAATTAACAACTTTGTTCTGTCCATGTCTGGAATTGAGATCAGTTGGAAATGTAAGTTGGAAGCGAAGAGAAGCGAGCCTACTTAGAGCAGAATCTACTCAATAATCGCTGGAAGAATCATGGTTCAAAGTATCAGGCCAGCACGGATACCAGTCACTGATACAGTATATAAATCCATATAGACAGTACCAACAAGATTAGGCCGAGAGTAATGAAGTGTATAAATCCATATAGACAGTACCAACAAGATTAGGCCAAGAGTAATTAAGTATATAACTCAACATATTTATAGCAAATTGCCTCACCGAATAACAGCATAATTTACAGGGTGGATTGTCGTCAAACGATATTTCAGTAGCTTCGATTCTATGAAAAACCTAAACGTTTCATGTTTGCTGAACTCTGAATAACACATAAGGCCTGGCTTGTATTGGAAAATGACCTTAATTATGCTGGAATCTGAGGAGAAGGCATCTGATCACCTACTTCAGTAGTTTGCGAGTAATGGGGATCACTGATTGCTGTGTCATTGGGTAATATCGGTGTACTGCTTCTAAAGATGTGCTTTCTGCACCGCTGGAATATGCCATCATACAATAGATCAAATTGTACTCCTGCTCTCTCCCGATTTACTATGAAAAATATGTGATCGGCTTCGATGATCTTGTAGTACCTGAAAGAACAGCAAGAAGTTTTGATTGATACAAACATCCAATGACATGAATTCTAAATGCAAACCAAACATGGCCAATGTTTGGCACAGAAGAAGATTACGGAAGACATCAGTCCATGTCACCAGATCTATAGCTGAAACACATGATTCTTGGCATAAAGAAGCATAAAACAGCGAGAATATGAACAGAAAGGGTTGTAAACACACTTCTACCTGCACAACTTCTCTGAAGCATATTGTGTGTAAAGGAGATTTACTGCTTTAAAAACATTCGAATGATTATTCCAGTATATAATTTTGCTACGTAGTTTGTAAAAATTTTTTGAATATAATGTTCTGCAGCTTTTATTGTCAACACATGAAATTGATGCATAACAAGGAGATTAAGTAGAGAGTTGAATCGATAATTTATGTCTTACAAAACATAGATTAAATGACATTAGGAATCCTCAACCTGAATCATATCAAGTAGAAAGTGGTTTACTTCAAGGATAGAGCAGATTACTTAATGCAAATGTGGATCATGAAGAGCAGGATCACAAACCAGATTCCTGGTTGCAAAGGATGGCATTTGGAGTCATCCACAACAAAGAAGCTCGGGTGTTCGACAGGCAGGCGAGGATGAGTCATGGATATTGTGTTAAGAGCTCCATCATTGTCTTGCCAGTCTTCATCCCTGTGCCAGTAGTCCAAAAGAACTCATGTTAGCTTTGCTCCACAATTCCCTGCTTCAGATCATGAATCTGCACAGGAAGAAGACCCAGTCACCTGTAGTCTTTATGTGGTGGCGGCACGCCGTGAGGGAAACGCCACTGGCACATCTGCAGGACTGGAATGAAGAGCAATGGATGGATCCCCCAAATGCTTGAAGGCATTGTGAGGCCAAAGACCTTCTTTGTTCTCTTGGTCGCGTAGCTGAAGTAGAATGTGTTGGGGAAGGTGCGAAGCCCAGAGTTGAGCTTGATCGAGCCTTGAATGGTGAGGTCAGGCACGATCCAGTCTTCACAAGCGAAAGGCCCAGTGTTGTTCGAGAGCAGATCAACTAAACCTGAAATCCCCGTCCACCTCCATCCCATCCGAAAGTGATCGAATCCGAAGTTGTAGTAGTTCTTGAGCCATGCAGCATCCAGCCAGTCGTAGACGATGACCCCCAGGCGGCACACCTGAAGCAGGCATATCGGTTTCAACAACCTCCCGTTCTCGGGCCTGCAACAACATCGACGGTGAAGGATTCATCGACAACAAAGCGTCCAAGGCTAGAAGAACTTGTCGTGGAGATCACTCACTGCATCCCGTCGTAATATGATCTGGTGGTTCCGTTTAATGCGCCGGAGAGGGAAGTGATACTCAGCACCCAGTCCTCAGAAGTGTCATGGCCAGTGAATGCCTGTTGATTCACAGCACATGTTGGAGGTGATGAAGACGAAGTCAAGGAGATGGAGTGAAGCAAAGGAGGTACCTTGTCCGCAAGCATCTGCTGCAGCACCCTGGCGACCTGAACGCCCGCCGAGTGCCCCACGAAATGAACAGGATGGTGTTCATCCCACGAAGGATAGTGGCCTGCACTCCAATCGATGGAGAAGAATGGATCAACGGAATGGAACTTGAGACCTGGTTCATAGAGAAATCATTAGAATGATTGGTTTCTACCTTACCTTGTTCATAGATCTTCCCGAATTGCAAGTGCCCAAACTGCAAGCTGTGTTCTTCTCCATAGTCTACCTGCCCTCCCTTCAAATAGTAGAACAGCTCCCGTGCCCTGAGACCATGGAGCGGAGTGGCAATCCTTCCAGTTGATCACAAGATTCAGTTCTCGAGCAGACCTACCTGTCATAGATGCTGGTTAAGGATCCTAAATCCGGCACCAGAACGCGGTCGTCCTTCTTCTCTGCGCCGGCGAAGTAGGACAAACCTCCGAGCCTCTGCAACCCCGTGGCAAACAAGATTTAGCACCATTTCAGCAACAGAGCACGCATGCTTGAGCTCCCAAGAAATGGCATGCACGTACCCCTTTGCCGAATCCAAAGATTCCATGCACCAGAACGATCGGCGGCGGCGAACCCTCGAGAACCAGCACCTTCTCCTTGCTCTCACCTTCCTTCCCTCCGGTGCCCAGGTCGACGACATTGGGCCTGAGGCAGTCGGTCAGGACCTGAAAGAGATCCGACGCCATGGCGGAGCTCAAGATGTAGAAGGCGAAGAGCAGGTGCGTCGCCATACTGACGAAGAGCTCGATCAGGCTGAGGATTCCGATCGACAGCCCCGCCATTTCTCCTCCGAGAATTCCACAGAACAACAGCTCGAGCCACGAACACCTCCTCCTCTTCCTCCTGTTCTCCTCTTCCAACAAGGATGATAGAAGCGAACGGAGTGCAGAAAGGAAGAGGAGAAGAGAAGAGACACGGAAAGGCTAATGGACCTCCTCCTCCTCCTCTACGACTGTCTCTTTCTCTCTCTCTCTCTCCCTCTCTCTCTCCCTCTTTCCTTAGGACGAGGGGAGTGGAGAGATAGACTTCTATATAAAGCACACGGCACAGTGGAACGAAGGAACATGGGGACATGCAGTGTTTGCTACGCACTTCACAACAGCGTTCTCGGTTACCTCTCATTCATGCTGCTGATTGGTTGTTGGATGCTGGCCCAGTGTGGGGCCATGGTGACGTGTCTCTCTGTTGCACCCAGAAACCAAAGATTCAGGGACACGTGTTTGCAGACCGTCACATCGACCCACCTCAGCATGCCGGCAAAGAAGCACAGGATTTAAGCACCTCTTGCATGGAACAGAGGTCACAACAAATCTGTCTCCCTTCCCAATGGATTCGCAGGCGTGTCTTTGCTTGGTTTCACTGATCGGACGCCAACAAAGCTGAATGTCCCAACCTCCAGCTGATCTCCAAGCAAACAAATGGGGGATATGTTGATTGGGAGAGTAATCATTCGATCAGTTGATCTGTAGCAATCTCTTTTACCATAAGATGAAGGGATAAAAATAAAAGATCTTGAATTGATGAATGTAAAGAAAAAGGTAAAAAGGAAATATATGGTTTCATCTTACAGTCTGGTGATTGAGGCTGACACAGTCATTCACTCCACCAAAACCAGTGTTTTTGACCAGTAATAACTATTCTGAGTGCCATTCATTGAGCAACTCTTTCTGGTCACTGATTAATCCTCTTCTTGAGCTTGCTGGATCTTTCTCTTCCTTGGAGAAAGGGCAGAACACTCCAGAAAGACCACATGAGTGTTTCGTTTTCCTTGATCGATCAGAAATGCAAATCACATGCACAAAGATATATTGGAATCTTATCTTGTTTCAGCCACCCAGACAAAGGTCTCTATCTGATTTGACATGGAGGTCTCCAATCTCTAGGTGGCCTAAGTATTTAATTCAGAAGCAATTGCAGCTGTGCATGAAAGATTTAGGCTTGCAGCTGTAGTGGTGCTTAGAGATTAATTTCCTAACATACTGTTCTTGTGGGGAAACATCAGGTTGTGTTGTCATTGACAGGCAATCTCAGGCACATTTTTGTTACATATACTGAGGGAAAAGATTTCTGGTTCATGAAAGGCATGTAGTTCCATCCCTTCATTAGACTTTTAACCTTCATTTGTCTCTTAGAATATTGGATTGTGTATATTGATCCTCATCTCATATTGATCGAAATATAATATATTATATTACTTTTAATCATCTTTCATGTGCAGAAACAATTATTTGGTTGGTAGTAAAGATGAAAAGGGATGTGTGACCTATGAAAGGCAGTAAGAGTTCCAGTCTAATTTTCCAACTCTTTAGCTTCTATTTTTGATCTCTCTCATATGCAAAGCACATATTTATCTATTACTGAAGTTTGTCCTCACAATCAAAAGTAGCTCAACTTTTCTCCAAAAGGAGTCAGTGAGTTGTCAGTGGAAATCAATTTAAACATCAGCTAGGTCAGAACCTATGTGCCCCATTGAATCCAGAAAGCAAGTAGGATTTATTTTGATGAGCAATAAGGTGGCTTCCTTCTGTGGAACTCCATGACATCATAAATCAAATTCAACTAACCTATTGTATGAAGGATGCAGCTTCATTAGTCCAAAACTGATGTAGTGGTGGGCAGCAAAGGCCACTAAAATTCTGACAGCTTCACAATGTTGTCAATGTCAGTTTATTGATCTAAATTTATAAGCTGTACACCATTGTTTAGACTAGTCTCTTTTTGCTAGTGGAATAGTATAACAAGGAAGGAATGCAAGTAAGCTGTAACAGTTTAGGGCAGTCAATGACTTACCTTGGAATTGTATGTAGACTGAAGCTTGTACAGCTTTGAACACTTCAATGTTGAAGAGCTACAAACTCCATCACAAGCAACATAGGACATGTTTCTAGAGGAAAAGAACTAGTGGGCATGGATGAGGTGCTAACTTGTGCTCATTGAGTTGCTTACTTGTAGGTAGGAAAAAGGGCAAACAAGTATAATAAGATATGAGGGAGGTTGATCATCAGAAAGACCAAGAGAAGATGGAAGTTTGTGCTGGTTGCCAGTTCCAATAGGTCAGATGCACTCAATTCCTCAAATTGATGAACAACTACTGTTAGTATCTGAAGATCTGAAAAAAATGGATGGAAATCATAAAGATTTTGTGAAGGAGAAGGTTCTGCAGATTGCAAGTCTGCTACTGATTCAAATGACAGTTGTTGTATGTTAGGTATGCAGCAGAAACATGTGAATCATAAACCTGAATGCAAGCCCAAAGGTAAAGATTTTCTGGTAGATGGAGAGAGGAATGTGTTTAATGTAAAGGAAGTCTTCATCTGCTTTTGAGAACATCAAACCCCAGGTGGTTGGACCTCCATCAAGGAGTGTCACTCCCACAAAATACATGATGTTTCTGATATCATGGAACATTAGGGGCTTCAAAGACCCCATCAAACAGTCAAATTCAGAACATGAACTTTGGAGAACATGGATGAAAACATTTGAGAATTGTTGTTGAATTCTATAATGGCTGTAAGTGTGTTATCAGCCTTACAGATTCCATTCTTGGACATTCTTTTTCATTGAACAGAGAAGCCATGGGTGCCTTAAAGATCAAAGATATGTAGTTCTCTGCAGACATGATGGTGGCTAAGATCAACAACATGCATAGCACGTCTTGGGTTGTGAATGCCCTCTAAGCCTCTGCAGTAAACAAGGTTTTGCCTTCTATGGTACATATAGTCTATAGCAGGAAGGAACATTTCTCAGTAGGAAATATAGTAGATTGATGAATGCATAGTTAGAATATAGGGATGGAGAACAATGTTGTAATGCATCGAGTAGGTGCATTACTACATCATTCTCACCTTAGATATGAGGAATACCAGCCCACTAGAATCAAGAAAGCATGCAATTTTATAACCAAGAGTGTCCCGAACCAGCAGCAACAGATCCAACAATGTTCGTTTTCTTTTCATCTTACAGATCATTTATTAGAGGGGAGAATTGGTGACAAACTGTCTCGGAACGCTAAACAGGTCCTTCCCTGCAAAAGGGGATGACCAATCATGCGATCCAGACGAGTACAAGGAGTCCGTCGCAAGGCTACCACCATCCTGTAACCCCACAACGCAGACACCACCGGATGTATTTGTGACGGGCCTTGTAACTTTGCCACCCATAAACATGGTAGACCATGTGGCAGACAAGTGATCACTCCTCATAGATGGCCTCAGAAGAGTTGAATCCAAGCTCCAGTCTATAGAGGTGTAGTCGCATGGAGTCGTTCCACCAGAGCTCCAGTCAACTGGCGATAAAGAGGATCCATGTGAACCCCATCCAGTGAAGAGTCCAAGCGAAGATGGCATTGCGAACGAACCTGCAGAGTTCCATGAACCACTCCCCCCTGTTGCAAAAGATTCCACAACACCGGAAGCAGAAGTTTGGAGATGATTCCGGGGAGCAAATTGCTGGCCACTAGAACCATCCAAACCCAAGTAGGGTAAGCTGCGTCCAAGACTCCCATTTGCCACCTTCATCATATCCATGCTAGACATACCATTTGAATAGAATCCTGCGGAAGCTGGTGGTGACGCGCTAATGCTGAGGCTTGTTGATGCGGGATTTTGTTTGGTGGTGACTGACTGGGGACGCTGCATTACAGTGACTGGCTCCCTCAAAGTTACTGAGGGCAAGTTGGCCTTTGGTTCATTGGTTGGCATCACATACCGGGTGGTTGGAGGTACAGCCACCTGCAACGAGGATGGCAAAGAGTACGAAATAGAAGTAGAGCTGGCACTTGACCACCTTTTCTCCACTGGAGTAACAACTTGCGGTTTTCCCCAATCTGGCTTAGGCTGTATCTTTCTCAAAGACTGCATGTTCTTATTTGGGGAGTCCACAACTCCAGTTGTCATAGTTTTGATATAGTTTAAATCTCGTTCATCTCTTCTCTGTTGTTGAGGGCCAACTGAAGCCAGTACCTTCTGTTGAGGTCTTAAAGCTGCATTTTGGACAGGTATTACCATCTTAAAGTCAAGACCACTTGGTGGAACAGGGTCACTTGTTTCTTCTAATTTCGATGGAGCAATTTTTGGTTCTTGCTTCTGTGTCTTCAAAGTCTCTTCAGCCTTTTCTAGGTCACCCTCACATGCAACTACAGCCCTTTCAACCTCCTGCTTCGTGCACTTGAACTTCACCTCCATATCTGAAATCTTTGTGAGCTCTGTCGTAATATCAATTTTCAAGTTAGCACCAGTGTCTATGTTTGCAGCAATCTGCTGCCTACTTTCTTCACTCCGTTCAAGGAGCCACATGATGGACTCTTCAACACGTCCTTCATTTTGTATAAGAGCCATTGTTGCCTGTTCTGAAGAGAAGCCCATTGCTACAAGTTTCTGAGAAAGCATCTCTAATTTTCTAGACATGAGGTACCCAGTACAACGCTCATGTAGCTCCTGTGCTCGCCTCTCCTTCTGGCGTTGATGCTTCTTTTCATTTTTCTGCCGAATCTTATCGCGTTTGTCAGTATCACAACCAAGTACAGATTCTATGCGAGCTGCATTACTAGTTGCATTTTTCTCCTTTTGGTCCTCTGACTCACCAGAGTAACCATTATGGTTAGACATTGAATCAAACTCGCCTGTTGTACCGGATGAACTACCAGAATGCTCCTCAGTTTCATCAATGGTTCTGAAATGACCATTGGTTTGGCCTGTTGGCAAGGAACCAGAGGGCATTGTATCGAAGTTGTGGAATGTCCCAGAATCTGGATTGTATGCATTTGAAGGAGCACCATTCCCATAGTTCAGAAGAGCTGAAGAATGTTTTGAAGAGACTTTAGCTTGTTCCTTGGCTGCCTTTGCAGCCAACTTATCCTTTGACTTAGATTTGGTTGCTGGAGACATTTCTAAACTTTTATCACAGTAATTTCCTGAAAATAATCACACTGAAAATGTTAAATACCAAACCACCATCAAATGATTGTCACTTAACTCTATGAGGACTATCAAAGTAATAATAACAGACAATATGAAAAGGTTCAACCAATACTCTCAGCCCACTTCAATAGAAAGGAATATAATTAAAATAAAGAAAAACAACACCAACACGCAGTGATGTCCCAACTATTTAGAGTCATTTACATGGATCTTTTCTCACCATGAAGCTCTATTGAGGGCAATATCCATAATTAAAATTGAGGCATTTAAATCTTTTTATTGTTTCAAGCAATGTTTTTGGCAGGTTTTCCTCTACCTTTCATGCACCTCTAACTCTAATCAACTTATCTTATCTAATTACAGCATCCATAGAACTCCTTTGAACATATTCATAACATCTTAAACAATTTTCTCATATTATTCTCTATCAAGACAGCAACTAAATATTTGCAAATGAAATCATTTCTTATTCCTTCTATCTACCTCAGCATTTTCACCTTAGCTCATCAACAGTTTGCACAAGTTTCTTAACTACCTGACACTCTTATTCATAAACATTAACTGGCCTATAACCATATCTCAAAATTAGTCCGGTGGCGGTGGGTCTGGTAGACCTATTCTAAAACTGATCTATAACATTACTTCTACAAGACTGCTATTCATAAGATTCTTGCTTGGGACAGTGTTTACAGCAAAGACAATTTGTACCAAAGCAATTGCTCATTTCTAGAGAAACATTAGATATACTATTTAAAGAATTAATGCAATATGCATAAACAAGTATATAAGTAAATCCATTCCTTTAGTTTGAGGTCTTACCATCACCTATAGTCATATAAACTAATAGAAACAGACATCCATAAAACTTTGAGGAAACAATTACTTGCATCTCAAAAATGATAAAGACTTCCCACAATATTGTCCCAGTAATGATCCAACTAAGTACAAGGAAAACATGAAGTTCCATTCGTAAAACCTCATTGCAACAAAAACCAGCATACTCTAAGCTTAAACATGCTAAGTAGTACATATGGTATAATACTCTATTGAAGATTTAAAGGTATTTGATGTACAAGAAACAAAATAACGAACTACCAACCGCAGTTAGAACTTAGAAGAGTCTATAGAAAATATTGAACTGATACAAACAAATAATGTCCTGACCATATCTACCTCTTAATATAACGTGTGATCATGCCTTTTGTTATCAGTGTTATTAAATGACAAACTGCAGTGGGAAATATAAATAGGACCTAACAAACTCATAACCAAATACAACAAGAAGAATAAAATCAAGCTAGAATGTCTTGGAATATCAACTTTACAAGGGTAATTATAACTTAGACATCTGGAAAAGGATCAAACAAAGGAGAAAACGATGAATATAATAGGAAGACTAGAGGACCATCTTGTCCTTAGTTTAGTTGCTATATAGTTGTCGATAAATACTAAAAGAGATATCCTACAACATAAACCCCATCAATGATAACAACAAAAACCAATTTGGCACATCAAATTCAACCCAAAAACCAAACTATGCTACCACCAAAGTTTCTAAATTCTAAGCCCAAACAGACAACACCATTCACAAGAGAATAATTAAGCAACACAAAATATAATTAAACTTAGACACCTACATGCTTCCCCCGCTATGAAAGATCTTTTTGTTGTTGTTGTTAGATAATGAAATTCAGAGACCCCTCACTAAAAACAAAAAATAAAATTTACTGGAAAAATAACATCTTACCACAAAAAAAAAGAAAGTTATTAAGATTTCGGATGGTAAAGATCAAGCAAAAATGCTTTAATAATTTTGATATCTATTCCACACATTATTTTGGTGAAATACTGATTATTTTTTAGCTCATTAGCAAACATATCTCCTTATATTAAAACATCCAAACTTACATTTATCAATCTATCAAAAAGCTTATTGGAATATTAAACAACTGTTATAAATTCATGCCAACATGAATCTAAGGTGCCTGCTGCTATTGCATGAAACAGTCCCATAAATCTCAGGTCAAAGAATCATAATATGTGACCCAACAACAAAATCAACTAGCACCAACTTAGGAGTTGATAAACAATTCTAACCCGCTTATTAGGAAACATGAAATTCCAGCATTAGGACGTGCACATATCATAAAATATAAATATTCATGAGATTGTTTTTGTCCGCCAAGTTTATCATGACACACGATCACGTGAAAGCAACATGAACCGGAGTATCGATAACAACAGCTGAATTGCATCTATCAAACATTTTAATAATGCTATAGAATGATTGAATACCCTATTTACACAAATCATTATCACGATTCAAACGAGCAAAAGATTATCACAAAAAATAATGTATTAGATAGACGCGGACCCTGCATTCCGACCCAAAAACAAGGACCGTTCAATTCGTTTGACGGAGAAAAAGGCCCGCTTACGCAAAACCTCAAAATTTGTGTAAATAGGGTATTCAATCCAAAGAATTAATGGATCTACTACGGCAGTCTCAATTAAGCAATAAATAAAAGAATATTCTTCGCCACAAAATTCTCGAAGGGATCAATGATCCCAACCAAAAAGCATAAGCAACCAAATTAGGATCCCCAGGATCCAAAACCCTAATTCGAATCCCCCCAAAGATCGGCCCCAACGAATCACCAAACAATATAAGAACAGGACGCGCAATCTAATAGTCTTGTTAAAAAAAGGGCGACCGGAACCGAAAATCCATACAGAACAAAGACAATCACCTGGTAGGACGAGCCGGAATCGAGAAAAGACCGAAAAGAGACGTGGCAAAAGCAGATCAAGAGACTGGAACAGAAAGGGGCCGGGGAGAGAGGAAGGGCACTGACCTGAAAGCGAATACAACGGAATCGATCGGTGCCCGCGACGGATGGAAGGGCAGAAGGCGTGATCGATCGCCGGAAGACGAAAAGCTAGGGTTTTGAAGGAAGGGGAATTGGGGGACGATAGAAGCCGATCCCTTTTGCTCTGTCTCTCTCTCTCCCTCCTTCACGATCTACTTGCGTGATGGACGGACGTGAGGGAGTATTAAATCGAAATGAGAGGATTTGGGTTCCGGAAGTTTGCCATATATAAGTACCGCAACTGGGTTCCGACTCGCCAATTGACTCGCCCGAGTCCAGATTGGGTCTTCAAACACTGTCGAATGGGATCGAGTTCAAATTACGAGTCTCAACTACGGCATAGCGGTCAAAGAATCACGTCGTCATGAATAGCATACATGTATATATATACACATGTATTATCATGTGTATATACATGAATAGCATACATGTATATACACATGATAATAGAATATAAACGTGTAAATAAGGTCACAAGAAAGATTTTGAATGGTCGAATTAGGACATGACTTTATATGTATTGACATGGAATCGTCGCGTTTAGGTAAACCTACTGTCGCTTATCCTCCTAAGGGTAATACGGTCATTTCAAGCCCGCTGAAAACCCCAATGCTGCTTAACTGCAACCCTCTCGATGATCTGCATTTCTCTCTCTCTCTCCTTGCCGCTGCTGCTGCTTCTCTTCTTTCTTGCTGGCCCAAAGAAGGAACTCCCACCGATTATTCACTTCTCTACGGAGAGTGATCGATGGGGACGCTGGGAAGGGCGATCTACGCCGTCGGATGCTGGATCCGCGAGACCGGCCAGGCCATCGATCGCCTCGGCTGCCGCCTCCAGGGCAACTACCTCTTCCAGGAACAATGTAAAGATCTTCCTTCCTCCGTGTACTTCTCTTGTTCTGATGATGCTCGCCGCGCGAATGCGCGATCACTTGGATTGCTGTGCGACCTCCTTTTGTGGTTTAGGTCCGAAATCGAAGTAGATGTCGGGAGGATTTAATTATATTGTAATGACTTCTATGCAAATTTTGTCTTTTTTGTTTTGTTTTGCTATAGTCAACTCTTATTTTTAATGTGGTCTGTTTTCATTTGGCAATATATCTTGATGTGTTAGTATTAGGTCTAATTACATATTACTAATTAGCTACTTTCAGTATCCTCTATATTTTCAAAAGTTACATTGAGATCTCTATATTTACAAAAGTAAAACATTTAACTCCGTTGCTCTAATAAAATTTTTCTCACTTTTTTTTTATTTTTAATCCTGTAAAATTATCTTTTTAATCTTGTACAGGAATCTCAATGTTTCATTTTAGTAAGTGTAGAGATTCCAATATAACTTTTAAAAATTTAAGGATCGAGATGCTAAAGGTAGCTAATTACAAGAGGGAAAGGTAGTTAACTCTTTTTTGTTAACTTTTTCTCTGCAGGTTATGTTTCTCAATGTTTAGGAAAACAAAGAAGGTGTTTGCTTAGAATTAACAAGTCCTTGTAATTTAATCTTATTTAAATCATTTTAGGATTTCTCCAAAATTTTACCAATGAGTCTTCTAACTTGTAATTGCTGGTTTCTTCATGGCATTTTAGTGTCGAGGCACCGGACACTCATGAACATATTTGACAAAGTACCTAATGTCCATAAAGATGCTTTTGTGGCTCCAAGTGCATCTGTCATTGGTGATGTCCATGTGGGCCAAGGTTCATCAATTTGGTATGGATGTGTTTTGCGAGGTATGTTTATGTTAAACAAGTTAGTGTGGTATTGATTATGCAGCTAGTAGAGTTTCATTATCCTGAAGGTGTCCTTTTCTTTACAGAATTCACTTGCTTTAAAAGTGTCCGATTTGTTAAATATTTGAATGCTCTTGATTTAACTAGAAAAATTCCATGTAGCTCACCCTGAATTGTAGGTACATTACGGCTTATGGTTTTTTTTTTTTTTGTATTGTATATCGCTAAAATCAAAAAAATACTTTGTTAGGTACCTAGGCAATGATGCTTAGATATGAAGTTGGTTTACTAGATAGTTTCCAAGATATTAAGTTGGTTATCAGATAAATACTTCTAAATAGGTATGCAGGGCCTTGACAGACCTATACAAACATTGCTGTATATTTTCTTCTGCAAGTTTCTGCAACTGATGTCATAAAGTTGCTGTTGGGGTTGGTGCAGTGGGCAGCAAATTGAGAAAGTGAATAAAGAGAGTTCACGTACGAAATGATTTCAAGGAACTTGATGTAAGCAAGAAAAAAGTGGGAAACTGAGAGAGAAAATGTCTGGGAAATCTGTTAATAGCCACTCCATTTATATCATCGTAAAGCTAATTTATTTACAACTCTTGTTAACGTGAGTAGCACTTACTACATATTCTAAACAAGTTTGAAACTATATCGTAGATGTAACAAAGGAACTCCTCGGGTAACTTGAATGATATGGTTCGCATACTTTTAAAATGGCTAATGCTGCTCACCGACATGTTCTTTGTTTATAGCATCCTTTTTGTTGTATAATATTTTGTTTTGCAAGGTTTGTATTGTAGCAACCATATGCATAATTTTGTTCAAGAATTTATGACATCATCCTATATCCATAACCCAAGAACTACTGGGATGTGGAAATTTGTCTGAGGCTTACACTTGCATTCATCATTGTAACGCTGGTTGTTGCTGGTTTCATTGAATGACAATGAAGAAGAGTTTTATCATGTGCACCTATCTATTTGATGTCCAGATATTGGTCCCTTAAGACAGTAACCAAGGATATATAGTTCTAGTATAGGTGGAACTTGTTGCTCATAGAATGTATGCATTAAGTTTGGTTGGTTATCAGCAGTTATTAACTCCTTTCTTCGGATCCATTGCAGGTGATGTGAACAGCATCCACATTGGATCTGGCACTAATATACAAGATAATTCCCTGGTGCATGTGGCAAAATCTAATCTAAGCGGGAAGGTCCTACCAACTATAATCGGGGATAATGTCACAGTAGGCAAGTGATGTAATTCTCCTGAGCAACAGTTTTACATTAGCTGCCAAGCCCACAATTTACTTGGAAATCATAGACTTCATTCTTCTTTGTTAGACTTTATTTCTTGATTTGACCATATTATGTTATCTCTATAAGTAACTTGTGTCCTGGGCTCCTAGGCATAAAGTTTAGAATTAGAAACCTGCATGTTGTGGTGCAGATGTAAATGTTGACTTTAATTTATTGTTAGTCCCAGCATGTTGTGTTAAGTTTTAGAATATGAATTAAGGTAGCAAGATATTTTGATTAACTTCTTCTAAAGCTCATCATTGTCTTTAAAGCTTAAAATTTACAGGCCATAGTGCTGTCTTGCATGGATGCACTGTTGAGGATGAAGCATTTGTTGGAATGGGTGCTGTCCTGCTTGATGGGGCTGTTGTGGAGAAGCATGGAATGGTTGCTGCTGGAGCCCTTGTAAGGCAGAATACAAGAATCCCATGTGGAGAGGTTATCAGCTGTCTGTCCCATGATTTTTTTTTTTAATTAAGTTTATATTTGTCTCCTGAATTCATTACCATCAGCTAGCTCTATCGGGTAGGTCCAATAATTTGATTTGGTCCAGCAGACTTCCATGCATATGATCTAGTGATGGGAGTGATAGAGGAATCAATCTAACAGAGTTGGTTTCTGCCGCCGCGGAACTTGTGGTGGCTTCAAACATTAGAACATGTGATCTATTGCGGAAGGGACTAAAGGGGCTGTGCTGCTAGAGTTTACCAAAGGGGGGGAGGGAGGCTACAGTTAGAGGTGGCATGACGGTAGTGATGGAAGCTCAAAATAATTTATCATATAATATGATGTTTGATTATATAAGTTGAGAACTGATATCATATATATCTATTATAACACAAATGGTCTCGGATTGGGTCATTACCAGATAAAATTGACCTGGATCTGTGTCCGATCCATTGATGAACGAGACTGGATCACAGACTCGATGGATCGGAACAGATCGATTGACGGCCTTATATTGAACCATGGTGAAGCAAAGATTAGTGATCATTTAACTTTACTCATTGACTGTGCTCATTTATGAACTCTGGTTATGCAACAGGTATGGGGAGGTAATCCTGCAAAGTTTCTGAGAAAGTTAACTGATGAAGAGGTAGCTTTTATTTCTGAGTCTGCTGCCAACTATGCCAATTTGGCCCAAGTGCACGCTGCTGAGAATGTTAAATCTTTTGATGAGATTGAATTCGAGAAAGTATTGCGCAAGAAGTTTGCTCGCAGAGATGAGGAGTATGATTCCATGCTTGGAGTGGTCCGTGAAGTCCCTCCGGAGCTAATTCTTCCTGACAACATCTTACCAGACAAATCTCGCAAGCCTTCTCAGTGAGTTAGGCTGAGACAGTCAGCCCACTTCGCCGAACCAGCATCACGAGCTTGTTACAGCATGGTAGTGAGTTTGGTGGTTCATATTTCTGTTGCTGTCCCAATAATCTCAGGTCGGGCTCTTTTTTATGATCGGTCATGTACTCTTGTACTCTTCGATATCGTATCTGTTGGTGCTAGAATCCTGAATTGCTTTCAACATCAATTGTAACAAGAGCACAAAAAAATTGTGTTTTTTATCACAACCCATCTTTGTGACACAAGCATTTACTTGGTGTGAATGAGATTCATGTTTTTGTCAAGGCACTTGATTTACTGCAATACTTTACATGGATGTAACGATTGCAGTAATAAGCTATTCAATTATGAGAAGTAAACTGAATGCTTTCTAGTGATGCAGCAGGAGATGCTGCAGTGGGATCAGTGGATCCACACCAATTTACTTTGGACAAACTTAGATCTAGAACTGATTCGATCATGGACAGTGATGACGAAGTATACATTGACCGGATGACCAAATTTTGACTTTGATCATGAGTCGTATCAGACTTTCTGAACCAAAGTCAGATCCCATCCGAGTCGAGAAATTCCAAATTAAACCTCGTTGATTTCTCCGATCCATTCTTTACATAAAGAGATCTCCTCAAGTCATAAAGGAACTCTTTGTTTTGTTTTTACATGACATATTAAAAACATGAACTAGATTACGTGACAGATATGGTGTCGAAAGAGTAGATCGA
The DNA here is from genome assembly GCF_036884655.1 of Musa acuminata AAA Group. Taxonomy (NCBI): domain Eukaryota; kingdom Viridiplantae; phylum Streptophyta; class Magnoliopsida; order Zingiberales; family Musaceae; genus Musa; species Musa acuminata. The sequence continues at coordinate 5,613,713 of NC_088342.1, read as the reverse complement.
TGACCAACATCTTGTTTGGAGATGTGTGGTTTCTGACTTCATCGTGTATTGAACAAGGGAGGTCTTCAAACTCGTGTAGTGAACAACGTGCTTTAATTTCTGTTGACCAGCCTCAAGACTTCCAAGGCAGAATTGCATTAAAAATGACCAGTTGTTTTCTTTTCCTCCTGAACTTTGTGTGGCGCACGCAACAATGAACAGTCAAAACCTAAGGTGTGCATTCATATTGTTAGTGTCAACAGGATTCAGTGACTTTCTACTTCCAGATCTTATAATCTAAGTAGCTCAGTTGAGTTCACATGAGTCGACCATACTTTGTTCTAAACCCAACTTGTTGCTTTGGCAACCCAAGCATTCCTTTCGATAAATTAATCCTATGATCTAACCAAAGATCTCAAATAGGAAAACTGGGTTAGTTCTGATAAGCATGAACTTAAAATAATCGACGGTTAAAGCAATTGATCACATATTTGATTTGTCACAAAATTATTTACTTTTAATTTTTAATTAATAATAATATTTTTTTATGAACTAACTTAACTGATAAGACTTTGTCAATTATTCAGAAAAAAAAAAGATTTCAAAAGTCTGAATGAAAAGAGCTCAGACAATGGAGAACACAACATGAACAAATGCAAAGCATCCAAATCAAAGTTTGAGTGGAACAGGAAGCTTTCAAGCAACATCAACCAACAAACCATGTTAAACAAACAAGGACCAAAAAGAGAAGAGCATTTGCAGTATGGTGATTTGTTGGGTCAGCCAAATCATGGTGCTTCTACATCACAAGGACAAGGCAAATGAATCATTAATGGGTAATGGTTATAGTGCTTGGTGCCTCGTCTCTGTCATTGTCTACATAGCCAGTCTCAAAAGAACAAATGGATAAATGTTTCCGGAGTGCTGGGACTATATCTTGAGTCCTCAGGCTTCATATTACATTTGGTGAACTTATCACCACTCTCCCCATTTATGCTACTACTCGAGTCAATGTGTCTAAGTCTCCATCAAGAACTAAACACCGAAAAAAGGAGGAACCTCTTTTGTCTAGTCTTTGCAACCAAGCTCAGCAGGTAAATACAGACTTAACAGCGAGATGCAGATGTTCTTCTGTACAGGAAGAAGGTTCCTGTAAGTTGGCGATCCATTCCCAGAATAAACAGAACTAATGCCGGCCATTTGCCCAACTCCTAATTTGGTTTCTGGATTTCAGAACAGGATGTCTGTTGTGCACCTGTTTTGGCAGATCATGCAGTTCCATTACTTGTATAGTTCGCTGTTTTTTTGCTGCGGCAAGTAGCATGAAGCACCCATCAGATGAGCTATTATATTTAGCTACTAGGAAATCGATAAGATCATATTAGACACCGGGAACTGAAGCATACCATTTTCTGCTTGCTGGTAACCTTCATGAAGCTTCCTCTTTGCCAGTTCTAACTTTTCTCTTATTGAGGATTCCTCTGAGCACTTTGTTTTCTGCATCGAATACAAGATTATTAGATAGGTCAAGGTCCTCCAAACCTACAACATCTAGAATTTCTAGCAGAACTTACATCTTGTGGAACCACCAACAGCTTCCTCCTAAGTGCACCACTGTTTTGATGGTGTTTAGGATTCATCTGTCTGCCAGCATTCTGTGTGTGGGGTAACTTTGGTGGTCTGCCAGGCCCAGAATCCAGAATAACAGGTTTGCTTTGCCTGTTTGCAATACCTTCACACCTTCCTTGGCCGATCCCAGGATCCTGTGGCTTTCCCGGTCTCGTAACTGTTTTTTGCTGCTTCATCTGGCTTTTATCTTCCACGATTGCTGAATGCGGTGGTAGTTGCCTTCGTGTCACTTCCTTCCCTTCTGGTGTAATGAATTGTGATGGCTCTTGCCTCCTTGTCTCCGCTTTCTCTTTTGGAATGACATATTGTTTTGGAGGCTGTTGTTTCCTATGCGGCACATCATTTTCCGGAGACCCTCCATTTTCCCATGGCTTCTCAAACTCTCCATTATTTCTAAAATCTGGAGAACAAAGATGACATCAACATATTGAAAATTACAAGATGAAATGTACCAGCAAACGATAGCAGAAAGCAGAGGAAATCATAGCTACTCACTTCCATCGTCATCCATTTCATCGAAGAACTTCACATCCAAATGGTAAGAGAAAGGCACAGAAAATGAAACCCGATCAGTCGAATTCAGAAAACAGTGGTGCAACTTGGACGATGGATAATAAATCATCCAAACAATTGTATCTTATACCTCAGAGAGCTGCATGGAAGTAGTTTGCGAGGCAAATAGAAATCCCTCATCTAAGGGGGGAGAAGGGAGCCCTTCCTCATCTTAAATCCCTCATCTAAGGGGGGAGAAGGGAGCCCTTCCTCATCTTCCATAGGAGGATTTATAGAGTCTGGAGAGTTATCTGAAAAATCATGTGTTCAATATTACACATAAAACATGATAAACGACAAAGCCATCCAAGCAAACATGAAAGAGATGCTATACCTGCAATTGCCGCTGTAGCCCTCACCCACTCCTCGGCCAAAACCTTCCAACCACTGTCACACAAAGAAAGAAATTGAAGCAATGTTAGACAAGTTTCTAGCCAGCATGTCTGCACACTATTTTAGGCAGTATGAAGAGTCTCTTGAAACAAGTTGAAAGAACAATTCATCAGTCATATAAATGACCCTTCCATCAGATCCAAAGCCAAAGGTGCAATTGAACAGAATTGTTCATCATTAAACAAGTGCCTCCACCAAACCAATTAACCATTAAGAATAATGCAAACAAAATAAGCATAAATGAGCAAGGATGGAAACAAAGATCGCCTTATGAGCAAGATACAAAGTGCACTTACGAAGATGGCATGCTAAACCCTTGTGCTCTATGTAAGAAAACGAAACAAACCCTACGAGTACCAGCACCTTAAATGACTTATGAACTCTATTGTAATTCTCTGAATAATTTTGGTATAGAAAGATGAACCTACCCGATGAGAGTGCGCACAAGGTGGCGAATTTGCTTGGAGTTGTGCCTCCGCAGACAGTTAACCGCCTTTCCAATTTCAGTGGCCTGAGACCCAAATATACGGAGATTACAAAAAACAGGAAGGAAGGCTTTGCTTTTGTAGGTCAAAATTTATGCATGTATAAGAGAGAAAGAAACTTATGAACTGAAACATGTGTTCTATCATCACCTTCAGTACTTCAACAGAAAGCTCCATCAATTGCAGCCTCCTCAAAGACTCGAACAATATGCTATCCGACTGCAAACCAGCAAAGTATTCCAAATCAAGATCAAAGAGAGAGAATATAATCTCAGTAGCAGTAGAGCAAAAGAAATGCTCGGGCACCATCACAGTTATGCAAATTCAGCTATCTCAATGCATCGAACAGTTTCAGTGCAACCATAAAGACATCAAATTTATGAAGCAAACGAGGGCACAGACCTCATCACGGTGGTTGGCAAAGATCTCCTTTATCCGCAGAACCTCCCCAACGATCTGGCTTTCCTCTTCGATCTCCTCGGTAAGCGCCTCCGCCTCGTCGTAGCTGTAATTGCTCACAATCCGGTTCAAGTCCTCGGGTCCGTCGTTGCTGCTATCCACTTTGCTCTCCTTCTCCCCGTCCCGCTTAACGCTGCGATCGCCCTCCTCCCCCTCGGCGACGCGATCGCACCCATAGCACCGGGGTAGCAGCACGGCGAACAGCTTCTCCACAATCTGATGCCTCCTGCTCCTGAATTCCTGGGGGTAATCCGAGGCCGCAACGAGGATCGCGTGCTCCATCACTTCGAATATGTCCGAGTTGGCGCTGCGGAAGAACTTTCTCCAGTAATCGAGCGACCCGGACGAGCTCGCCATGGCGGCGAGGGGCGGCTCCAGCGACCAGAGGACGAAGTGATCGGAACCGGAGCCCGCCCGCCTCGGTTTGATTGGTTCTTGAGACGCTGGGATCGAATGTTGGACGCGATTCCGATCTGTGATCGGAGAAGCTCAAATGGTCATCAATGTCCCCGCCGATTGGCGCAGTTGCTATCTCCTTTTGTTATCCAAACAACATAGAAATCCAACGAAAATTTCCAAGAAAATCACGAAAATGACCGAATTTTCCTAAGATTCGCTACGGATGCATCCAACAGCAACCCAAAACTGCGGTTTTTCCCACAAACAAGGGGGGGAAAAAAGGGGATCAAACTCCTCCTTTTCTTCCACCTCCTTCTTCCCTTCAAAGAACCCAATCTCGACAGTTCCTAATTCCCAAAACAAATGCCTCGTCCACGGCTCGTAAAAAAGAACCTAAAGGAACCTCTCTCTTTTTTCTCTTCCGTTTTAAGTTCCCCCCCAAATTAGAGAAAATCTCCAAGAAATCACTCAAAAAAATCCTCCTTTGTTCTCCCAATCTCCTTTCTCACTCTCGATCATCAACCTCGATCCTCTTTCCTTCCTCGCTCTGCAAATTCCCAAAAGAATGAGGAGGAAGGGAGGCGAAGAAAAGCGCAACCCACCGAAGCAGACGCAAAGAGACAGAGACAAATACGGTGGAGCAAATCCAACAGCCGAATTACTCCCCTTCCTCCGTCTCTTCCCCCAAAAGAATTATTAGATAACGAGCCTAAAAAATCAAATCTTGAATGCTCTTAGAAATAATATTTCAGTACCGTAATGATGATAACGATGTTAATAATACGGGAGGAGTAATCTTAGGACGACGGGGAGGGAAGCAGCGAGGGCGGTGCTCGAAGGGGCGGAGCGGTCGCCATCGTTGACTCATCCTAACGGACGGTTACGATGGGCCGCGTTATCCCACCTGCCCTCATCGGACGCACCGCTGCGTCGCGTTGTAGATATGACGCGTCCGATCTTATCATGACATCGAGTGGTGCGAACTTTAGAACGGACGGCTGCCGTCGTCCCGTCGATGACACTTGGCGACGATCCGACGGAGGCACGGCTTATCATGGCGTGAGATGATGCCATCATGGGGAATCGAGTTGGTACAGGGAATCGAATTCGTATCGGATCGGATCGGATCGGGTCGGATCGAACCGAATCGAATCGGATCCCGGATTCGATCCGCTGACAAGCCTATGCAATTAAGTGATCATATAATTACAGCATAACATCAGTTTGATTAATGGATTACCGATTAGCTTCAACGTGGATAACCCATCCACGGAATAAGTCGAGCGGATAAGGATCGAAGAATAGAGATTTTGGATGCATGTGATGCGCATGTGGAAGACACAGGACGCCATCCCTTATCTGCGAAGGCCATGAAAGAATCGTGTACATGCCATCATAAATAATACATATATTCTCACCCTTAATGACGGTGTAATAAGTCGTTAATTAGTTATGGGATTAAGGGGGGGAAACGGAGTAGGAAACAAACCCACGTGCGCGCGAGAGAATCGTCTCGTTTGCTTAGAGGCCCTTCCCTTCGTTGAAATTACGAAAATGACAACAGTTGCATTGGCTTGCAGCCGTCATCGGACGGTTAGGACGAAGGAGGAGCGACCATCGTCAGTGAAGCCATAAGCAGAGGGATATGATCGGTAATTCAAAGAGGGCCGCGGAAGGAGGACGGAAGACGCGGCGGCGATTAATTGAGGAGAGGGGTCGGGGCAGGTGACGCTGTTTCTTCGGCGGGTAGCAAAGCGGTGGCGCGTCCACGGGATCGGAGGCGGCGGTTTTGCTGCGAAGACGGATAGTATCTATCTATTGGTAACCCGAAGGTGAGATTGGCGTGCGCATCTTCATCGCTTCCGACAGCATGCATAAGACTTTCACTATTTTGACCTTTCTGATGAACCCTAAATGTCCTCCGAAAACAGATGACGAATGTGTACAGCTCAGCTCGAGTAGTGTTCCTCTTATATGTTTTGACTGAATACTTTCGGACAAGTCTTTGGGTCGGACGTAATGAACGAATTGACAATAATGTTTTCTGAAAGTTTTTGAGGCCAAATTCACATTAAATAGTTTGCATATATATTGTATTTCTTGAAGGAAATATTTTAGTTTTGAAAATTGGTTAAGAGGGGGGAGTCAAAGATCAAATTGTTTTATTTTTTTTAATAAAAAAGGTAAAAAAAGAAACTTAGAAAAATAGTTTGCCAGATTAAAATAACAAGTCAAAAATTGTTTTATATTTTAATGAAAGAAATAATCATATTCCCAGACAAAGAACAAAGTTTATGATATTATTAAATATAATCTC